>NC_089507.1:209737619-210112110 GCF_036850995.1 Saccopteryx leptura | reverse complement strand
TTTTTTTCAAGTTGGATTTATTGAGTTAAGTTACAGTTTACGCATGCTCCTCCCTTTTCAGGTGTTTAGTTCTGTGAGTTGACAAATATACCCAGTCGTGTTACTGAACCAAAACCATGACATAGAACATTCTCATTACTCCCAAAAGTTTCCTTCTGCACGTTGGCAGACGATACTCTCCTGCCCTCCCTTGGTCTCTGGCAACCGTTGACCCGGTGACAGTTCTTATTGTTTTATCTTTTCCAGAATGTCATAAAAATGATATCCTATAGTATATAGCCTTTTGAGTCTGGATTCCTTTACTTAGCATAATGCATTTGATATTCATTCATCCATGTTGTTGTGTAACAGCAGTTTGGTCCCTTCTTTACAGCTGAGTGGAATTCCACTGAATGGATGTACCACTGTTTATTTACGCATTAACCGGTTAAAGGCCATTTGGGTTGTCCTGGGCATTTATGAATAGAGCTGCTGTGAACACACACCTGTGTGGACATATGTTTTTGAGTTTTTTCAGATACATACATGTGAACCATCTCTGTGTCCTTCTGATTGATTTGGAGGGGGGGGGGTGTTGTTGAGCTGTCCTGAGTCTGTGCCTGTTCACGTCACCAAAGAGCTGAATAGAGACCCTTACATTTCCCTAATTTGAGTTTTCCAGCGACTCTGTGGAGTTTATAGTTATTCTCCTCATTTTCCAGGGGAATGAATCTGAGGCTCAGAGAGCCCAAGTAACCTTCCCCGGACCGCAGAGATGAAAGTCATAAAGATCTCCCGGCTGCCTTTCTAAATCCCTGGTCACCTTGGTAGGAAGCGAGCAGCTTCATCATGTGGGTTCCAACCAAAGTTTCTTGACTGACAGTTGATAAATGAGGGCTTCGCTCCTTTTCTCTGGGCCTCAGTTTGCCCATTTGAGAAATGACAAGGTTAAACCAGATAATGAATTTCTGATGCCCTAGAGCAGGGGTCCCCAAACTACGGCCCGCGGAGGCCATTTATCCGGCCCCCACTGCACTTCCAGAAGGGGCACCTCTTTCATTGATGGTCAGTGAGAGCACATTGACCATCTCATTAGCCAAAAGTAGGCCCATAGTTCCCATTGAAATACTGGTCAGTTTGTTGATTTAAATTTACTTGTTCTTTATTTTAAATATTGTATTTGTTCCCGTTTTTTTTGTTGTTGTTTTTTTGTTTTTTTTTTACTTTAAAATAAGATATGTGCAGTGTGCATAGGGATTTGTTCATAGTCTTTTTAATAGTCCGGCCCTCCAACGGTCTGAGGGACAGTGAACTGGCCCCATGTGTAAAAAGTTTGGGGACCCCTGTCCTAGAGCCTGTGATTTCCACATGCTGAGACCATTAGATTGCGTGGCCTTATCTTCTGATAAACAATCTCAGGAAATGGAGCGACTCGGGCGTGGGAGCCCAACCCACAGCCCACAGCCCGAAGCCCACAGATGACTTCCTGAGCTTGCACCCCAGCTGGCTGACCCCCAGAAGAGCAATTTTCAGTCTCTGTCTTTCTGGCCTAAGAAAAAAATCCCCTTGTCACATTGGATTAGCATCACGCCTCGGCCAAGAATCTTCGCGGGGCGGCAGGCCCCCTCTGTCTTCCTCAATGTTTTCAGAATGTTCAGGTTTCTAAACAAGACTTGACAGGTGAGATCCTCCTTTTTCTTTGTTTTTAGGGTTTAAAAAACAAACTAACTAAAATGAGCCACTCTATGTGCATCCTGGAGGCTCAGATTAGGTTAACCCTGTTCTTTCCTACCCAACAGTGGGGCTGTTGACATGCTGAGGGGGTGGCGAGGTGGGGAGCGGAGAGTGACTGATACCTCATCTCGGAGCAGGACAAGTCCTACATCAGGACCTCCCTTCTCCTCGGGCCACTGCCCTCCCTGGGTGCTCAGGGTAGTCTCCACGGCTACCAGGAAGTCCGGAAGCAGAACTGATGGAAGGCTTTAGGATTGATAGCTCCGAGCCGCTCACCCTGATGCAAACACCTTCATGTCTCTGCTCCTCAATTTTCTCACCCAAATAATGGGGATAATGAAGGTACCGACCTCCCAGGCTCAAGGCTAAGTGAGCATGGCCGAGCATTGGGTGCAAGGAAAGGCTCCACAAATGCCGGCTGTTGTCCTGACTCTTAGTATTTCCAAGGGCTTCCGGGCCCTCGGTTCCATTTGCTCCCTCGAGTCAGCTCTGGGTGCGGGCGAGGGGGGGAGGGGTGTGCTGGTGCTGTCGTGCACCAGCTGCAAGCCAGCTCCGTGTGAAAAAGACTGATGCACGTTATGGCTTTTTCTCAACTTCTTTCAGCCTCCACTGGCCCCACAAGACCTTGAGTTGTTTTCGCAAGGAGTTCTCTGTTCGCATGATGAATAATAGCTCTGTCCCCTTATTTCCGAGTGAGGGTCAGGGAGAGCCAGAGTTTGTCCGAGGTGACTGGTGCCTCTTTTGGAGTTGAGACAGCTGCTGGGGTCGGTCAAAGTGGGTTCATTCTCAGTCTGTTCCTCCTTCCCGTAGGCTCCCAGCCCCATGCTCTAACGCATGCGGCCAGCGGAACCCGACAGGCCACTTCCGTTCCCCACCTCCCTCCTGCTGCCTGCTGCCCCTTCTTCACTGTCGTCAACTAGCCTCGGGGATGGTGCATAGACCAACAGCTCCGAGACACCCCTTGGGGGCCTTGTTAGAGCTCAGAGTGTAGATCTACCGGGGCTCCCCAGGGGCGTCCCCCAAGGGGCCGAGGTCAGCAGGACTCTGGCCTGCATTAATCCCCTGTTCCAGGTTCACAAGGGGCAGCAAACCCCAGGTCAGCCACTTCCGACGGCTTTTATGAAACTGACGGACTTGCATAGGACCTGCCCGCCTAGCTCCAAAACCGTGCGTTTTGCAAAATGCCTTTTTCCTGTAAGGGGCCAGCTGTTACATGGGTGGTAGGAAGGACATGGGAAGAGGAGAGAGGAGGCTGGTGTCAGCGTCCCAGCGGGAGAGGTTGGAGGCTTGGGCTCGGGAGGCCGTGGGTCTGGTTCACGCCTCTGTGTCTCTGCCCCTGCTGTTCCTTGTGCTTGTCTATCCTTCATCGCGCCACCCCAGAGTCACATGTCCCGATGACAGCCGCCGCATTAACAGCTACTTGGCCATGATTCGCTAAGCACTGACTGTGTGCCGAGACCCGTGTTTTCCATCCATCATCTCCTTCGATTCCCGTGCCATTCCCAGGAGGAGCTCAGCCAGCCCTGTGACCTTAGACACTGTCTCTATGTGGGTGACTCACACACTTACATCTTCAGCTCTGTCCTTACTCCTGAATCCCAGACCCAGCTTTCTGGTCGCCTCCTCCACGCTCTGGTTTCTCTTGCCCCCACCCTGGTTTTCCCAGTCTCCCTCTCTCAGTGGATGACAACGCCACCGTTCCATCTGCTCAGGCCCGAGACCTTGGAGTCACCCCTAACTCTTTATCCCCAGCCCCCAACTCAGGCCCCACCCCCAATATGTCCTGATAGCTCTGCCTTTAAAATACCTCCAGAATCCAACCCTTTTCGCAACCTCGACCACCACCATGCTGGTCCAAGCCACTGGTGTCTTTCACCTGGAGTAGGTTCCCTGCTTCTTCCCTTGCCCTGCCCTCTCCTCCACCCCAGCCACACAGCGGCCAGAGGGAGCCCTCTAAAATGTAAGTCAGATCACGCCACTACTCTGCTCAAGAACTTGCAGTGGCTCCCCATGTCACTCCGATTAAAGCTCAGATTCTCATCAGACCCCCAATAATGCCATGGCCTGGCGGTGTTGGTCTTTGACCGTCTGTCCTGCCGTTCTTTCCCTGCTCACTCGGCTCTCACCGCTCCGGCCTCCTCTCCATTCCCTGGGCACACCGGCAGGCCGTGCTCCCGTCTCAGAGCTTCTGTGCTGGCTGTTCCCCCTGCCTGAGATGCTCTTCCCTGCTGAGGGGAACTGGAAAAGGCGTGGGTGCCTGAGAAGTGCGTGTTTCATCGACAGAAGTGTGTGAGCTTAAAAGACACTCATTAATGATGGGTGAAGATTTGACTTGCACACATTACATGCTGTGTGACCTTAAAGATTGCTTAACGTTTCTGTGTCGCAACTTCCTCTTTCGCTGAACTAGCTTTATCAATAAGCTGATTGCCTCACTGGGGTCTCTGATTTGTCACAGATTGTGGGCACAGAGACATCGTGCTTTCAGAGGCCAACTGCTTCATTCTTGCCATTCTATAGCTAGGGACACTTAGGCCCAGAGAATGCTCCCATGGTCTAGGGATCCATAAAGAGTTAAAGACAGAGCTGTGAGGGTGTTCTTTTTTAAAGATATTACTTTATTTATTGGATAATTTATTTATAGAATATTTATTGAGCACCACTGTGGGCCGAGTCATGAATAAGACACATCTCCTATGGTCAAGGAACTAACTCTCAGATCAGTTGAGGAAGTAGATGCTCACTCTACAGATATACAGTAATTCCCATAAATGATGTTTGAAGTTTTGTTGTGAGAAAGTTTGAGGCCCGAGGAAACCGAGATGGGAGAGAAACCTTGTGTGGCGGATCAGGGCAGGCTTCATACAATATATGGTTTTTTTGTGATTGTCTTCTTTCAACTGGCATAATGCTTTCAAGGTTTGTCCATGTTGGTGCATGTGTCAGGATTTCATTTCTTTATATTGCTGGATAAAATTCCATTATGCAGATAGACCTCATTTCATTTCCCCATTCACTGCTTAATAGACATTTGGGTTGTTGCTACATTGACGCCGCTGTGAATAATGTCACTCTGAACATTTGTGCACATGTTTTCTCTACGAATGTATGTCTTAATTTCTCTTGGGTATATACCGAGAAGTGGAATTGCTAGATTATATATATGGTAACTCTATGTTAGTTTCTTGAGACGCTGCCAAACTGTTTTCCAAAGCTGTTGTACTATTTTACATGCTCGTTAGCTATGTATACATTTCTGTTTTCTCCAACATGATGACCGATCATCAGAAAAAGAGAGAGAATCGCCTCCCTCGATCTAGTTACACTATTCCTCGACCTAGTTACGCTATTCCTACTCATGCAATTTAAGGCAGACCTCCTGGCTCTATGGTGACTGTAATTATGAAGGAGATTCCAAAATTAGTGTTTTTTTTTCTCATCTTGTCAGTTCAAACACACACACCCTCCCCCACCCCTCGTGGCTCCCAACAACTTTTTTTTTTTTTTTTTTTTTTTACAGAGACAGAGAGAGATCAGAGAGAGGGATAGATAGGGACAGACAGACAGGAACGAAGAGATGAGAAGCATCAATCATTAGTTTCTTGTTGCGCATTAGTTAGACTGACACCTTAGTTTAGGGGTCGGGAAACTTTCTGGCTAAGAGAGCCACGAATGCCATATGTTTTAAAATGTAATTCCGTGAGAGCCATACAACGACCCATGTACATTACACATTATCCAATAAAAATTTGGTGTTGTCCCGGAGGACAGCTGTGATTGGCTCCAGCCACCCACAACCATGAACACGAGCGGTAGGAAATGAATGGGTTGTAATACATGAGAATGTTTTATATTTTTAACATTATTTTTTTATATAATTTGGTTTTTTTTTAAAGACTTTATTTATTCATTTTAAAGAGGAGAGAGAAAGAGAGAGAGAGAGAGAGAGAGAGAGAGAGAGAAGGGAAGAGCAGGAAGCATCAACTCCCATATGTGCCTTGACCAGGCAAGCCCAGGGTTTTGAACCAGCGACCTCAGCATTCCAGGTCGATGCTTTATGCACTGTGCCACCACAGGTCAGGCCAACGTTATTATTTTTTTATTAAAGATTTGTCTGCAAGCCAGATGCAGCTATCAAAAGAGCCATATCTGGCTCCCGAGCCATAGGTTTCCGACCCCTGCTTTAGCTGTTCATTGATTGCTTTCTCATATGTGCCTTGACCACGGGCCTTCAGCAGACCGAGTGACCCCTTGCTCAAGCCAGCAACCTTGGGTCCAAGCTGGTAAGCTTTTGCTCAAACCAGATGAGCCTGTGCTCAAGCTGGTGACCCCGGGGTCTTGAACCTGGGTCCTCAGCATCCCAGTCTGACGCTCTATCTACTGCGCCACCGCCTGGTCAGGCCCAACAACTTTTTATTGAGGTAAAACATTGTTACGTGTCAACTTGCCAGGGCCACAGCAGGATGGTTTTTTAGATGGGATTAACATTCAAATTCCCACTGAAGACTGAGAAAAGCAGATTACTCTCTGGAATAGGACTGGGACTTTATTTTTTTATTTTAATTTTTTTTGTGTATGAGAGTAGGAGAGATACAGAGACAGACTCCTGCATGTGCCCCAATTGGGATCCACCTGACAACCCCACCACCCCCACCGTCTGGGGCCGAGGCTGACATGCTCGCATCAACTATCAACTGAGACATGGCTGTGGGATAGAAAGAGAGAGAAGGGGGAAGGGGAAGGGTGGAAAAGCAGATGGTCACTTCTCCTGTGTGCCCTGACCAGGAATGGAACCCAGGACTTCCACATGCCGGGTCAATGCTCTACCTCTAAGCCAACCAGCCAAGGCCAGGGCTGGGCCTTTAATCAGTTGAAGGCCTTCACAGACAACTGACCTCTCCTGAGGAAGAATTCTACCAGCAGACTGCCTTCAGACTCAAACTGTAACATTAGCTCAGCTCAGGGTCTCCAGCCTACTGGTCTACCCGCAGGTTTCTCTCCACAATTGCATGAACCAACTCCTGAAAATACTCCGCCATACACATAGACAGGCAGCCAGATCTTTCTTTCGCTATGAATATGTATGTATCTCCTGTCAGTTCTGTTTCTCTGGAGAGCTCTAATCCAAGCATGTATGGAAAAAAAGGTGCACGTGAGTGTACAGTGTGACGATTTTTCACCAAACTGAACATGACAGATCAAGGAACAGGACGTGACCATCATTCCCAGAAGTCCTCCTTCTGCTTCCCTCTAATCGTGAACCCCGCAAAGGTAACCGCTACCCCGACTTCCAACAGCCTAGATCGGTTGTGCTGGCTTTAGAAAATTGTAGAAATGGCGTCACTGAGAACGTACCCTTTTTTATGTCTGGCTTCTTTCACTCGACCGCACGGTCAGGTGAGGCTCACCTGCACGGGAGCCTGTGATTGCAAACATGCCGTCCTCCTCCCTGGGAGAATTCCGTCGCGTGGCTCACCCCAGTTTACGGATCCATTGAGCTTGGTGGCCATCCCACTGTTTCCAGCGTGGGACTCCTGCAAACCTACTTGCACATGTCTTTCAGTGAACACGTGAAACGTTCAAGTTGGGTACCAACCCCAAAGTGTCATTGCCACAGCCCCCATTTTTTTATAGCAAATATTCTATGCTTGCTCTCATTTTAATTGTCTGAAATGACATTCATAGACGATAATCTACCCACACACATCTATGTCATTATGTGGCTCAGCCTGTAATATAAGGGAGTTAGAAACAGGAACTCATTTATAATAAAAACCTTGTCGATTTCAATATGTTCTTGGGCACAACGACTCAAGAAGCTATAATAAACCGGTATCTACCCGTAATGAATAAATTTGAATTCCAGAGACGTAAGCAGATCAGACATTATTATACACAAGAAGTGCAGGAAACCGACAGGGAGAAGGTGCAGGTGGAGATTAAAATAAAAACTGCTGTTAGGGCAAGACATGGCAGACCTGACTTATTTGTGCGTGATAGCAGGGAGAGAGACAAGACTCATTGCAACCTGCCCGGAGCAGAGAAGAAGGAAGGTGGGCCCCCAAGTGTGATGATAATTCTCACTTTATGACACCAGACAGGGCAGTGCTGATGTCTCACAGGAAAACACGTCTTCCTTAGAGCCCCACTCCCCAACAGAGGGCTGCCTTTCGTCTTCAGACCTTTAAAAATAAAAAGCCTTTTGTGATCACATCCCTTATTGCATACAGGTGACAAACGGATGAATCACAAAAGGAAGCCTTCCATCTATGCCATCTATGGGGACAGTTTCTGAGTAAGGCTGAAAAATAATAGACTACTGACCTGTGGTGGCGCAGTGGATAAAGCGCTGACCTGGACCACTGAGGTCGCCGGTTCGAAACCCTGGGCTTACCCGGTCAAGGCACATATGGGAGTTAATGTTGCCTGCTCCTCCCACCTTTCTCTCTCTCTCTCTCTCTCTCTCTCTCTCTCTTTCTCTCCTCTCTAAAATGAATAAATGAAGTCTTAAAAAATGTTTTAAAAAAGAAAAACAGCCTGACCTGTGGTGGTGCAGTGGATAAAGTGTCAACCTGGAAACGCTGAGGTTGCCGGTTCAAAACCCTGGGCTTGCCTGGTCAAGGCACATATGGGAGTTGATGCTTCCTGCTCCCCGCCCCCACCCCCGTCTCTCTCTCTCCTCTCTAAAATGAATAAATAAAATCTGTAAAAAAATTTTTTTTTAAAAAAAAGAAAGAAAAACAGCAGGCAACCCCCAAATAAATCATCTCAACATGTGATTTTCCAAACATAGATTCAAAAACTATTATTTTTAAGAAAATACAATGAGATTTCTCGCATCTCTAATTTACTAGTATTTGACTCTAAGCCTGCAAAAATTGAGTTGCGTGTCTCCTCTATTGAATGTTTGTCATTGGTGTCACTGTTTTCAGTGACTGCATTGATACCCTGGGACCCTTTCCCTCTAAATACGCAGTTGGTGATGTTCTAAGGCCATGGTTGGCAAACTCATTAGTCAACAGAGCCAAATATCAACAGTACAATGATTGAAGTTTCTTTTGAGAGCCAAAGTTTTTAAACTTAAACTCTATAGGTAGATACATTCCTTATCGAGGTAGCGCCTGCATGTAGTATTTTGTGGAAGAGCCGCGCTCAAGGGGCCAAAGAGCCGCATGTGGCTCGCGAGCCACGGTTTGCCGACCACTGGTCTAAGGCATTGACTAGACAGGCTGGGCAGAAAGAGACCTATTCAATAATTGCGTTACTATCCTTACTGCATTTATGCTTCCCCATCAGTAACAACCTTTTCCTAAGTTAGGTTTTTCATGTCCCTTCTTATAAAAACAAACAAACAAAAACTTTGAGTTTTGTGACATGCTAAAGCCCAACCTGCATGTATATATTTGTTGTGAGTTTTTGCCTGGTGGACACTTGGAAGTTGTGAGGGTTGTAGGACAATTTTTAAAAGCATCAGACTATTCTCTCCATTGTGGAATGCTCAGCATGCTTGGTCCTTGCCCCCCTAAATGTCATGAGAACCCCCCAATTATAGTGGCAACCAAGAATGACCCCATAACTTTGTAAAATGCCCCCTAGAGAACTCCTACTTTAAACCTACTTCATCTCAACACTGCCCTCATCGTCCCAAACTCAGTCGGTGGTGTTTGGGTTCAAGTACAGAGGTTCTCAGTCATTCAATATATTTCATCTTCTTCTGTTTGGCCCATTGGCCCGGCTCCTCAAGGTCTTTGGACATTCCAGTTCTGATATCCAATGTCTTATCGCCCCTCTAGGCCACACTGTGTTGAACAGGGCGGGGCTGGGGACAGAATCCCATGACATTCCACCCGAGACCTTTCCTCGAGCCAGCAGTGAGCTGCTATCTGGCATCTTCTGGCTTCTTGTTATTTTTTGACATTATAGGAAGCAGCTGGGGTTTCATCAGCTTGTTCTTAAAATGCTTAAACGTTAGACCTCCATAGGCGTGGGACGCGTACAACCCCGAACAGAGAAGTTGCCTGGGAAAGTTGGCCAATAAGAAGGGCCGTGGTACAGCAGGCTGCCCTCGGGCTGACCCACTCCGGCCATTCCTCTGATGGCTACTCAGAAGCCCAAAGCGGGCTGTGTACTGCTCTGAGTTGGCCTAAAAAGGGGTGGAATCCGAGGGGCCAGTCCCAGCCAAGTTCACAGTGTCCGCAAGAAGCCTATTCCAGCATCTGGCTTGGCTCTGGAGAACGGGCGGGGAGCCAGGGCTCTGGGGTGGCGTGGGCCGAGAGGTCTCATCAGCTGAGACCCACCAGCAGCTGTCTGCGCAGGCGTCTGGGACAGAGCGGTGCACGGAGCCCCGCATGGCTGGCCTGTTCTCCGGCCCCACGCACAGACTCTCCACGTTCCAGCCCTCCGTTCCCCCACCTGCAAAGCAACAGCGATCCCGCCTCCCTTGCTTACTTCTCAGAGGCACGCTAAGGAGCCAACAAGGAGAACCAGACTGTTTAGGCCTTCTAGAACATTCCAAAGGCGTTGTTTGTCTTTTACTCTAAGATGGGAGCCACGGAAGGAGTTCGAGCAGAAGAGACGAGGCAGCTCCCTTAGGTTGTAGCCGGAGGCTCTGGGTGCGGCGTAGGGGATAGGTTAGACTGGGGGGGGGGGGGTACTTCACGCCGCTTGGTGAGCGTGAGGGCCACTGCATGGACCCAGGCAGGAGATGACGGAGGTGGCGAGACAGGGTCAGATTCCAGACGTATCTCGAAGGTAGCAGCACCAGGCAGATTTGCCAGTTGAACGTGCGAGAGAAACGCATGCGAGATGATTGCGAGGCGCTGACCCTAAGGAAGGAGAGGCCTGTCCTTTTCTGGGGTGGGATGGCTGTGGGAGGAGCTGGTTTGCTGAGTAAGAAGGGAAGTTTATTTAGTTCAGGACTTCTGAAGTTCGGGTCGTCTCGAAGGTCCGCGTGGGAATGTCCAGCTGAACAGCATTACATAAATAAATCCCGTTGCTTCTCTCTGACTTCCGCAGCTTGCCCTGGACTGTCGGGTGGTTTGGTCAAACATCGGGGTCTGCCTCCACAGCACCTGCCCCTCCGCCCCTCCCTCCGCCCCCTCCTGCCCCTCCTGGCGCCCCAGTTTCAGCCACGCTCAACGGTAGGCGCTTTCTCCCTGAGATGCTCTGGGTAGATCTGGAAACCCCAAAGTAAGTTCTGAGTTCTCAAGGTGGCCTGTGTTTAAAATCAGATTATTCCTAGCATGTAAAAATCCATTCAGATGTGTTTTTTTTTTTGTGGGATTTGGTAACAAATACAGAGAGCTTATTTTCTTTAAGCGGATTCTTGTGCTTACAGAAGGGTTCTGAAACCCATCCCTACCACTGCAAGGGGAGGAATTATTACTGAGTCCCTCTCTGATCCTGACTCCTGATCTGTGAAATGGGCGTAAGGTCTTTGTCTGGGCCGAAGGGAAGACACAGTCCGAGTGACGTTCAGAGCTGTGTCTTCCTGCCCAGACTCAGAGTCTGACAGGCTCTGGGCAAGTTGTCCCAGGTCCAGCCCTACCCACTGATTGTGTAAAAGCAACCCCTCAAGAACAGACGGCCCTGGCTCCCGGCCACCCCGAAATCAAGGGCGTAGAAATGGGCAGTGGCTTTCTGGGTCACATAGCAATGCATGTCTGAGCTGAGCCTGGGACCCGGGCTTCCCTGACCCCAGATCAGGGCATTGCCTTGACCCCCGTCCAACCCCAATCATATGTTCATACTCTCAGAGGCTCTTTTAAAAAAAAATTTTTTATTTATTGATTTTAGTGAGAGAGAGAGAGAGAGAGAGAGAAGAGAAGAGAAGAGAAGAGAAGAGAAGAGAAGAGAAGAGAAGAGAAGAGAAGAGAAGAGAAGAGAAGAGAAGACGGGGAGTGGAAAGCATCCACTCATATGTGCCTTGACTGGGCAATTCTGGGGTTTTGAACTGGCAACCTCAGTGTTCCAGATCAACGGCGCCACCACAGGTCATGCCTCAGAGGTTCTTACCGTAAAACAGTCCACACTCCCAGTCAAAGAAACAACCTGTCCACCTACCTTGCCCCGAGCCTCCCTCTCCCCTCCTTCCTCCCGCCCTGGACACTCTCCCTCTCTGTCCTGCCGCCCTGGTGTTTGGCATTACTCAGGCCCCATGAACTGGGCTTTCAGAGAAGGGTGTGGACTTCTGGTCTCCCACAGGTCCATGTACCTATGTGAAAACTTATTATTATTATTATTTTTAATTTTTCCAAAGCTGGAAACGGGGAGAGACAGTCAGACAGACTCCCGCATGCGCCCGACCGGGATCCACCCGGCACGCCCACCAGGGGGCGATGCTCTGCCCCTCCTGGGCGTCGCTCTGTTGCGACCAGAGCCACTCTAGCGCCTGGGGCAGAGGCCAAGGAGCCATCCCCAGTGCCCGGGCCATCTTTGCTCCAATGGAGCCTCGGCTGCGGGAGGGGAAGAGAGGGACAGAGAGGAAGGAGGGGGGGTGGTGGAGAAGCAGATGGGCGCTTCTCCTGTGTGCCCTGGCCGGGAATTGAACCCGGGACCCCTTGCACGTCAGGCCGACGCTCTACTACTGAGCCAACCGGCCAGGGCCATGTGAAAACTTATTAAAGAGTACAGGCTGTGTGCCAAATGCTGTTACAAGTGGACAATCACTTATCCAGTCCTCTTAGCAACCCTACAAGGTAGATGCTACAATTAACCCCATTGTACAGATGAGTAAACTGAGGCCCAGAAAAGCTAACAGGCAGAACTGGGATTCAAAAACATGGCCATCAGGCCCTGAACCACCATATGGTGTTATCCAGAAATCTCACCCTGGTCAATTCCTGTGGTCACTGTTACAGGCAACCCCTTAGGCTCTAGCCCCTGCTAGTCCCTGGTCTGAGAGAGCCAGGCCTCTGGAGGTGGCCGGCAGGGAAAATACGTTCCTGCATTTTAAAGCAGGGAAGGCCAAAATGGGGCCAGGTCAGCATCAGGACAGGAGACTGGAGCCAGGATGGAGTCGTCCCAAATACCCCAGGCTGAGGCCTGGCAGTGCAATGGGCTGGGCTGGCTCTGTAGGCCAAGCAGGAGTGGCCCCCAGGGAAGGGCAGGCCCTGCAAAACAAGTCCCCTCCCTCTGCCAGCTCAGCCTGCCCAGCCCTGTTGGGGGCCTCAATAGCAAAGCCACCCTCCCTGGGCCCAGGCTAGGCTTGTTCCCAAGCGTGTGATCTCCAGCCTTGGCTGGGTAGCTCCATTGGTTACAGCATCGTCCTGCTACGCCAAGGTTGCAGGTTTGATCCCCGGTCAGGGCACACACAAGAATCAACCAATGAATGCATAGATAAGTGGAACAACAAATTGATGTTTCTCTCTCTCTCTCCCTTCCTAGCTCTCTAAAAATTAATTAATTTAAAAATAAAGTGTGAGGCCCCCAGATCTGCACCCCCAGCTTCAACCTTCTCTCCTAAAAAGATACCCCTGTTCTCTCCTGACACATATTTTGGCCTTTTATTCTTTCCAGGGCAAGAGATAGAGAGAGGGGCCCCAGAATGCCTGCAAGGACTTTAAATTGTCCACTTAACAACTGGGGAAACTGAGGCAGCCATCAGGGAAATGACCTACCCAAGGTCAATTATTAGCTAGTAAAGTGACAGGCCTGAGACTCCAACTCAGACCTGCCTGACTGTGAGTCCAGGCTCCACAACCCGGCAGGGCATCACAGAGAGGGTGGGCGGAAGCTGGGAGGGTGTCAGCAGCTGCCCCAGCCTCTGCCAGATGTTTCCATGATGTCAGGGCCCACACAATTCTGGTAATGAGAGAATTAAGACATGGTTCTTCAGTACTCAATCATTTCCTTAGGAAAAAAAAACAAAAACCAAACAAACCACAAATGAAACAAAACCAAAAATCAGACAAACCATGAACTTAAGTTGAACTTATTTATTTCCACCCTTCCCCTTAAAATGAAAGCTACAAACTTAGATGGGAAATCTGGGGTGTCTCCATCCATCCATCCATCTATTTATTCATTTATCCATCCATTTATTCATTTACCCATTCATTCATTCATTCATCAAACATTTACAGACCTACCTACTTTGTTCTAGGCTGTGTGCTGGGTGTTTGGGATTTAGTCATGAACAAACCAGTCCCGGTTCTTCTGGAGACAGACAAGTCAAGAGACAAACACAAAAATGCACAGATGCAGCCAGGTCTGTGTTGGCACAGGAACAGGAATTGTGGGTGCCCAGAGAAGGCACTATATCCAACCCGAGGAGGAACATGGTCTAGGAAGGCTTCCAGGAGGAGGTGTGATGGTGGAACTGTGCTTTGAAGGATGTGTAGGAATCAGCCAGGCAGGCAAATGAGAACAACGGGTGCAAAGGTCTAGAGGATCAGGAAAGAGCAACTTCTCTAAGGAACGGCCAGATGGCCAGTCCTCTCAAAGTAAGGCTTAGGGAAAGGTGAATGAAGCCAACCCACGAAGACCTTCTAGGACCACTGAGCCCTGATGCTCATGTTTCTGAGTCCCTCAGACAGGCGTCAGGAAGATGCTAGGGGGTGCTGGGGACTGGGCCAAGGACACTCAGCAGAGATGGGAAAGCTGAAGGCCAGGGAGTTTCTCTGGAACTTTCTAGAACAGACCCCTGAGCTTCTGACACAGTCACAGCTCAGGGCCAGGTTGGCTACTTTTCTGAATTTGTATTTTCTATTTGAGGCTTCAGCAGGCAGTGGGATCCAGAATGTTTAGAGTTCGAAAATGCTGAGGAAATGATAAACATTAACCCTCACTGAGACCCACCACGGGCCTGGCCTGAATCAGACCTTCACAAGTACCATTTCTTTTTCTTTTAAGTGGAAGGTATTGCGGTGACACTGGTGAACGTCGCTATGTAGGTTTCAGGAGCCCAATTCTGCTACACATCACTGTGCACCGTCTTGTGTCTTCACCTCCACAACCACAGTCTCCTTTCACCCCCATGTACCCCCACACCTTTCTCCACTCCCCCAACCCCCAACAGTCACTACACTGTCATCCTTCCTTGTCCAAGACTTTTTCTTTCTGTCCTTTTGGCTCTATCCCACTGCCCCTCACACCCTTGACAGCTGTCAGCCAGCTCCCTGTGTATAAGTCTGTCTCTATTGTGCTTATTAATTAATTTCATTCATTAAGTTTCACATCTGACTGAAACAAGACAGTACTTGTCTTTCTCTGATGGGCTTATGTCACTTAGTATAAATATCACTGGGGAACAATTTTTTTTTTTCATTTTCTGTTGCATGAGGTTTTAGAACTGTTTCTATATATTTCTGCATCACTGATTCCAAATCTGAAATCCGTTTTTGCTGCATCTCTAGTTTTTATGCAATTTTAATTTCTTTTTGTTACAGTTAATGCATTGGTTTTTAAATTGGAGTTAAAGGGCAACGACTCTTGGATTGAACATAACCACAAGGCAATTAATGTTTTACAAACATCAGTTTTACATAATTGTAGTGATTTTTAAATGTAAAAACTTATTATCTGATAAAAAAAAACCACCCTCTTATTTTGTTTTAAGATTGAATCATGGCTTCTTGGAGTAGGCGTAAATGACACCTTCTGTTATGTATGTGGCTGTTACACACTTCAGCGTCAAAGCCATAATATTTCATCATTTGTGACGTGCATATATTGCCTATTTTCACGTTCCCCTTGATCATCAAGACAAGAATTGGGCTCCTCATATGTGTGTCATAATTGTGAGGAAATGCTTCGTGACTGAACAAAAGGAAAACGCAAAGGAATGCCTTTTGGTATTCCCATGATTTGGCGTGAACCTAAGGACCACAGCAGTGACTGTTATTTCTGTCTGATCCATACAAAGGGCATCAGCAAGAAAAAACGGCATATGATTGCATATCCTAATATTCCTTCAGCAATACGACCTATCCCACACTCTGAGACACTCCCAGTTCCAGTTTTCAATGGTTTTATTTCTTCTAAGGAGAAAGAAAGTGAACATGGTGATCAAGTGTATTTTGATAAGATGCATGAGGAAATGGTTGTAGAATCTGAAGGGTCTTCTTCTGATGCCAAGCAGTCATTAACCCCTCAGCAGTTTAGCCAACCTGAATTGAATGACTTAGTAAGAATGACATAAAAATTGTCCTTGACTTTCTGAAGTATGAGGAGCATAACTGGATCATTTGTGTGGATCTTAAAATGGTAAATTTCCTGCTAGGACAACAGAGAGGCTTCACGAAGTATCCTTGCTTTCTGTGTTTGTTGGACAGCCAAGCTCTGGAGAAACACTGGACACAGAAGGAGTGGCCAACACGTTAAGCTCTGGAAGTAGGGATGCAAAATATTGTGAATGAACCTGTAGTTAATCGAGACAGGATCATTTTTCCCCCACTTCACATCAAACTTGGCTTAATGAAGCAGTTTGTTCAGGCTTTGAATAGAGAAAGTGAATGCTTTCAACATATTATTTCTGCTTTTCCTGCCTTGTCTTTCGAGAAGATAAAAGTAGGTGTATTCGATGGACCTCAAATTCGAACCCTCACACGTGACGAAGAATTTGCCAGGAAGATGAATAAGGAGGAGAAAGCAGCATGGCAGTCTTTTGTGGCAGTTACAAAGAACTTCCTTGGCAACAAAAAAGCAGAAAACTATGAACTTCTGATTCAAAGGATGCTGTTGGCTTTCCACGACATTGGATGTAACATGAGCGTTAAGATTCACTTCCTGAACAGTCATCTTGATATGTTTCCCGAAAATCTTGAAGCTGTAAGTTATGAGCAGACCACTGCTGGAGCATCAAACAAAATTGTCCTTCAACAAGTATACAAACGCAAGAGCTACAAACACAAATTTTTGCCTGAATAAAATTTAAATAAGTTTTGAGCAAATTTTATGATTAAAATAAGTGTTTTAATATGTTCTATTTTGAAATTGTAGACAAATTCTGATACAATCATATCTTTTAGTGTATTAGTGTATTTACTGCATTATATAAATTATTATATTTTCACAAATATGATGCCCAAGAAGACATTCTACTTCATTATGTTAAACTAAATGTTGAAAATTTTACAATAAGATGAAAACCTAAAATCTTGAATTGCAAAAAAAAACTGTAGCTTACAGAGAAAAACTAATGTCAGATTTGTGATCAGCACACTCGAATTAGGTAAGAACAAGTGCTTTTGTGGATGCAACAAAAATTTTGTTCCCCAGTGTATTCTTCCTGTCCATCCACGCTGTCACAAAGAGTAGGACTTCCTTCTTTGTCATGTCACCATTGTGTAAATATACCACAGATTCCCCCCCCCCCACTCATCTACAAATTATAACCACCACGAGATATCACCTCACACCTGTCAGAATGGCTGTTATCAACGCATCAACAAATGACAAGTGTCGGCGTGCACTGCGGGTGGGAATGCAGACTGGTGCAGCCACTGTGGAAGGCAGTACGGAGATTCCTCAAAAAACAAACCCTGGAACTACCCCACAGTGATTCCACTTGTGGGAATCCAAAGAATACTGAAAACACTCATCCAAAAGCATATAGGCAGCCCTTTGTTCATTGCAGTGCTATTTGCAATAGCCAAGACCTGGACACAAGCACCATTTCTAATTCTTGTCACACCTACTGCAAAGGGGGCCAGGGAGGTTGAGGAAATCGCCGGGGGCCACACAGGTGGTCAGAAGCAGAGCTGGTGTTAGACCCAAGTGTGCGTCTGACTCAAGCTTCAGTGAGCTGTGAAAGAGGTCCTGAGCGAGACCACTGTCTTAGATGGGGCGTCCAAGGCAGAGCCTGAGACAGGATTTATGCAAACGTGGTTTACCAGGGAGTGTTTTCAGGAAATACCAGCAACCCAGAGGGGAAGTGAGACAGGGCAGGGCAGGAGGTCAAGAAGGGCATGCCAGCTAGGCGTGCCAGGCAGAAGGTGCTGAGACCGGGGTTCCCATTACAGTGTTCCCAGACCTTGGCAAGGAATGGGGTGTACGCCCCCCCAGGAGTGGGCAGGGGACACAAGTTCCCAGGTACTTTCAGCCCCCGCTGGGCAGAGGTGAAGGGGCTTCTGACAGCCTGAGCATCCCAGGACAGAGAGGCAGGGACAGCTTGCTGGAAGAGAGTCCCCTCAGGAGCCGGTGTGCAGCACACGGGAAGGACTCCCGAGGGTACGGGCAGAGAACAGCCTGCGGGCTTCTGCCTGAGGGAAGCTGAGCCACCGTCCCTGTCCCCGGGCCAGGCCCTGAGCGCCCTCCTCATCTGCATCATCCTGTCTCCACATGTTTGCACACTGTGCACGTTCACTCAAGCAACAGTCACCGAGACCTGGCAATGCGCCCGCCACGTGCTAGGCTCTGGTGACACGGTGTGCATGGAAATGCCTGGCACGGTCTCTGCCCCCGTGCAGCTAAGAGCCGGGCTGGGGACACAGAAACCAGATCATCACTATGAAAAAACACGGGCTCTGAAGGGAAAAAACACGATTCTATGAGAAATGAGGGACTTGACCTAAGCCAAGAGTATCAAGGGCAGCCTCCCAGAGGAAGCGTTGTCTGAGAGGGTCTGGAGGAGGAAAAGGCACACACAGGCGATGGGAGCCGCCTCCGACGCTTCCCACCAGATGTCTCTCTGCCCACGAGCTCCTGTGGGAGGTGAGTCTGCTCAGGACACGTGGACAAGCCAATTCCCTGGGCTGAACCTGTTTCTTCGCCTGTCTGAGAAGGCAGAAGAGGCTTGGACTCCAGCCGTGACCTGCAGCTCAAACCATTCACAGGGAAACGGGATCAGCAGCCATCTCTGGACTCTCAGTGGCCTCTGTCCCTGGGAGCCAGCACCTTCCTCCTTGTGACCTCTGGACGGTGACCTCTGGGCTTGTTGGCCTGACCCTGAAGGTTCTCACTTCTGATGCCTGTGTTGCAAAAACAATTGCCAGTTCCCTTGAAGTCTGTCCGGGCTCCCTCGACCCAGGCAGCTCTTCTTGTCTGCCCAGGAAATGCCAGCCCCCTGGGGAAGCTGAGCTGGACCTTCCCAGAAACAGTTCCGCTTCTGGAGAAAGCCTGGTAGCAAACCTGGGTCCTGGATTCAGAGCCGACCAGGCCTTGGTGTAAGTCCTTGGACAGCCTGCGACCTTATAGCCATCATATCTAATCCTTCTGGGGCCTTTAATCCTTTGATGCAAGCCAAGTTCATGAATTCAAATATTTTCTGAGGACCTACTATGTGACAGGCACTGTTGTAGGCACTAGGAGAGAGAGCAGTCAAAACAAAACACAAGCCAAAAACTAAAATCCTACCCACGTCGAACTTACATTCTGCTAAAGGACTTGACAACAGACAAAGAGACAAACATGTACTACAATGTCAGGTGGTAGAAAGTGTTTGCAGAAAAATGTAGGATAGAAGCTATTAAATAAGACAGGGACATCAAGAAGGTATTTGTCTGAAGCAGTGATTTTGAATAAAGACCTGAAGGAAGTAAGAGAGGCAACTAGATAGTTTTCTGGAAAAGGGTATACCAAGCAGAGGAAAAGCAAGTGTAAAGGTCCTGGGGCAGGAATGTGCTTAATGTGTGAGAAATAGCAAGAAGGTCAATACAGCCAGAGTCCAGTGATGGAGATGGAGAGTGTGTTGGACAATTGGGTTGCAATAAGGAGTGTGTGTGTGTGTGTGTGTATGTGTGTGTGTGAGAGAGAGAGAGAAAGAGAGAAAGAGAGAGAGAGAGAGAGCGAGAGAGCGCAAAACCTGAGATTCATAGTATCTTTCTTTCACTTTCCTTTCCCCATCTTGGTATCATCAAAATTGAGAGGAAGAAAGGTGATTAAATGGTTTAAACCGGCAGATACAGTATCACCTCAGTGAGCACACTGTGCAAATCTATGCAATGAACATTCCAGATGAGGTGGAGCCACCAGGACCCAGGAAAGGATTTCTCTGGGGGCTCCAGCTGCATTCTTGCCCTCCCTGCAGGTCAGAGACTTCCCCGGGAGGAGGGGCGGGGGAGGGGCAGGCACTCCCAGAGTGAGCCAGAGCCTGTGCACAGCAGGGCTTTCTCTCTCTCTCTCTCCTCTATCCTACCGCACCGGTCAGAGGCAGGAGCGGTTACTGTCCCATTTTGCAGAAGAGAGAAGTGAGGGGGAAAAAATTACTGGGTCTCATTGGGTCTCCTTAAGTCAAACTTAGAGAATTTTGCTGAAAAATTTCCAACTCATCCTCAGGCCTTTATTTATTTATTTTCTAAAGGGTCACCATTTTTTTTTTTAAAGATTTTATTTTTTTAATTTTTTTAGAGGGAAGGGGGGATGGTAGGTAGAGCGGGAAGTGTAGTAGTTGCTTCTCGTCTGTGCCCTGACCGGGGAAGCCTGGGGTTTCGAAAGGGCCACCTCAGCATTCCAGGCCTGTGCTTTCTCCACGGCGCCACCACAGGTCAGTCCTCAGGCCTTTTAGTAAGGCCAACTTTCCGTAAAAGGCCAGGCCATCATCACAAGGCAGGGGCTGACGAGCTCAGTGAGCAAAAATAATCACACTGGGCGGTCTCATCGCGCATTCAGACCTGATGCCTCTAGGATAATATACCTTTGAAATGTCAGAGTCATTTTCTTTTCTTTCCTGACTGCCGGCACCCCGGCGAGCACTAGACCACAGGACCCCTCACTGTTACCTCGTCCCCTGCACGCCATCCACCTCTGTGTGCTGCAGATGTCGATGTTCACTATCCTGGACCCACCAGTGTAGAAGTGTCTGTTTCTCCATTTTCCTTCTAGGTGACCCCAGAGGTCTCCCACTGTGCGTTCTCCTGCCTCCTTAACCCACCCACTCTGCGTTCTCCTACCCCCTAACCCAGCCCGCGCCCGGACCCCTGCAGCCCGCGCCCAGACCCCCTGCAGCCCGCGCCCGGACCCCTGCAGCCCGCGCCCGGACCCCCTGCAGCCCGCGCCCGGACCCCCTGCAGCCCGCGCCCGAACCCCCCGCAGCCGCGCCCGGACCCCTGCAGCCCATGCCCGGACCCCCTGCAGCCCGCGCCCGGACCTCCTGCACTCCCTCATGTCTCCTCCTTTGATCCTAACGTGTAAGAGAAGCTGCAAAACTGTCATTTTCTGGAGCATTTGAGATCTTGCTCCTGGCGTATGTTACCAGTTTGACTCAAATAAACTCTTTAAAATTCTTTACAGGTTTAGACTCGTTTCTTTTTTAAAAAAAAAATTTTCCAGCCTGACCAGGCGGTGGCGCAGTGGATAGAATGTCAGACTGGGATGCAGAAGACCCAGGTTCGAGACCCCGAGGTCGCCAGCTTGAGCGAGGGCTCATCTGGTTTGAGCAAAAAAAGCCCAGCAGCTTGGACCCAAGGTCGCTGGCTCCAGCAAGGGGTTACTCGGTCTGCTGAAGGCCCGCGGTCAAGGCACATATGAGAAAGCAATCAATGAACAACTAAGGTGTTGCAACGCACAATGAAAAACTAATGATTGATGCTTCTCATCTCTCTCCGTTCCTGTCTGTCTGTCCCTGTCTATCCCTCTCTCTGACTCACTCTCTGTCTCTGTAAAAAAATAAATAAATAAAATTAAAAAAATTTTTTTTCCCATTGATTTGAGAGAGAGAGAAGCATTAATTCATTGTTTCCCTTAGTTGGTCCATTTAGTTGTGCACTCGTTGCTTGTTTCTTCTATGTGCCTTGACTGGGGATCGAACCTGCGACCTCTGGTGTGCTGGGTCAGTGCTCTATCCACTGAGCTACCTGGCCAGGGCCTAGATAGATTTTGTTTTATTTTAGGTTTTGTGGTCCAAAAAAGTGGTAAGCAGGGCAGCCTGATCTGACTGGGGTCAGGGAGGGGCAGTTGCTGCTCCTCGGCCTCTTGAGTCTGGCTCTGGGCTCATTAGCTTTAGTCTTTCTCCACTGAGGACCACTTTTGTGCTTTCTAAGGACATGGCTGGACACAGTGGTGTTGGTCAAATAAGTTTGTAAATATATATGTTTGATCGCTTTTAGTTTGTATTGGGTGTGGGGGACAGGCTGTAGGCAAGCCTGATCATTATAGCCTAAGGCTTAGTTTTAAGACTAAGCTTTTCCCCACACCCTTGACTATTGCACGATGTGAGGTGGTGTACTCTCATCACTCTCATGAGGAATCCCATTATGCCTCAGATAAGTGACTTTGTATCAGAGACTTCCTTATTTGTATATTGGATTAAAGGTTTTGATTTCTACACTATAAAATGGGGGCAGACCGGGAGCTTGCTCTCTCTTGGTTCCTGAGATTAGCATTAGAGAAGAGAGCAGAGAAAGAAAGGAGAGCAGAGAAAGACCACGTGGAGGGGATGAGAAGCAGCCAAGATGGCGGAGGGCTGAAGGAGAAGCCAGTTTGTGCAGAGTTTGTGCAGAGAGGAGATGGGAAACAGAGGTGAGTAAAGCTGGTGAGGTTAGAAACTTTAGATTCTAGGAAACTCGGATAAGTCAGTAGCTTTGTGAGCACTGAATGAGCGGGTTTTGGAACCCAGTGTGTGTGTTTTACTTGCCTGCTGGGTACAAGCTAGGATTAAAGCTAATGGCCCACCAGTTCTTGGCTCCGTTGTTTTATTACCATCTGTCCAAATCCTATGCGAACCTGCATGGGCCAGGCGGCTGTGATGGTGGCTATGGCTACTGGCCATACAAGTAGCCTCTACACTTGAGTTTACACATGGTCAGTTCAGAAGCTGCCTCCTCCTGGCTCTGATTTTCAAATCCAAATCCTGGGAAAAGAATCTTATTGGTGAGCTTGGGTCACATGACCATGTCCTCGTCCAACCAGCTTACTGCCAACAGGTCTGAGACATAGCAGAAGCAGAGAAATAATGGGTGAGGGCCTTGGACATTCACTCTTAGGGAAGGGAGAAGGCTTTCCAGGAAGAGGGCACCGCGTGGGCAAAGGCTGAGAGGCAGGGAATCAGAGGCTTTGTGTGGAGAATCCCTGTGGCTGCTTGAAAGGTGGCCCCTGCAGCCACATTCCCACCACTGTGCCTGGGGGTTCAGATGGCCCCCAGAAAAGGAAGCCACAAGTGAACCAGAGTCAAACCCCTTTTCCCTCCCCGCCCAGGCTTGAGTGTCTGAGGTGTAGGTGGGAATGGGGGTAAGGGGGCAGGGAGAATGAAATCAAGAAATAACAACCTTCACAGGGGCGATAATGACATTTTAACTTGAGACAGGGCTGTGGAGGCGTATGCAAATTTCCGTGCAGATCAGATGTAAATGAGCCTGCCCGCTCTAGCTTGGCACACCTGGATGTGGTTCAGTGACAAATCCTAACAGGCACGGCAAGGCTGGGTGATTGAGTATCAAAGCCAGCTGGGATGACAACGGCACTCCCCTCCTGGGAGCTGGAGGAGAAGTGCGGTTCTTTCTAGAGCGCCCTCTGATAGGAGACCCGGAGGCACGGCCCTCTCTAGCTCAGGAATGGCAAGTTTGGGACACATTTATTACCTCTATCCCAGCTGGCATCCACGACAGACATGATTAATCAATCACAGAAGTTTTTCTTACTGAGCCAACCAGGTGCTCTAGGCAGTCCTTACTTATCGATCAAAGTTGGCATTCATTCATTCATTCATTCATCCATCCATTCATCTAACAAATTTGGTTGAGTTTCTTCCCTATGCCAAGGATACACTGAACAGGCAGATTCAATTCCTACTCTCATGAAACTCACAGTTTAGTAAGCGATGGGTAGAAGCACTAATAAAATACTGCAAAGTGGCAATGGAGTGAGATAAATGCCATTGAGGTACGTGGTTTTTATAAAAAGGAGTTCTGACTCATTCAGAGTGGCTAGGAAAGGAGGGACCCTGTTGCTGGTATCTGAAAGATGAGGAAAGCTTAACTAGTTGAAAAGGGGGGGGGGGGGAGGGGAGAGAACATTCCAGGCCTTGAGACAAGAAAGAGCTTATCAATGCTATACTGAGATTCCTTTGATCATTTTTTGTTTGTTTGTTTGTTTGTTTCTTAAGTGAGAGGAAGGGAAACAGAGACAGACTCCCGCATGCACTCTGACTGGGAGCCCACCCAGCAACCCCCCTTCAGGGGCAATGCTCTGCCCAGGAATCGAACGGGGAACTTCCACTGCAGGGCCAACACTACCACTGAGCCAACCAGCAGGGGTCACTTTTTGTTTCTTTGTATCCCTTCTCTGGCTGTTGGGCAGATAAAATATATTATGCTCACTTTGTTAAAGACGGCGCTGCCCACGAGGAGGCCATCGCCCAGGTGATATTAATGTGTGTCTCTGTGGGCAGGTAGAATCCTTGTAACCTGGTGCTTGGTTTGGGGATTAAGCCTTTCTCACTCGTTTTGATGTGAGGCGGTACAATCCAATCATGCCTCAGAGAAGTGTCTTTGTATTAGAGACTTCCCTATTTTGTATATTGGATTAAAAGTTTGGAATCTACACTATAAAATGGGGGCAGAATGAGAGCTTGCTCTCTTGATTCCTGGGATGATTAGCATGAGAGAGCAGAGAGATCACAGCAGAGAGCAGAGAGAGGCCACGTGGAGGAGGCCAGAAGAAGCAGCCAAGATGGCAGAGTGTTGAGTGAGAAGCCAGTTAGTGCAGAGTTTGTGCAGGGAAAAGGAAGGAGATGGGGAACAGAGGTGAATAAGTCTGGTGAGCTAGAAACCTTTGATTCTAGGAGAACTCGGATTAAGTCAGTAGCTTTGTGAGCACTGAATGTGAGTGGGTTTTGGAGCCCAGTGTGTGTTTTTACTTGCCCGCCGGGTGCAAGCTAGAATTAAAGATGACAGCCCATCGGTTTTTGGCTCCGTTGTTTCTTTACCGACTGTCCGAATCTAATGCGAACCTGCATGGACCGGGCTGCTGTGATAGTGGCCGTGGCTTCTGGCTGTACACTGGCTTTTTATTTAAATAGCTTTATTGACATAGAGTTCACATACCATACAGATGCATGCAACCACCATTGTCACAGTTGAAACATTGTTATGACCCAAGAAAGAAATCCTTGACCCTTTATGTATCCACACCCTCAGCTCTAAGCAACTGCTACTCTGATTTCTGTCTGTATAGATTTGCCTGTTCTGGACATTTTATATAAATAGAATCATACAGTGTATAATCTTTTATGACTGGCTTCTTTCACTCAGACTAAAGTTTATATGGTTCATCCATGCTCTGTATAGATCAGTACTTAAAAAAATTTTTTTATTGAACATAAAACTTGCCATTTTAACTATCCTTAAGTGTATAATTCAGTGGCATTAATGACATTCACAATGTGCAACCATCATCACTATCTATCCCCAGAACTTTTTCTTCACTCTGAACAGAAACTCTGTACCTATTAAACAGTCATTCCCCATTCTGGCCTCCTCCCAGACCCTGGTAACCTCTAACCAACTTAATGTCTCTATGAATTTGCCTAGTCTAGATATTTCATAGAACAGAATCATACAATATTGATGCCTTTTGTCTGTGTTAATTCACTTAGCATAATGTTTTGAACGATCATTCACATTGTGGCACGCATCAGAACTTCATTCCTTTTTATGGCTGGATAATACTCTGTTTTATGTAAATATTACATTTTGTTACCCATTCATCTGTTGATGGATACTTGGGTTAATTGCTACCTTGTAGCTATTGTGAATAATGCTGCAATGAGCCCTGGCATACAAGTACCTCTTTTGTTTCGTTCTGTTTTTAAGATTTCATTTATTGATTTTTAAAAAATTTTTTGTATATTTTTTTACAGAGACAGAAAGAGAGTCAGAGAGAGGGGTAAACAGGGACAGACAGACAGGAACGGAGAGATGAGAAGCATCAATCATTAGTTTTTTGTTGTGCGTTGCAACACCTTAATTGTTCTTTGATTGCTTTCTCATATGTGCCTTGACCGCGGGCCTTCAGCAGACCAAGTAACCCCTTGCTCGAGCCAGCAACCTTGGTTTCAAGCTGGTGAGCTTTTGCTCAAACCAGATGAGCCCTCGCTCAAGCTGGCGACCTCAGGGTCTCGAACCTGGGTCTTCTGCATCCCAGTCCGACGCTCTATCCACTGCGCCACCACCCGGTCAGACTCATTTATTGATTTTTGAGAGAGGCTAGAGAGAGAAAGGGGTGGGGGAGGAGCAGGAAGCATCAACTCATAGAAATTGCTTCTCACGAGTGCCTTGACTGGGCATGCGTGGGGTTTCAACCTGGCAACCTAAGCATTCCAGGTTGATGCTTTATCCACTGTGCCACCACAGGTCAGGTACGTACCTGTTTGCTTCCCTGCTTTCGGTTCTCTGGGGTGTATACTTAGGAGTAACATTGCTGGATCATTCTATGTAGACCTTTTAGAGCAAGGGTCCCCAAACTACAGCCCGCGGGCCGCATGCGGCCCCCTGAGGCCATTTATCCAGCCCCCCCCCCCCCGCCACACTTCCGGAAGGGGCACCATCATCTCATTAGCCAAAAGCAGGTCCATAGTTCCCATTGAAATAGTGGTCAGTTTGTTGATTTAAATGTACTTGTTCTTTATTTTAAATATTGTATTTGTTCCCGTTTTGTTTTTTTACTTTAAAATAAGATATATGCAGTGTGCATAGGGATTTGTTCATAGGTTTTTTTATAGTCTGGCCCTCCAATGGTCTGAGGGACAGTGAACTGGCCCCCTGTGTAAAAAGTTTGGGGACCCCTGTTTTAGAGGAACCATCAACCTTTCCACAACATTTACACATTCCCACTAACAACGGACAAAGGTCCCAATTTCTCTACATCATCACCAACATGTGTTATTGTCTGCTTTTTTGTTGATAGCCATCCTAGTAGGTGTGAGGTGGTATAATTTGCATTTCCCTAATGACCAGCCTAGTTGAGTATCCCTTCATGTGCTTGCTGGCCATTTGTATATCTTCTCTGGAGAAATGTCTATTCGAGTTCTTTACACGCTTCTTAATTGGGTGTTTATCTTTTTGTTGTTGAGTTGTAGGAGTTTCTTATATATTCTAGATGTTAAACCCTTATCATATATATGATTTACAAGTATTTTCTCCCGTTCCGTATGTTCCTGATAATGTCCTTTGAAGAACAGGTGTTTTTCATTTTGATGAACTCCATCCAATTGGTCAATTTCTGCTTTTGTTGCTTGTGCTTTTGATGTCACGTTATTTTACGTTCTGCAAAGGTCCCTCTGGTTTCTGCTTGGAGGACAGGTGAGAGGGGCCCAAATGGCTGCCGGATGCTGTTCTAACTGTCCCAGGGAGAGAGGATGGAGGCTGGGATGAGGGTGGGGAAGGTGGAGGGAGAGAGAAATGGAAGATGAGAGAGAGATTGGTTGGGGGGTGTCAATTTAGAAGCTCTGAGGAAATTCAGGGAGAACTTGCAGGTTTCCAGCCTGAGCGCTTGGATGGATGGTCCGTGAACAGGGAGGGAGGCGGGGCTGGGAGGGCAGATCAGGAGCTCCACCTGCAAGATGACACCAAGGGCAAAGCGGTCTGGCCGCTCTCTCCATTTCACAGATGGGGAAAGGGAGGCCTAAGGAAGTATAGCGGTTCACCCAGGGTCTCCCATCACACCCTAGACAGAGGGGCTGGGACTCCAGGAGTCCTGCCACCCGGCCGGAGTGGCTGCCACCCAGCCAGAGCACTTACTCTCTCTCCACGGGGCATGGGCTCTGGCCTCAGAGAGCTATTTTTCAGCTGGGACAGGGTGCGGTTTTAGGCCAGATGAGTTTGTCCTGGGCTGGCAGCCAGTTCACAGCCCCCAGAGAACAGAACGGCTCTGTTTCATGAGGGCAGCCTGGGCCCTGACCCTGGCCAGCTGTGCCGTCTGGGTCTGCTGTGGGTCAGTTGAGGGTATAAGAGAATGGGGTGCCCACCTCAGAGTGTCTGGCAAGGTAGGGGCTCATCCACTTTCTTGGATTTGGCATCAATTAGACCCAGGCATGGATTCTGAGGTTTCCCTTCCCTATCCCCTTCCTTATGGTGTGACCTTGAGCAAGTCTCCTCCCCTCTCCATGCTTCATCTGTAAAATGGAGACATCCTCGGGTATGACTTCTGCGGCTCTCAATGTTGTAGTAGACATCAGAAGAGGAAACGGACCAAAAACATTACTATGAAAACTCTGAAGTGCCTAAAGCTGGGCCCAGCCCTCCTTGTGAGCCATGCCCCTGCCCAGTAGACTGCTAAGGCTGGGCTCCTTCACCAGACAGACATCCTGCTGGAGAGGAAGAAGGCTGGGGATGGGGTTCAGGCACCCAAACCTCTTATTATCCTGGCCCAGCAGACTTGACCAACCCATTGGACAGATGGGGAAAACTGAGGGGCACTC
The DNA here is from genome assembly GCF_036850995.1 of Saccopteryx leptura. Taxonomy (NCBI): domain Eukaryota; kingdom Metazoa; phylum Chordata; class Mammalia; order Chiroptera; family Emballonuridae; genus Saccopteryx; species Saccopteryx leptura. The sequence continues at coordinate 210,084,104 of NC_089507.1, read as the reverse complement.
ATCTGCTCAGAGTCACCAAGCTGTTAAGCCTGGATTCAAAGGCAGGGCTCTCTGAGTACAAAAATAAAAAAGATCCTTATCCATCCAATGTCCCCATTAAACAGATAGGGTAAGTTGAGAGCCAGGGAGAGGAAGCAACAGGCCTGGGGTCACACGGGCCGTCAGCAACAGGGCAGGAGTGGCGTGTGAGGTCCCTGCCTCCCAGGCTGGGCTAAGCTCCCTCTACCATCCCTTGACCACCGACCTCTAGAATGGAAAACGGGCTCCCGTCACAGTGGGATATTCATAGTCACTGGCAGACTTGGGGTTCCTTGTCAGCCATCTTCTTCCCACCAGAATAGGCTACAAGCTTTCCTAGAAATTCCACAGAGGGACCTTGCACCTCCACAACTCAGAGAAGTCTCCCAGGGGCTGAGGCTTTACTGACACAGAGCTATGTTGTCACTAGTGGGGAATCTTGGGGGAAAGGTCGCCCCATGCCCCCACCCTGAGCAGATTAGGACAAATATCCATATAGCAGGTCCTCTTGGCCTTCAAGAGACAACTGGGGATCCAGGAAACAAACTAGGAAATCTACACGACTCGAAGAGTGAGAAACTCTTTGGGAATTTATTGGTGGTCTCTGGAGAAATCTCTTCCTTGATTTGTCAGGTAATGAAAGCAGGGATCGGCTGGACTGGTCCCCAATTATAATACCAGATACCATTTAATGAGCACTTACTATGTGCGAGGCACCTCTCCAAGGGCTTTCCACATATTAACTCATTTAATATTAACAGCGAGCCTCTGAGGTCTGCTTATTCTCATTTTCCAGTGAGGGAATCAAGGCACAGAGAGGTAGATAAGTTGACCAGGGATTCACAGCATGTAACTGATGGAGCCTGGGCCGGAACCCAGTCTGTTCAACTGCAGAGCCATGTGACTGACTGACTGACCACTGGACCACACTGCCAGCCGTGTTGCAGGAGACTGGACATGAGTGCTGCCCAAAGGACCCAGCCCAGCCCAGCCAAGGCCCCCCAGACACAGCAGGACTGCTGAGGGGACAGAGCCTGTGGCCACCGCAGACCCAGGACTCGGCCTCGGCTGGTCTGAGGCTGAGTTAGAAGCCTGGGCCGTATCAGTCTCACAGCTCTGCCACTCGCTGCGTGTCACGGGGCCAGGCTCCACCAAATCTCTTTGAGTCTCAGTTTCCTCCTTATTAAAATGGGGTGAGATTAGTATCGGCTTCATAGGATTGTTATGAAAAATTCAATGAGCCCTGGGAAGCTTTTCAAGGGCTTAGCAGCAAGCTAAGGCACAAAGAAAATGCAGATAAATGTCAGCTATTAGTGTTATTATTGTTCATTATTTTTGTTATTATTCATTATTACATTTCCTTTCCGAACCCTGTCTCCCCTGGGGGTTGCTGTGAGTAGACAAGTTACTCTGTTTGGAGGCAGAGGGACACCCAAGATGGCCTTGGGGACCCCACCCTCTCAAGAATTTTGGGGTCACCCATCCCCCTTCCTTTGCCACCCCCCTCATCCCTCAGCAGTAGTTATAGTCTCTCCAGAAGTCAGTTTCCATCTTTGCACCCCGGGTACCCTGGCTCCCTGCCTGTGGTCCCCACTGGCTGGATGCTGTTGCTATGGCAACGGCATTCTAAGAGCTTTTGGCCCCCCTCTGAGGTGACAGGCGTGGATGGAGATGGGCTGATCAAATGTCTCCTGTGTTCTCTGACCTGTCTGAATGGAAGGCAGGAGGGTGGAATGTGAACATCGGAGCTGATTCAGGGTGGGGGCTAGCTCAGCCCCCAGCCCCCAGCGATGCCAGACAGCCGCCCCCACTGCGCTGTGTCCCTGTCCGGAGCAGCCCAGGGGATTACAAATGTAGATTCCAGCCACCAATGGCCCCCAGGGCCTGATTTTAATCCTGCGGGGAAGCTGCCTTAGATCAGAGAGCTGCTACTGGTTCTGAGGCAGGCAGGCCCCAAACCGCACTTGACGAAATCTTGGGTTTTGGAAGATTCCTCAAGTCCTTCTGGGCATGAGGTTTGTGTGGCTCCTTCTGCTGAGCCAAGTCCTGAGAACCCTGTGTGTCCCCTGGGCCCGCTCCAGGCTTGCCACCCTCTCCTTCCACGGCCTCATCTGTGGGAGGACGTGGGCCCGCCCTCTCCCTGGAGCCAGGAAAATTCCAGGGCTAGGCTGCGGAAGGCCATGCTGGAAACGCCTCCCAGGATAGACTGGGCCCACGCTCCCTTGGGGTAAAGACGTTTAGGGCAGGCAGCCGCAGACTCACTCTGGGCGGAGGCGGGGCAGGAGGGTGAGAGGCTCACAGTCTTCCTGTCTAAGATTAGAGGTGTCGAGTCCTCTGCCTGTTGTCCCCCATCCCGCCCGCCCGCACAACCTGCTGGAGGGGACGTGGCTCCTTATGCTTGTCCAGCCCCTACTGCCAACAGAACTGCTGACTGGGTACCAGAGGCTGGGCCTAGAGAGAGGAGGAATTGTGGGAAAGGGGATGGCAGAGTCCGAGGAGACGTGGTGGGGAGGGGAGTCGACAGAGACCATGAGGGGTTGAGGGTTCTCTCTGAAGCTCAAGGACCAGACTGTAGGGATCCTTGAATTTGAGACCGATGGCCCAGATGGTTGGATTGCAGTGAGAGAGATGCAGCAGACATTCCCTCCCCTCCCCCCTCCCCCCTCCCCCCTCCCCCCTTCCCCCTCTTCCCCCTCCTTCTCTCCTTCCCCCTCCTTCTCTCCTTCCCCTGCCCTGGATACTAACCGGCCTCCAGCAGGTGATTCTCATGCCCAAGGTCAGTGGTGCAGTGAATAGCGTGCAGTAATTTGCTTGACAACATCCCTTTATTTCTTTCCCAGACTCACCTCCCTGCTCCTCCCACAGTGGTTCCCAGGATTACTGTCAAATACGCATGCACTTGGATCCTTGTCTTGGGGTCTGTTCCAGTGGGACCCTAAGACCGGCTCATGGTTCTATATGAGGGCAGTGATGTCCCCTGTGTCCCAAGGACTCAGAGGGCTGCGTCCCCCTGGACTCCAGCCAGGCAGGTGGCCTGTCAAGGCTGAGAGCCCTGGAAGGGTCTGTACCGGGGGGAGGGGGCCAACCCCACTCTCTGCTGCACCCTGCGCTGACCTCCCGCGGGCCGGGTCTTCCCAGAGTCCCCGGCTGCCGGCTCTTGTCCCCTTAGCACAGGCCACGCACACACGGAGTGCCCAGGGGCCACGTCCTGATGGGCCAGGACCTTGTGCGGCTGACCCCAGCCCAGCACGCCCTGGAGCCGAGGGCAAGTGGTAGGGGCTCCCAGCTAGAGGGAGGCCGGGGGGCTAGTCTGGGGCGAGTCCTCCAGAGACGTCTGTGAGTCTGTCCCCTCGGAGGAGAAGCTGCCTCCGGTGGGGTGGGCGACGCGACTCTGCCTGGGGAGCCGCTGCCAGGAGAAGAGGGTGCTGAAAAATCGCTCGGGGGCAGGATCGAGGGGCTCCCGGGGGCCCTTGCTGTCATCGGCCTCGGCGACCTGGCCCGTGTCCTGGGGCACAGGGCCTGCCCGGAGGTTTCTGTCCTGCCCGGCTCTGGGAGCCCGGGGAGGCCCATGGGGTTTCGGTGAACGATCCAGGCCAAGGGAATCCTGGCAGGGCAGGTCCTGCCTTCCTCTGGAAACGGCTTCTCCGTTCACTCCCTGGCCCTTGGTGGCTGTCCCCCGTGGTTCCAGGTGTGCCGCGTGAGCACTGGGGCCCAGCGGGCACGGACAGTGGGCCAACGCCTTCTTCAGGAGGGTCTGGATCTCCCCGTGTCTTGCCTGGGCCTCGTCCCACAGGCCCTGGCCCAGCCCCTTCCGGCTCAGCGAGGCCACCTGCAGCCCCATGGCGGTGAGCTTCTCGGCAGGGAACTCAGACGCCAGTCGCTGCAGGTAGCGATGGAGGCGGCGCTGGTCCCCAGGGCTGGCCTTCTGGGCCTTGCCCAGCCTGAGCTGGGCCATCAGGTCCTGACAGTCCATGTGGAACCAGGTCATCTAGGGGACAAGAAGGAAGAGAAGTAGGGTTCAGGCTAGGAGTGGGATCGTGGGGCCCCCAGGAAGACAGGATGGGGCTTCTCTGAGCAGAGAGAGGACTCGAAGAATAAATCATTGATGGACTGAATTAATAACATGCCCAAATAGGTCAGGGCCCCCTCCGGCGGCCGTAATTTTCTTTGACACTGATGACAGTGGTTTCCTGCTCTTCCCCAAGGTGCACACACCTGCCACCGGTCCCCAGCACCCCTGGGAACTCCGGGCACAGGCTAACACCCCTCTGGGTCAGCAAGGACTTATGCCTCTCTGGAGCTCAGTTTCTCCTGCTGCAAAGTGGGAGGTTTTATGACGATCATAAAAAGCTTTCTGAGAGCTGAATATTCAGATTCTTGGATTGCATCAACCCCTCATGAAGGGTACTGCGAGAGGAGTCTGGCTAATGCGTATTGAGCACCACCTGTCTGCAGGCTCTGTGGGCTTTAGGCCTGAGCGCACTCAACTGCACCAACAGCTCATTTGACGGAGGAAGAAACGGAGGCTCAGAGATGCGAAATCACTTGCCCAGGTCACACCACAAGTCACGGGGGGGAGCTAGGATCGGGCCTCAGGGAGTATCCGCCAAGCCTGTCCTTATGTGGGAGAAACGGGCCCGGGCAGGGCCGACCCTCACTGTCAACCAGCGAGACCGTCAGCCAAGCCAGGCCCCTTGGCCGCCCTATTCCAGCCCCTCTGCCCCATTTTGGGATGCTGCCTGTCCCCACTTCACCCACAAAATGTCTGCGGGCTGCAAAGGAGCCAACACACTCCCAGCAGCTCGTGAAAAACATAATCTTTCTCTCCATTAATTTGGAAGCCGACAGCGAGCTGTTAGGCTGTGGGGATTGGAGAACCATTTTCTCTGAGGAAACCATCTTTCCGTGGATTAAGGGAACTTGTCTTTAGATAAATGGCTTCATATTCGCGGGAGCACACGGAGCTCATGGCTGGGAAAGGGCTCCATAAATCTCCGTTAGCGGCACAGTCGTGTTATTATTATTTAGTGCCAAAGCTGCTGCATGCATGCTCTCTGCCCGGGGCTGGGCCCAGCCCCGGGCTGTCCCGTCTGTCTGTCTAGGACTCCATTTTCCAGGCTGACTGAACACAGATGAATAACACCTCAGATACTATCTTGTCCCAAAGCCTTGTTGTGCGGGTTAAAATTCAGGGCCAGAAAGGAGAGGGGGCCTGCCCAGGTCACACAGCAAGAGATGGCCAAGCCGCGACTTCAGGCCAGGCCTGTTGCCTCCTGTAGGACTGCTAGTCCTGGGTCAGAGTCCACCTTCCCACATGCACCCAGCCTCCCGACCCCCAGCCACCTGGCCGGCCATCCGCAGCCTTCCCTGAGCCCCTTGGGTGCTGGCCCTGTGCCGGGCTCTGTGGACAGGACCAGGGCCCAGTCAGACCCGGTTGCTGCCCCGGGAACTCACCTCACAGGTGACAGACAGAGACAAGCAGGTGACGACGCAACAGGATAATTTCCGATCACAAAGGGCCCATGAAGTGATAAACAAAGGGTGATGAGAGAGAACAGGGGGCTGGGGGCAGGTGCTAGGTGGTCAGGAAGGGTCCCCGTAAGGAGGGGACATATGAGCTGAGCACTGAAGAAAGATAAGAAGCCAGCCGGTCGAGGGGAAAAGCTGAGGGAACAGCAAGGGCAAAGCCTCAGAGCTACAGCAAGTTTGGTCAGTGGGGCTGAAATTGGTTAAAACTGACGAGCAAGGGAGAAGCTTCCAGATAGATACATTTAACCCATGAGGTATTACCACAACTAATGATAATAATATTGGTGTTAAAGATCATAATTCCAAATTAGAGCAGAGTATGGGGTAGGTGTGTGTGTGTGGGGGGGTTACTTACTTTTAATTTGATTCTCTTGGCAATTTAATTTTCCCGGCAAAGCTGGCACGAGAGCCAGGTGATCTGGGTTTGAATCTCAGCTCTGCCACTTCCTAGCTGTGTGACCCTGGGTACATTCTTTGACCTCTCTGTGCCTCCTTGGTGCACAGAAGGGGCCTATGCAATAACAGTCCCCATCTCACGGGGTTAGTGTGACAATAAAACGATGTGTAAATGACTGGAACAAGGGCACATGATAAGAACTGCAGGAGCATTGGTTATTATTGTCATCATCGTCATCATCATCATTACTGATGAGGAGCGGAGGCCCAGGGCAGTGAGGCTCTCTTTGAGGTCACCCTGGCCACGCAGCACAAGTGGCCCACTCTCTAATGTCTGTACCGCTGGGAGTGTGTGTGTGTGTGTGTGGGGGGGTCCCTTTGCTGTCACAGCCTGCATCTGCCTCCCTTGCCTGCTGCCCCAGGGAGACAGAGAGTGGCCTGTCCTCCCAGTGCCCCTGGCAGGACTGACCGGAGTCCCTCCCGCGGCCTTCTGAAGCATCCTGTGTTCTCTGTCCCCTGAGTGACGGGCTGGCTGACAGCTGGGCCACTGGGCTCAGGCTCTTCTCACGCTCTGCCCTTGGTGGTGAGGGGCAGCTGTGGGCACTGGGCCCAGGCCAGAGACGTGGGTGTCTGTCCCCACTGGGTCACAGCTCTCCCAGGCTGCTCCCCTGTCCCCTGAGGCCTCAGTTTCCCCATCAGGAAATAATGTGTTTAGGAGAGATTTGGAAGAGTTGGGGGCCCTTAAGTCAAATCCTGCTTGACTGTCAGCCCCTGGGGGACCATGAGCCAGTCGCTTCCCTCTTTGGGCCTCCGTTTCCTCCTCTGTAAAATGGGCTGATCAACCATGCCACACTGGGTGGCCAAGCCATGACAGATGCAAAGTAATGGAGTTTCTCTTGCCTTGCACCCCAACACTCTGTGCTTGCCCCCCACCTCCACCCCCCCACCGTGGCCCTACCCTCTCCTCTGTCCTCCTGGCCAAACTCCGGGGTCCTGGCTAGGACGGAGGCCTCTGATCTGAGCGTGCCAGCCTCAGCCAACTGTCCCTCCCTCCCCTGCTTGCGCCACCTGTGTGGACAAGGGGCGGCATGGAAAAGGGCATTGTAATGGTGTCGTGGGCTTGCTGGGTGACCTTGGCTAAGTGACAGCCCTTCTCTGAGGTTGTTTCTCCAAATCCGCGACTGAGGGGTAACATAAGATCAACGTCGCCTACAGAGAGCTACATGACTGGATTCTCAGGAATCCCTCAGCCCCTTCCCTTAATCCCCACATTTATGAAGCAGGTGCTATCTGAGGGTCCCAGGGAGGCTGCCTGGTGTAGTGGGTCAAGTCGGGGGTCAGGGATACGCCAGCCCTGGATTTGGGAGGGTGACTTAACCTCTCAGACTATGTTTCCCTCCTGGAAAATGGAGGAAATGCTTTCGCCCAACTCCTGGGACTAGGGGATGAACCGCGCAGAGAGCCCGGGGCTGCGTCCGGCGGCTCCCGGCCTCCCGGCCGGAGGGGCGGTCTGTACAGGCGGTCTGCCAGGCTCACCTTCTTGCAGAAATGGTAGAGCTGGAGCAGCGTCTCCAGGTCTGTGCGCTGCCGCTCGGCGGCCATGTAGAAGTGGGTCAGCTCAGCCTGGAAGGTCCGCTGCGTGGAGGCGAAGGCTGCCAGCTCCGGGAACTCTGTCCCTGCGGCCTCGCCGGCCCCTCCAGCTGCAGCCCCCAGCTGGGCCGCCTGCTTGGACAGCTCCAGGCCTCGCCGGTACTGGGCCTGAGCGGGGAAAGGAGCATCCACTCAGCCCCCCTCAGCTGAGGCCTCCCCCAGAGTCAGAGAGCTCCCACTGCCCCGCTGCTGAGTGCTGAGACCGCCGGAGCCTCAGTTTGCTCATCTGTAGGATGGGGACACAGGCCTTTGTCGAGGCCGTTTACTTCACCTAGCTGGGACTCCGCTTAGTGTCATCTTCTGAAAAACGTCCCTGACCCCCAAAGCCTTTGTGTCCCCACGGTTTCCCCTTTCTGGCTGTTTCCCTGTTTGTCCCCCACCTCCATGCCCCACTGTCTTGGGAGTTCCCTGAGGGATTCTGAGATAGGCCGTCTTTGGACTCGGAAGTCCCTGAAGGCTTCCCGGAGGAGAGGGCATGTGCGCTGAACCCATTACGACCCGTGCTGGTCTCCTCGCTGCCCCGGGCAGTTTCCTTGCACTTTCCCACCTCCACACCTTGGCCCTGGCCAGGCCGCCCCTCTCCTGCCCTGTCCGTCCGCTCCAGTCCTGCTGCTCAGCTTTGGGAACGCACGGCAGCCCGAAGGAAGAAGTCCTCAAACTCCGCGTGGGCTCTCTCCACCGTCTCCAAACTCCCGTCCTTGGGCGTCAGTGCTTGCAGGCAGCGGCTTCCTTCCTGCTCCATCCAGTTGCTGACCTGGGACGGGGGAGGGCGGTTTGGACTTGAGGGGCTCACGTCCTTACACCAGAGCAAGTGCCCGGCGGGAGCTGGGCCTGGCGCAGGGCCTTCCCTGTGGAGGGTGGCCAGGTAGGAGCACCCACATCTCCCGGCCCGGCCTCCCCTCTCACCTGGTGGATGGCAGCTTCCAGGTGGCCCAGGCGGATGCGGAGCTCCAGCCTCCCCAGGAGGTGATTAGATGCAGTGACCAGCACATGTAGCTGCTCGTCCAAGAGGCTATAGAGGGCGGTGGCTTCAGCCAGGTGGCTCCTGGGAAGCAGAGGAGGCGAGAGAAGGCCCAAGATGCACCCCTTCCCCAATACAGGCCTGTACCCCCAACTTCCAGCGATTCTAGGACCCTAACCTGGGAATTCTGGCTGCCGACTTGATGTGTGACTATGGACATGTCCCTATACCTTTGTGGGCCTCAGCTTTGGTGTCCCATGGGACTGGGAGGACCAGCAGACACAGCAGGAAACCGAATGGCCCTCCCATATCCAGGAGGTTATGAACTGAGCTGGACAGGTCTGGGTTCAAATCCCAACCCCGCTCTCTTTGAGTCATGGGGACTTGTGCAAATTTCTCAACCTTGCAAGGCTTTTTATTTCACCCCTGAAAAATGGAGATGACAGAACCCACCCACTTCACAGACTGCAGCAGGGATTATATGATCTAACATCTTGGCTCTCAACCCTGGCTGCACATTACAATCTACCCTGGGAGCTTTAAAAGTCTGGATGCCCAGGCCGACCCCAGGCCCCCGGGGGCAGGTCTGAGCGCAGCCCGGACAGCAGCGCTTCCTAAGCCTCTTCCGGAGGTTCGAGAGGTTCCGGAGGTGGGGGGCGGCCGGGGCTGAGAACCAGCCCTCACGCACTCAAAACGCAACGCGGGACATCCAGCACACGTAAGCGCTTGTCATTTATACTGCAGCGACAGTGACCCGCTGTAACAAGCCCTCTACCCGGCCTCCATTTTACAGATGGGAAAACTGAGGTCCAGAGAGAGAGGAACTGACTCTCAAACAGGCCAGTCTGAACTGGAACCCAGTCCGTGGTGTTTTCCGAACGTAATTTTTAAAAAGGGTCGAAGCCAGCAAGGCGTAAATGAAGGACTGTGGATGGGATCCAGGCATACTAACGCTTGTGTAAAGGAAGGAATCCGGGGCTTTCCCAGCACCCCTCAAATCCCACCACACCCTCCTCTGCCCTGGGTGAGGGGGGGGGGGCGTCTTACTTCAGGAGGAAAAAGAGGAGATGTTAGGAAAGCCTGCTTGCCTGGAGGGAGTCTTGCCTGGGCCTTCCCATCTGACCGCCGCTCCCCACGGGTCACTGCCCTTCCAGGTGAGGGCCCAGGGCACTTGAACAGGAAGGAAAATGCCAGCCTGCCTTGCGGAGGGAAGGAGGGAGGGAGGGGCGGTAGGCAGGAGTTGCTGCGATTCATCTGCAGAATGAACGCGCATAGCGGCTCACATGGGACCACAGCGCCCCCTGGTGGAGATACCAGTGACAAATGGTCTGGAGGGGCCTTTGGTGGACAGAGGGGCCTGGTGCCCAGTCAGTGAGGTGGGGACACTCTAGGAATCACAGCTCCAGCGCCACCAGGCCACATGAGGGGCAGGGATCCACTGCCCAATACCAGGGTCCACTGCCGCCCAGTGCTCGTATCAACATGACTCTGCCTGCGGCCCCGGCGCAAGGTGGTGTGTTCAAGTTTCTGGACCAAGCTGCCTGGGTTCTGGTCCTGGCCCCGCCACCTCCCAGCTGTGTGACCCTCGGCAAGTCACTCAACCTCTCACTGAGCCTCAGGCTCCTCCACTGTGAAATGGGGATATCACTAGGATCCACCTCATTGGCGGGAATTAAACAGGTTATTATTTTAAAGCCATTTTTTTTTTTTTTTTTTCATTTTTCTGAAGCTGGAAACGGGGAGAGACAGTCAGACAGACTCCCGCATGCGCCCGACCGGGATCCACCCGGCACGCCCACCAGGGGGCGATGCTCTGCCCACCAGGGGGCGATGCTCTGCCCACCAGGGGGCGACGCTCTGCCCACCAGGGGGCGATGCTCTGCCCATCCTGGGCGTCGCCATATTGCGACCAGAGCCACTCTAGCGCCTGGGGCAGAGGCCACAGAGCCATCCCCAGCGCCCGGGCCATCTTTGCTCCAATGGAGCCTTGGCTGCGGGAGGGGAAGAGAGAGACAGAGAGGAAAGTGCGGCAGAGGGGTGGAGAAGCAAATGGGCGCTTCTCCTGTGTGCCCTGGCCAGGAATCGAACCCGTATTTTAAAGCCTTTAAAACAATGTTGTGCTCATACTAAGTGCTATTTAGGTGTTGTCCTTGGAAGCTTATGTAGACGTTAGAACTGTGTGTTCTGGCAGAGATAAAAATATTTCCAATTACTGACTGATTTAATTACTGATTCCCTCACCACACCCCTAAATTTAAGAAAATTGGTACTTTTCAGGAATATTTAGTATTTATTCTGTGGCTCTGAGGCGCCCTCATACACTGTGAGCTTCTCCCCACCGGGCTCAGCTCAGTCTCTGGGTCAGGGAAAGTGGTCGGTCCATGAGTGTGACCAGAAGCAAGCAGGGCTGTCCTGCAGTGTCCACCCCAGTGTGACGATGACCAGGGCAGCACAGACAAGACAGGATATGGGCCCTGGGCATCGGCAGCGCCCACACTGTGTGCCCAGCTCCAAACTCCCACCCAGGAGACAGGGTGGGGTGGGAGGGGAGAAGATTGGGAGTCCGTACCTGACATCGGGGTTGAAGTCCAGCCTGCTGGCCTCCTGCCGCAGCCTGGCCAGGGTGGCCCCACCTTCCCGCTGGAGGCCCAGCAGGCCTGGGTCCCTCAGCACAGCCTCCATCAGCTCCTTGGACTTGTTCAGACACCTGGTGGCCTCCTGCCAGTGTAGAGAGGTGGCCTGAGACCCAGTCCCCACTCTGCCTCTACAACCTTCCAGGGCTCCCCACACTCAGATCATGGCAGACTCCCCCCATCTGGCATTCAGGGTCCTACAGAAAGTGTATATTTTTCTACCTCTAAAACATCTCTCATCATCATGGCAACCTCACTGGCCCAAGTGCCATCATCGCTTGCTGGGAAACCATCCCAGCCTCCTCACTGGTCTTCCTGCTACACTCTGGCTCCCCCTTCAGTTTGTTTTCTACATGGACACTGGCTTCCATGCTATTCCTGAATATACCAACCATAATCCCACCTCAGGGCCTTTGCACATGTTTGCCCTCCTCCTGGAGCCCAATCTCCCTCTTATTTCCATGCAGCCTCCTTCTCGTCCTTCAGCCTGAATTTAAATACCATCTCTTCAGGGAGCCCTCACCCCGCTCTGTTATTCTCAATCTTACTATCGTAGCATTTGGCACAATTTGTAATTACATGCCCACTTCTTTGTTCACTTTTTAACAACGACCTCTACCACAGTACCATGAATCCCAGGAGGGCAGGGACAAGTCTACCACAGTACCATGAATCCCAGGAGGGCAGGGATAAGTCAACTTGCCCCAGGCTGAGGCTTCAGGTGCACATAGTGAGTACCCAACATTGAGCCCTTGGTCTGTGGAATCTGGGGTGCAGCATGACTTTCCCGCCTCATGCTCCTGCCTCACCTGTGCCCCGCCAGGGGGGTCACCCTTCTCAAACTCCTTGATGGACGCCTGTAGCAGGGAGGAGGCCTGGCGGAGGTCAGCAAGGAAAGGGTCCGACTTCTGCAGGACAGAAGGCCAGAGGTGGGTGTCAGCCTGGGCCGTGGAGGAGGACGCCTCCCCCACCCCGGAGTACACAGCAGGGATGTCAGGTGGTGGTTCTCAAACTTCAGCTGCATCAGAATCACCCGGAGAGCTGGTTATATCTATGCTGCTGAGCCCCACTCCGGAGTTTGTGACTTAGCCCCTCTGGGTGGGGCCTGAATGGGACTTTGTAACAAGTTCCCCAGGTGATGCTGATGCTGCCGGTCCGGCAGGGACCACACTTTGAGAACAACTGGGGCTGGGAACAACAGAGGGAGGACAGTCCTGAGCTGTCCCCAGGCCAGTGGGGACACCGTGGGGGAGAGAAAGAAAGGGGAAGTCAGAGGACAGGGATGGGGGGGCATCCTCCGCTGGGTCCCACTTCAGCCCAGCTCTGCCACTTACTCACTGTGAGGCCTTGGGCAAGTTACTTAACCTCTCTGTGCTTCTGCGTCTTCCTCTGTAAAACGGGATCACGGGAGTTCTTGCCTTATAGGCTGGTGTGAGGATCAAACAGTGTTAGTCTTCATCGTTACCAGTTTTATAGTCTGAATCTATGGGTCAGATTTCATTTAAAGGGAAGGTTTTAAAACAAAAATGTACTTCGAAAGTCACTGGATTCATTGGAAGGGAACTGGAGCCCAGGGGACAAGCAGGAAAGGGAATGTTTTTCGGTACCTTGTTGTACCATCTGAATTTTGAACATACTGCCTATTTTTAAACAGGCGTGATTTTAAGAAGAGTACCACGTGATACACTATTAACATAAACCAGTGGTTCTCCGTGTGTGTGCATGTGTGTGTGTGTGTGTGGGGGGGGGGTATTTCTACCCCCGAGGGGGCACTGCCAATATCTGGAAACATTTTGGTTGTCATGGTCAGAGTGGGCAGATGCCAGGGGGGGATGGTGCTAATCACGCTACGATGCACAAGACAGCTCTCAACAGCAACACAAAAGAATTATCCAGCCCAAAATGTGAACAGTGCGGAGGACGAGCAGCCCCGGTCTAGAGGAAGCTGCAGGCGGGCACTGGCGGGCGCGGTTTCTGTGCGGTTTAAGCTGGTCATCTTCTGTGTGCTGTTGTGTGAGTCTCCCCACCCTGTGTGTTCTCGTGTGTTAACTTGGGCATGAAATGCCCCCTCGAAGGGTTGTGGTGAGGAGGGATTGAGCGCAGCGCTGGCTGTTTTCTCATTTCCCTTCTTACAAAAGGGAACACGCCTGCCCCTCCCCCCCACCAGGCACTGAGCTGGGTGGGTGGGTCTACAGAGCAGATGTCTGGATTTATTTTCCGTTAACAGAGACATAACTCTCAGCATGTGTCAGACACTCTTCTAAGCTCTTTACCCCCCATTAACTCAATTACTGCTCACAACTGCCCCCCGAGGAGGTACTATGATTACCCCCCATTTTACAGCTAAGGAGAAGGGCTCAGAGAAGGTATATAACTTACCCAAGGTCACACAGCAGAGCTGGGATTAGAACCCAAGCAGGCAGGCCCCAGAGCCTGAGCTCTCAATCACTCTACTCTGCACCTTCATTTTAGACATTTGCTGAAGGACTAGTTTTGACCTGGACAGCATGGATGGATCCCTGGGGGCAGGATAGTGGAGGGAGGGAGAGGAGTGGGGGTATGGGGCTAAAGGCCGTGACGGTAGACACCTGGAAGAATTGCACCCACTCGCTGTGGCGGTAGGGGAAGGACCCTTCCAGGGCTGCGGGCAGCTGGCTGGGGTCCACATGGTGGCTGAGGGCTTTTAAGGAGGTCAGTGCTTCTACCTGTATACGAAAGAAGCAAATCAGGAGGACTGGGGACTCACTGTGGGGACAGACGTTTGGTAAGGGTCTGTCCAGGGCCCAGCCCCAGCACCACTCCACCTCCCACACGGAAGTCTGGCCCTGGCTTTTAGAATTGCTTTCTGGGCAATGAATCTTCTCGGGGAATTCCGAAAAATCAAAATTCAGAACCAGACCCTGGGTAAAGAATAGCAAATAAACAGCATTCTCGCTACCATTCTGCTAGCCTGTGCCCAAGGCAGACATCATTAATCAATCACAGCACTAGCTCCCTCTGAGCTTGGCTCCTTCCCAGCCCAGCTCTCCAGGCAATCACATAAATTGACTGAAGCTGGCCCTTGTCATGTAATTTCTTTGTAATCCTTGTACCATTCTCTGGTGACCCAAGGCACTGTCTCCTCTTTGAGGCTGTTGAGAAAGGTCACCAAGTCCTAACAGTATCCCCTAAGCCAGGGGTCCCCAAACTACAGCCCGTGGGCCACATGCGGCCCCCTGAGGCCATTTATCCGGCCCCCGCTGCACTTCCAGAAGGGGCACCTCTTTCATTGGTGGTCAATGAAAGGAGCACATTGACCATCTCATTAGCCAAAAGCAGGCCCATAGTTCCCATTGAAATACTGGTCAGTTTCTTGATTTAAATTTACTTGTTTTTTATTTTAAATATTGTATTCGTTCCCGTTTTTTTTGTTTTTGTTTTTGTTTTTACTTTAAAATAAGATATGTGCAGTGTACATAGGGATTTGTTCATAGTTTTTTTTTTATAGTCCGGCCCTCCAACGGTCTGAGGGACAGTGAACTGGCCCCCTGTGTAAAAAGTTGGGGGACCCCTGCCCTAAGCCATGGAAGAGGGACTAGGTGATTGCTTTGCCCAGGCAGTGAAGTTTGGGGTTTATGCTCCAAACAGCTCCAGATACCTAAGCCCGGGACTGGGCAGGTTTGTGGTTTGGTGGGCCCACTAGTTAACCCTGGTACTCAAAGTGTAGTCCACAGACCAGCAGCATCAACAGCACCTAGGAGCATGCTAGAAATGCAGAGTCCCAGGCCCCAACCCAAACTACTTCGTTGGAACTTGCACTTTGACAAGGTCCTCAAGCGACTCATAAGTACATGAAAGGTTGAAAAGCCTATCTCTAGCCCACAATGTGCCTTGTCTCCGACCAGGAGGAAGGATCCCTTTAAAATCATTTCCTGAAATGGCAAAACGTGGGTGCCCGCACTTGACGACTGTGGCACATGGCACTAATTTAAGGGAGCTGCCAGGCTCTTTCCCGCAACGGCCCAAATCAACTCTGCATCTGAGATGGAGATACCTAGAGAAACTAGGGGGGAAATACAGGGAGATCAGGAGGAAAAGGCACCTCTGCCTCCAGCTTGCTGTGTGGCCTTGGGCGGCCTCAGTTCCCCCCTCTGAAAAGAAAGGGGGAAGGGGTTGGCTAGATGAAGCTTTTCAAAAAGGTTTCATGCCATGTGCCACTCTCAGCCACGTGGTGGTGGCCACCAGGCATTGCTAGGATTGCCAGAGAAAAAATAATTCTGTGACACAGGCAGGACCAGAGAGTTGTAGCATCCGGGCCTTGCATTTATTGACGGGCACTATTATCTCAGGGCGCCCTTGCTCGTGACTTCTGCAATGCCCCACCCCTGCTCAGCACAGACCCAACCACTCCTCTCCGCCTGGGCTGACGCGGCCTGCCCCTCACCTGGATGTCAGGCAATGTCTCCAGAGGAAGAGCAGCCTCCTTCTCCCCCAGGAGGAGTATGGCACAGATGGAGGCTGGGTCCCGAGCCTGGAAAAAAAGAAGCATTTCAGCGCTGCTCTGCCTGGGCCTTCGCTGAGCCCCTAAGCACCCCCCGCACACACATACACACACCCCACTAAGGAGCAAGCAAATAGGGCTGGGGAGGGGGGGGGTTTCCTGAGGCTGGGACCCTTCTGTGGTATGTGTGGAAGGTGAGCTGTTGAGCATCAAGAGAGTAGCAGGTCCAAGCTGTGTTGCAAACTTCCTAGATGACCCGTCCCCTCTGGGCCTCAGTTTCCCCATCTATACAGTGAGGAGGAGATAAGCATAAGCCAAACTTCCATTTACTCTGCTGTCTATACCAGCCAGTTAGGAATCTCTTCCCTCCCTCATTCTCAGGTCACGGGGTCATGTGACCTAAGTCTAAGCCAATCAGAATGTGTCATTCCCCTGGTCACAGGGATTGGTTGATGGATCAACACCTGAGCCAATCACGGTTAAGGAGACACAAAAACATTTTCTAGGACTTCTGGAAGGGGAAAAATTTCTCTTATTGGTCTTGAATGAAAGACCACGTGTAGTTAGAGCTTCTGGGAGCCAGATTGCCACGCAGAGGGGACCTCGGAGAGAGGGATACCTTCCCAGGAGAACAGGGCCAGAAACGGAGAGAGAAGAAGCAGATCTTGTGACAATATATGAGCCTCTGGTTCAAGCCATACATACTTAAGTTGGACTTAACTCCTGGACTGTGGAGTCACATGAACCCGTGATCAGTCTTTCTCTGTAAGCCTGTTTGGGCTGGGGTTTCTGCTGGCTGCAACTAATGGTTGCTGACTGGGGGCCCTGGACCTAGTTCTGAGCCCCCGGGGCTCTATGAATATCAGAAGGCCCCTGGTGCTGCCGAGACTCGCTAGGCTGATTCTGTCCACCTGCCACTCACCTGGGTGACCTTCAGGGCACTGACCAAACCAGGGTGTAGAGGCTGCTTCCTGGCATCAATCACAACCGCCAGCCCCTTGGTCTTATCTTCTGGCCTGTGGGTGGTAAACAGTCTTGCTGGATAACCCAGGCCCTCTAGGGGAAGGCGAGGGAAACTGGCTGCTGGACACCTTGATTAATTGGTGGACTTAGAGTCTCCTTGGTCATCCCCTTTTCTTCCAGGTGAGCCTCAGAGAGGGGAGCTCACCACCCCAAGGTCACACAGCAAGTTAGTGGGATTCCAGGGTTTTGTGTACCGTGCTGGCCACTTTCTCAGCACCAAAAATGGGGCCTCGTCTCCCTGTCTGGTCAGCAAAGCCACTCCACCTTGGACAAGAGGAAGAAACTCTCAGTGGCCAGCTGGTGGCAGTGTTGCCTCCCATGGGGTGGAGGAGTACATGGAGAAGCTTCTATCAGTCCCTCTACCCCCTACCCCTAGCAGCAGACCTCCACGTTGGGTTGGGGTCTATAGCCATAACCCTGAGCAAATGCCACTTTTGAGACCATCTGATGGGCTGGGACTCAGAGGAAAGGATGGTACCTCTTCCCTAGCCAGTCCACCATGAAGTCCAAATGATAGGGTGGGGGTTAGAAATCAGCCTGGGTCACTCACTAACTTATTCATTCATGCATTCATTTTTTTCACTTTCTCATTCATTCATTCATTCATTAACCCTCCATTTGTTCAACAAATATTTATAATTCAGATGTCAGCTTTCAATTATCACCTCCTCAGGGAAGTCTTCCCTGATGTTCCAATTGGAATGAGTCCACTCAGCCTTCTCACTCTACGACCGTGGCTCTCAAAAGCTGGTCCACAGTCCAGCAGCATCAGGATCACCAGAAAACTGGTTAGAAATGCAAATGCTCAGGCCCCACCGCAGACTTACTGACTCAGAAACTCTGAGGTCGGAGGGATGGAGTGGCCAGCCAGCCCAGGTCTTACCTGGGGACAGTGCACAGGTAGGAAAGCAGCTTGGTGAGCTCTGAGGCTGTGCACCATGGCGCCTCCCAGGCTCCCTGGGTGGTTGACACCAGAAGCAGGGGCCGCCCTGCCCTGTCCCGACCACCTGGAGGAGAGAGGGCACAGGGGCACAGTGAGAACTTTGGTGCAACCCCCTCTTCTAGGACCTGCTCTGTGGTCTCCAGGTCTTTGCCCACACTGCCTGAAATGCCCTTTCTCTCCTTCTCCCCCCTTAACTCTGAACTCCTTTTCATCCTTCCAAACCCAGCTCAAAAACCACTTCCTCCGAGAAGTCATCCCTGATTTCCTCCTCCATGCGGAGGTAAGCCTCACCCTCCTCTGGACTCCCTCTGTCCGGGGTTTTACCTGGGGGGATAGAGCTCACGGAATGAGCTTTGGGTTCGCACAGACATCTGTCCTCCCACAGACCCTTGAATGCCCCCTTGGTCACAAGTTCTTTTACACTGAGCTGTAACGACCTGTTGAATGTTCTCCACCCCAGAATATAGACTTCCTAAGAGCAGGAGCACATTCAGCTTGTTCCCTGTTGGGCCCTCAGGGCTAAGCTTGGAGCCTGGCAGGGATGCCAGCACCCTAAGATGGAACCAGCTCTGTGGTATCTTCATGCCCCTCCCACCCCACCCCACTGTGGGATCAAGCCACACCCTTGCTTAGCTCCTCCCCCACCCTAACCTGCTTCCCTCACTCAGCTTCTCCCCAGAGCAACCTCAGGAAAATACATCCCTTTCACAAGGACCTCTGGCTCTGGCTCAGCTTCCAGGGAACCTGACCTGACACCCAGACACCCAACTTGCCTGCGTCACTGAAAGTAGGGTGTATGCACAATGTACGTATTAGACGGTGAGTAGGTAGATGAATGAATGGAGGATGAATGTTTGGATGCATACATAGAAACTGCTTTTCTACAGGGTGTGGCAAAAGTAAGTTTACAATTGTGAGTACACGAAACAATTAATTCTTGTATTAATATTTATTGTATTGTTTTTCATATGAACAACTGTAAACCTACTGTTGCCCCGCCCTGTAAAATCTAACTTCTTCATTGGAAAGATAAGAAACCTGAGTCCCAGGGAGGCTCGGCCCAGAACACAGGCCTCTAGAACCCTCCCTGTCTTCCCTCGTGCCCACCAGCATCCGAGGATGCTCAGGGACCCCTCCCCTCCCCCTGCCCCTCCAGCCCCGCAGACCTGGCAGGCACGCTATCCTGGAGTGGACGATCTCCATGCTCAGAGCCCCGATCCTGGGTCCTGGCCCTGGCGGCTCCTCGTCCAGAGTGGGGCCTCTTTCTGGAGGGTCTGTGGGAGCTTCTGGGAAATCTGCCTCTTCTCCAGCCAGGGAGCCTGAGTCAGCAACTGGGCCAGATGTTTTGGTCTGAGCTGTCCCAGCTGGGAAAACAACAACAAAGGAGAGGGTGTGAAGCAGAAGATGGATTTTCGGGAAGAGGGGAGGGGGATGTCCTCCTGACTATTAATAACAGCTTACAAACTACTGGTCTCCTGTGTGCTAGGCACTGTGCTGAGCTCCTTCCTTCCTTCTGGTGTCTCTTTGAACCTCAGAAGGACTCTGGGAGGCAGGTGAGATCCCCACTGCTCTGAGTGGGCCACCTGAACTTTGAGAGGTTCAGTCCTTGACCGAGGTCACTCAGCCAGGGCGTGGTCAACCTGCGCCATCAGGGACTCCGGCCATCCAACACAGTCACAACACCTCGCTCGATTCCAGAACCAGAGGACTTCAGGCCTCTTGACATGCCGCCCCGTGCTCTGACCTGCTGAGACTGAGCAGCCCGTGTGGGTCTCTGTCCCTGACCACCCGCAGTACCTGTCACTTCATCCCATCCCGGGCACAGTTCCCCTGTCCCGCTAAGCACGTGGACACCTTACCTTTCCCCAAGCACTTGGCTTGGCTGGGTCTGGGAGAGTAGAGTGAACACAAGACCTTCCAGGGCCCTTCATGCTGGAGTGAGGCTTTCTCTGGGCGCGCGGGGGCTTGCCTCTGCCCCTTCAAGAACGAGAATTTGAGCCCGAGAGTGGGGGATCTAGAGGAGGGAGTGTTTCGACCAGAGCCAGCCGCGGGCTTGGGAAATCTCCTGTTTCCCTGTTTAGTCCTCTCTCCCGGCTTGGTTTCAGCGGCGGGAGCGGCAGCGGGAGAAGCTGGGCCCAGCCGGGGAGACGATGCTTGTTTTGGTCCAGGCTTGAGCTGGACCGTGTTCTCTGGATTTCCCAGAGCTTCCTGCATCTTGGAGACAGCTGGCTCTTCTGAGACATCCGTCTTGAGAGCAGAGGAGCAGGGCAGTGGGTCCTCAAGGACCTTGAGGTAGGGCTCTGGGGGCTGGAGTTCTGAGTGGTGGGACGGGGCTTTCTGCTTGACTTTTCTCCTCGAGCCCGAGTGGCAAGGCTCCTCTTCCGAACTTGCCGGCTTTGTGCAAGCACATCTGTCCAAGGAAGGCCCCCCACTGGCCCCTGAGAGAGGAAGCATCCTTTGAGAGAAAGGGATATCTTTAACTCCAGATAATGCTTCCAGCGCCCCCATGGGTCGCCCGCGGGATGTGTCCACCTCCCTACTGGGGCTCTCTCCTCCGCGCTCTTGGGAAAAGTCCAGGAGGGCCACATAATCTCCCTCGAAGTCCTGGCTGGCCGCAGCGTCCATCCTGACGGCCACCTCCCCAGGCCTGCTTTGCTCCACCTTGATGAGTCCCGGGTACTTAATCCCATCTGCGCTGCCCTTACCTTTGGCCAAGCTCTGGCCAAGAAGCACCTGGCTACCTGGGGGCCTGGCCTGGTGCAGCTCTTGAGGGCCACTCAAATCGAGTGCCTCTAATTGAAGGGACCCCCAGGCCAGGGAGAGGACAGTCTCTGCTTGGGGTTTGTCATCCACAAAGTCTGGGCTGGTTATCCTGGTCCAAGGCACGGGGGCAATCCCCTCTTCTGAAGCTACCAGGCAGTTGTGTAGGGGACTTCCCTGAAAGTCGCTGTTGACGGCCTCCAGCCACTCTTGGGTGAAAAGTATCGGGTAGGATGACTGGGATACAGGCTTCGCGTCCACTGTGCGGAGGTCTAAGGAGAGGCACTTGATCGCGATGCAGACGGACTGCTCCGCCTGAGACTCCACTTGCAGGTAGAAGTCGCCCTGGCGCAGTAAGAGGGGGTTGAGGGGCGCCAGGTGGACCACGACCTTGTCCCGCAGGCACAGCGGCCAGCCCTGGTGCAGGAAGAGGCAGTGAGCGTAGGGGGCCTGCGGAGAGAAGGGGATGAGGTCGGAGACCCTGGCCCGGAAAGCCCCACCCACGGCTCTGCTCCCTTCCCTCTTCATTCAAGGAGGGATCCTGAGCGGGTTGGGGGCTCAGGGAGGCAAGAGAGGTGCCGAGGATGTCGCATCTAAGAGGGCCCCACCGTCAGGGTCCTACGAGTCACACAGCCCCGACAGGGAGTACCTCTGAAATGTTGCACCTTTGGTCCCAGCCCTGACCTTCAAAATACTTGCAAACCTACTGACCCGGGGGGAGAGCTTGAGTTCCAGGCACTAGTTTGCAAGCGCCTGTCCCATGAAGATCATCCTGTTGACCCACGTTCCCTTCTCCTCCCCATCTATCCAAACTCCTCCCACCCCAGCTCAAGCCTGAGCCCTCCACTTAAGGGAGACATGGGTTCCCAGGTCTGAGGTGCAAATGTTTGCAAATTATGGACTTAATGTCTTGGAGGCTTCTGTTTCCTACCTGCAAATAGAAATAATGACACATGTTTGGATTATTGGGCTGGTATGAGAAATAAGGGCAATTATAGATATATAACTTGACACAACACCTGGCATAGACTACTAGGCAATGTGTTCAATGAATATGATAATTCCCTCTCCCTTTGGCGACATTTATTCTACGGAAAAAATTGTAGGGATTTTCAACTCAAAAAATAGAGAGGTCATGTACTGCTTTTACACTAGTCTCTAATTTCTAAGTAGAGAAATCACAAGGGGAAGTAGAAACAGCATGGAGTGAAAGTCAGGAAATCTGACCCTGCCTCCAACTTGCTCGTGGCCTTGAAAAAGGCACGCCACTATTCTGGGCCTGAAATGTACATGCCAGCGTATATGTACTTCGCTGTGTATGTGGGAGACATGAACTTCCTGATAATTAAGCAGGTGTTCCCTGGAATTCTTAATTGGGGAACTAATGAGATTTGACCACACTTGTACCCCCAATTGATAAACTAGTTCGTGTCAGTCACACTGTAGATCTGGCTATCGAGTGTAGCTACTATGAATTTGGGGTTCTTTTGTCCCCAGAGCCACACTGTTAATTCCGCGCTACGACCCACGGCTCTGAGGTGACATGAATTCACCCGTAATTACAATGAAGTGGAAGTCACTTATCATTATTATTTTATATTAAACTCATTGGGGTGACATTGGGTAATACGATCGATCACATAGGTTTCAGGTGTACATGTCTATGCTACATCATCTGTATATTGCATTGTGAGCCCAACACTCCAAAGCAAGTCATTTTCTGTCTCACCATGTATTTGGCCCCTTTATCCTTTACTACACCCCGCCCCCCACAACTGAAAAGTGTGACCCTTTTTCCGGGGAGAAATGGGGAGGAGGATGGCACAAATGTAGTTTTCGTGGCCAAACAAAGGAAGTGAGTGGTTGTATAGCTTGTCAGGGAGGAGTGAGGACGGGGAAAGGTGTGTTTGCAATGTGGCTATGTGTAAGTTGGCTGCAAATGTTTCAGGGGGTCTGCCCGCCCTATCATAACACTGAGTGTGTATGGAGCTCCTTCTGTGTGCCTGGCCCTGTGCTAAGCATGTTTCCTTCCGGTTCCAACCATCTCTAAGTCTGGTCCCTAAGCCTGGACTTTTAGCTGCCACAGTCACTTTCTTTCTAACAATGAAACGATGCATGTGGTCCCCATCCTCACATTTCGTTCCTGATGTGCCTGCTAATAAAAGTGCAAACGTGAGGGACTCCTAGATGTCAGAGGGTAAGGGGCCAAGTGGCCCTCCTGCTCCCTTTGGAGGGTCTCCCTTCTGACTTACGCAGGCTGCTTCTCGGACTTGCTCACACAGGCGCTTGGCAGGGACCAGGAAATCCAGGAGGAAGCTCAGCCCATCCCCCCCGAAGTCAGACTCCAGGAGACGGAACACCTGCCCCAGGACAGTGGGCGCGGTGGCCTCAAAAGGAGGATAGAGGCCTGCCAGGGCGTTCTGGATGGCTGTGTCCAGGGAAGGGGGGTCCTGTGGAGGAGAGGAGAAGAGGACGGACAGTGATATTAGCAGTAATAACACGGGTGGTGGCCACTTCCCATAACTTTCCAGGGCCCATGTGACTCAGGCCCCTGCTAACTCTCTGACTTCTTCTCCAGCTCCTTCCCCCCACTCACCTCCTCCAGACACACTGGCTTTCTTTCCTGTTCCTCCAACATACGGGGGACAATCCCACCTCAGGGCCTTTGCACTGGCTGTTCCCTCTGCCTAAAATACTTTTCCTCAAGACATCCTCATTCCCTCACTTCCTGCAGGTCATTCTCTGGTCCAAGGTGAAACAGAGGAATGAAGGAAGACATTTAGGTCAGGGCCAGAGAGAAAGGGGAGGCCAGAATCCCCAAATCCCACCCCCTGACTGACTTGCAAACCTGCATTTTGAAGCTGAGCTATCAGGGAGGCCAAGCCTAAATTGGACAAGCCCCAGTCAGCATGCAAGCACCTGAGTGATAAGTGGTGGCAGTTTTTACCACTGAGTTTTAGGACAGTTTGTTACACAGCAATAACTAATTGATACAAGTTGATATAATTGAAACTTGAAATATGTGCTCCAGACTCATGTATCTAACTGCTTTCTGGATACCTCCTTAGAGGTCTATCAGACACAGGCCATCAACATATCAAAGCAATGATATCAAACATATCAGTACCTTCCTAAACCTACTCCTCCCCTGTGTCCCTGCATCAGTGATGGCCCCGCCATTCAGTCAGCTGCTGGGTCAAGAGACCTCATAACACTGTGCCCTCTGGCCTCCCCCGCCCACGAACAACCCTCAGCCGCATCCTACGCAGTCTCCTTGCTCCCACAGTGCACCTGCTCTCTTCTGGTCCCCTGGCCCCGCCCTATCCAGGTCCAGCCTGTGTTCCAATGAATCACTTCATTGGCTTCCAACCTCTAGTCAGCCTCACTTCCGGCCATTCTCCACCAGGACCCCGGAGTAACCTTTCTCAAATGTGAACCCGATCTCCTCAGTCTCCTGCTCAAAACCTTAAAGGTTCCCCACTACCTTCCGGAAGCATCAGCCTCCAGGCACCCGGGTCGCCGTGATCTTGCCGCTGCGCAGCTCTCTGCTCTCGCCTCCAGCTGCACTGCCTCTTGTGCTCCTGCCACAAGGACGCGTGCATTCTCTCGCTCACCTCCAGGCCTTTGCACGTGCTGTTCCCCCCCACCCCATGCCTTCCACTTCCATTCCCTCTTCATCCGGCTAACTCCTTCTCATTCTTCAAGATTCAGGTCAGCCCTCATCTCTTCCTGGAGGTTTTCTCTGACCTCCCTCCGCCTGTCCTGCTAGGTCAGGTGTCCCCTTTTCCGGGCATCTATGGGGCCCCTGTCACAGCGGTTCCCACGCTGATTTCTGTCTTCTTCAATGGACTTCAGGATCCCCGAGGACAAGAATGATAAGCAGAACAACGGTCCCCAAAGACACCCATACCCTAATCTCTGGAACCTGTGAACATGTTACCTTAACATGGCAAAGAGGGGATGAATGTTGCAGATGAAGCAAAGCTTTATGGTCAGCTGACCTAACACAGGGAGATTATCCTGGATTATCCAGGTGAGTGCCATCCAAACACCCACAAGGGGCCTCAACAGTGCAAGAAGGTTGCTGAAAAGGCAAGACTCGGGGAGCTGCGACTACGGGAGAAGAATCAAAGAGATGCGACGCTGCTGGCTTTGAAAATGGAGGAGGAGCCAAGGAATGTGGATGGCTTCTAGAAGCTGGAAAACGCAAACAGATTCTCCCCAAGAGTCTCCAGAAAAGAACGCATCCTGCCAACGCCTTGGTGTGAGCCCAGCGACACCCACGTGGGACTCCCGATCTATGGAACGGCAAGATCACTGATTCGCGTTGCTCTCAGTTACTGAGTTTCTGATCATTGGCTCCGGCAGCTACAGAAGCTAACACAGCTAACACAGCAGGCATTGGCTCCTGTTCCTCCCCGGTCTTCAGTCCCTGGCACAAAATAGGTGCTTAGTAAATGTTGTAGAAAATTGAACAACATGTCCCTCTCTCAACCACAGTTTTTCCATCTGTAACATAGGCAAATTGGATTAGACCAGAGATTTCCATCCAGATACAACAGAGTCCATGGTTACGACTTTCAACCCTTAAGCAGCAGAGTGGAGGCCCTTCTGGCTGCCTCACACTGATTACGAGCTCTGAGCGCAACTATCCCTGAGGAATGTAAAGGAAGTGAAGAATAAATAGGAATTCTTACTCGTATAATAGAGGCCCCCAGAGACAGGGAGGAGGAGGAAGATGATATTTCTCGATCCCAGCAAGACTCTAATGCCAGGAGGTTATAAAACAGGGGACACTAGCCCAGGGCTAAGTTTAGACAAATGTCAATGTCACCACTCTTCCTCAGTACCCACACAGTGCCGGGCACAGGACAGGTGCCCCCATCACTATTTGCAGGATGAATACACGGATCCTGATGGCCCCCACTTCCTCCCCTGCAGGAAAGAGGGGCCCGGCACTGTCAGAGTGGTAAGCTCAGAGGGGACGCTGGGTCAGAGGTACTTGAAGTCGAAAGTACACGTGCTCAGGAGGGTCTTTAATTTGGCAAACTGGTTGGCTCATCTGGCCTGGTAACCTCTTCCAATCACCCCCAAGCAAGGCTAAACCCCAGTATTATTTTCAACCCCCCATTCCCCCCCCCCCCGCAATCCTAACAGTAGCAGGGGTAATAGGAACATGTCTAACATCCGTGACCACAGACACACTAAGTCAATCAGACCATCACCCCTCGCCTGTCTCATGCCCTCCCCACTCCATCCAGCTTTCCCTAGGCCACTGTGTCCCCCCGGGGTTTCACTTCCCTGTGTGTCCCTTCCCTAGGTCTCCTTCCTCATGGGCACATGGAGTCAGCCTAAGCTTGTCTCATTTTGTGTTTGGAAACTTAACCATTCACTATCACCTTCATGAATCTTAGCTCACCCTAGCACTGTGTGCACTATTAGCACCTTCTGTTTTTCTGCAAATCCACTTACTTTTTAAAACACTTACGCCTGGCCAGGCGGTGGCACAGTGGATAGAGCATCAGCCTGGGACGCAGAGGACCCAGGTTGGAAACCTGGAGGTCGCCAGCTTGAGCACGGGCTCATCCAGCTTGAGTGCGGGATCATAGACATGTCCCCATGGTCACTGGCTTGAGCCCAAAAGTCGCTGGCTTGAGCAAGGGGTCACTCGCTTGGCTGTAGACCCCCTCCCGCCCCTGTCAAGGCACATACATATGAGAAAGCAATCAGTGAACAACTAAGGTGCTACAACAAAGAATTGATGCTTCTCATCTCTCCCCCTTCCTGTCTGTCCCTATCTGTCCCTCTCTCTGTCTCTGTCGCAAAAAAACAAAAAACAAACAAACAAAAACGTAATTGCCTTGGAAAGGGAGACTCTGTGTCACCAGACTGGTTGTGAGGATGCGACCAGATTGCGCGAGTTCAGGCTCTGGCTCTGCCACTTCCTGACTATGTGACCTGGCAAGTTACTTACCTCTGCTCTGCCTCCATCTCCTCATTGTTAAAAGTAGAGGTTGTAATCCTACCGCCTTAAAGAGTTGAGGGCCATTCAGTGATAGAAGGAATGTATTAATAAATTCTCCGCACGGGGCAACCACTTAATAAGTGCTCATTAAGCAACAGCCACTGCTGCTGTTCTTGGTTTATTTTATATTATAGTTATTATTCTATCACCACCTTAAATGGTAAAATCAGTAGCAAGTGGCATACATAAAATGAAACTCCAAAAATAAGCACCCACGATGCATGGGGTGGTTTTTATATTATTTTATTTATATAAATATATTTATATTTGTTATTCTAATAGCTATAGTATATATATATCTTCTATAAGCATATATTTATATAAATAATATAACATATCTCAATAATAAATCTATACTTTGTATAGAAAATGCCTTATTTAACGGCTCTATTTCTATCATATAAAAGATAAACTATGTTTGAAAGTCACAGTAGATCATGAAAACAAATACTGCCGTGAAATTCAAGAGAGGGCTGGTTACCTCCTAAAGGCTCAACAGGTTTTCTCTCCTTCTTCCCAAAGATACCGCCCTCCATGAGGAAGATTTGTCAAAGCCCTCTTTCACCAGAGGAAGGCAGGGTTTCTCTCTGGGTCCTCAGAAGACCGGAGGAGGAGAATTCAGAAGAAACTGACTCTTACTACCCCAGTTCCATGTTATTACGTTACAGTTTGTGACAACCAATGTCGCAACTATAGCCTGCACCCCAGCCTCTGGGAGCAACAAGCTACACCATCTCTTCCCTCATGTGCCTCAGTTTCTCCATCTGTGCATGCCGATTCTAGTTCCTAACCTGTCTTGCTCAGAGGTTGTTCTGGGGATACAAGGAGGTAACAGTTGCAGGGGATCTTGGGAAAAGGCAGCTGTTGCTATCGTCACTGATTACTTACTTTTACGCGTCCTGTCGGACGAAGCTCAAGTCCCAGCCTCCGTAGAAAGACATCTTCCCCCTCCAAGAACAACAAGTTTCCAGACACCTACTGTGCACCAAGCCGTCTATTCATTCTCTCTTACTTAGCCACACAAAGATCGCAGGAGCTAAGCAGGAACATCCCATTTTGCAGATAAAGAAACTGAGGCTGATGTTGCCCAAGTTCCCAGAGAGAAGAAGACAGAGCCAGGATCCAACTCAAGCCTGGAACAGCCAAGTCTGCCCTCTTCTCCGGTCCCTTGTGCTTGGTCTGTCTTGGGGCCACCATCAGCCATGGGCAGCCACCAGCTTCGAAGGTGGCCTTCCCAACTGCCCGTCCTGTGCTGTTTCCAGTGGGGCCTAAGGACGCTGTTTACCTCTCACAGACTGAGGCTCGCAGACTGGAATGGCCTTGGCTTCACAAATTGGCTCGGCTTCCTGCACACACGGTAACCATTTAAGGGGCAGCCAGTAACAAGGAAGAATGTTCCAAGTTAACAGGACTCCGAGCTCTTGGCCAGAGCATTACCTGCTATAGGCCCAAACCCCAGGGGCTCATAAGCTGTCCAAGTATTGGGGGAAACACGCCGTGAAGGGGACCAGGCAGCAGCAGGGAGGGAAGCTGGCCCCTCTCCATTCACAATCAACCTGGCAGCCTAGCCTGGGACCACAGGAACCCAAACACCGTGGGCCAGACGTGGGCCCCTCAAAATGATTTCCGTGAAACTTAATCAACGCGTTTCCATTCCTGCTCAGTGAGCGCAGCGGGGCTGGGCCTTTTAACTGCTCCCCAGCAGGAACCCTGGCGGGAGACAGCATGGAGCTGGAAGGAAGACCAGAGACCAGGCGGAGCCAGTGTGCAGCCTGGGCACCCCCCTGCAGCCCAGGGCCAAGGGAGGAGCCCCCAGGGGGACCAGCTGAACCCCACCCATGGGGCTGGCACCTATGCGATGCTCACAGACCTTCTGAACCGACACGGCGACCTTGTGTGGTGCCAAAGGACTCAGAGACATATCTGTGCCCAGCAGTCCCATCCGGGCACGGGAAGAGAGAAGAGTGAGGTTTTCCGTATTCTTCCGTCTCAAGGTCTTTATAAGGAGCCTCTATTACCATTGTCATCCTAAGTATTATCTTTATATAGAATAAACAAATACGAAGTCACAGGTTGGTGCACTTTACCTACATACATCACTCCTATAACTCTGACCCAGATCAATCCCACCGCCCCAGAGAGAGGCCCCCTCCCAGACCACCTTCCGTGCCCCCACCCCCACCCCAGGAGTCACTGCTCTTCTGACTATTGGAATTTGTGTGTGTGTGTGTGTGTGTGTGTGTGTATTTTTCTGAAGTTCGAAATGGGGAGGCAGTCAGACAGACTCCCACATGCGCCTGACCAGGATCCACCCGGCACGCCCACCAGGGGGCGATGCTCTGCCCATCTGGGGTGTCGCTCTGCCGCAATCAGAGCCATTCTAGCACCCGAGGCAGAGGCCACAGAGCCATCCTCAGCACCCGGGCCAACTTTGCTCCAATGGAGCCTTGGCTGCGGGAGGGGAAGAGAGAGACAGAGAGGAAGGAGAGGGGGAGGGGTGGAGAAGCAGATGGGTCCTTCTCCTGTGTGCCCTGGCCAGGAATCAAACCCGGGACTCCTGCACACCAGGCTGACGCTCTACCACTGAGCCAACCAGCCAGGGCCTGACTATTGGAATTTTTTAAAAGAGAAATTTCCATACAGTTTGCTCTCCACTGTGCAAAACCACGTGTAAGCCAAGAGACCACCAAAGGGTGTCAATGGCGGCTCCCCTTGAGGGCTGCGGCAGGCAGAGGCCTTGTAAGGCTCCGGTTCCTTCTCTTCGTTGTTTTCCTGGGTTTTCCAAATGATCTGTAACTAGCTTGTTGGGCTTTTATAACCAAGGGGAAAAAATAAAAGTGTGATTGTGTGTGTTTTTAAGGCCGGTTCTCTTTTTAAATGGTCTCACCAGATGTCGTTAGCGGCGCCTTCTGAGACGTGGGCTGAACTTTTCTTAAAGGTCCAGACTTGGCATTTGCTCCAACAGGCAAAATTTTAGGAGCAGTTAGCATCGGTACCTCCTAGCTCGGGAAGAGAGAGGTCAGCTGGGAAAAGCCGAGGTCAACTCCCCGCTCTCCACCGCTCCTGCTCTCCACCACGGCTGAAATGCCTTCGGGAAGGTGGGATTCCATCCCTGACACACTGGGTCAGCTTGGTATCAGTTTCCCCACGTGTTAAATAGGGGCATTTATCTATCCCCAAGGGCCATTCCAGCAGGGCCATTTCTAGAACTCAAGGTATAATTAGATCCGGGGAGAATCTAAACCAGGCACCACAGATGCAAATACCTACAGGGACCTGACAGGTGACACGGAAGACAGAGCAAGCCACGTGTGAGAAAAACAACCCCTCTAGCACTTTGATGAGTGGGCCCCCAACAGTCATCCTCAGTGTCGGGGAGGCAACAGGGAGTATTGAAGCCTGAAGCAAACGCCTCTCTCCTCAGCGTGAGCCCAGTGTTGCTTTAGCCTAGTATTGCCTGATCTATGGATATTTTAGGAAAACTTCCCAATTTTTTAAAGGACGGCCAAAACAAACAGATCCGTGAGCCTGCTCTAGCCCAGCAAGGTGTCAGGCTGTGACCACCCGCCTCAACTACCTGGGACATTCCTCTAGAACGTCTCCAGGCTGGAGAATCTGAAGCCAGTATTCTGCCGCTCTGGCTGCCAGAACGCTCTTGCTCACGTCCAACTAAAACCTCTCTTGCTTTAAATCCTTATTTTGGTGTGGGTGGAGGTATGAGTGAGAACTGGCTCCTTCTAAAAAAGAAATAAAAGCTTTTCAGAAACTGGATAAAAACATTCCAGTTGCAGTGAACTGAGAAGCTAGTGGGTGTCAGAGACCCAAGTTCAAGTCCGGCACTGCCATGTACTCTGTGTAAGCTTGCGCAGGTCCCGTCACCTCTCTGACCTCAGCTTTGTGTTTGCGCCTTTCTCTCCTGTCTCCTCTGCCCTTGCCCTAGGGCTCCCCATTTCTCACCCCAACTGCATGATAATAACAATTCTAACTAGGGCTGCTTCTTACTGAGCAAGGCTTCTATGTCAAGCCTTATGCTAAGCTCTTGCCATGGATTGTTTTATTTCATCTTCCCAACAAGTTTATTGAATGGGTATTTTTATTCCCATGTTACAGGTTGAGAAACTGAGCCCAAGGCTCTACTGTCAGTAAATGGTGGAGCTGGCATAGAAACCTGTGCAGATAACTACCAGCTCTTCTGCCTCTTCCCCAGGCTCCCTCCCACCAGACCAGCCTCTCCTTTGGCCACCACAGGGGCCTTTGTGACCCTCAGCTGCTTAATCACCTTGAGTGGCTCCCCGTTGCCTTAGCAACTCAGCCTGACACAGGTGGCCCATCAGTCTCCACCCAGCATAGCTTTCCTACTTCTTCTTTTTATTTTTTTTAATTTTTTTTTTTTTCTGAAGCTGGAAACGGGGAGAGACAGTCAGACAGACTCCCGCATGCGCCCGACCGGGATCCACCCACCAGGGGTGAGGCTCTGCCCACCAGGGGGTGATGCTCTGCCCCTCTGGGGCATTGCTCTGTTGCGACCAGAGCCACTCTAGCGCCTGGGGCAGAGGCCAAGGAGCCATCCCCAGCGCCCGGGCCATCTTTGCTCCAATGGAGCCTCGGCTGCGGGAGGGGAAGAGAGAGACAGAGAGGAAGGAGGGGGTGGGGGTGGAGAAGCAAATGGGCGCTTCTCCTATGTGCCCTGGCTGGGAATCGAACCCGGGTCCCCCGCACACCAGGCCGACGCTCTACTGCTGAGCCAACCGGCCAGGGCCTTTCCTACTTCTTCTAAACACTCTTTCCACTCTAGCCCGGGCCTTCCCATCACCCACATTCCGCATTCATGAGTTCTTCTTGTTATTCTCATTCCTCATTTATTGTTTACTTAGTATTGTTATTTACTTCACATTCATCTTTTTCTCGATTCATTTTCAACTCAAATACATTTATTTGTATCTACTATCACGTGTGTGGGCTATTTAGATGATTTCCTAACACTCATTAAGATAAAAAGCTGTAAGGAAAAGCGTTCATCTAAATGCCACCTGAAGTCTCTCCTCCGAGGTGTTATGCTAAGTGAAATAGGTCAGACAGAGAAATACAAATACTTTATGATTTCACTTTTATGCGGAATTCAAAGAACAAAATAAACAAAACAGAAGTCAGGTTATAGATACAGGGAACAAACTGACAGTTGCCAGATGGGAAGGGCGTTGGGGGATGAGTGAAAATGGTGAAGGGGTTGAGAAGTACAAATCAGTAACTGCAGAAGTCACGGGGACGTGAAGTACAGCGTGAGGACTATAGTCAATAATATTGTAATAACTGTACAGTGCCAGGTGGGTACTGGAAATATCGGGGTGGGGGGACTTTGTAAAGTATCTGTCTAACCACCATGTTGGACACCCGAAACTAACAAAAAATAATATTGAATGTAAACAGTAATTGAAAAATAAAACTAAAGAGCATAAAAAAAAATAATAAAATAAAGTCTCCCCTCCAAGGACCCATAGTAAGCGCCCCACCTTGGGAAGCACTGCATCCCTCCCTGGACTGGTGAGCTCCCTCCCACACTTCAGAGCCTGGTCCACCTGCATCTCTCCTCTGCTCATGACACATGCGCTTCCAGGCAAAGGGATGGACTCCCACTGCCCGCCACACAGCACCAGAATTCTCAGACAGGGGGCCTGCCCAGGGCTTACACATCTCTCCCCCCAGTCCTTACACAGGAACTGGCACCCAGTAGGTCCTCTGGGGGACCACCATGAAGCAGGCACCTTGAAATGTTGCATGAGTCGAATTGGACTCAGACAGTTTTTCCCAAAGCGAGGAATAAGATCACCACAGGTGGCCCACAAGACCATTTGGGGAGGATGTGAACTCAGCATGAAGTCACAGTAAAGAAACTACTCTGATGTTCTGGTCCTCTTGCTGACACCAAAGAGAAAGTCTCAGCTCAGTGCCAGTATATCTTGAACACCTCTCAACACTTAGTCATTACTCCTTTTAACAAAAGGAGAGCAGTCCCCGGGCTTGGACTCATCCACAGCCAACCTCATCCAGCCAGAATTTTCTAACATGGATTCACCTTTGTTGTATATATTTTTACAGTTACTTTCTACTTATGACAAGGGACACTGATTTTTCATGGTCATGATATAAAGTGTCCTGTTTAAATAAAATTTTTTAGGTTTACAAAGCAAGTGTATATAAATAAAGATATTAAGCAAAGAATAAGGAGTAGATTTTATTATTTCCTATATCCAATAAGTGGATATGCAAGAAATTTTCTGATGATACTGAAATTACAGAAATGTGGGACTGGATAAAACCCTAAGCCCCTTTGTCATAAGATGCTCCAACACTGGGCTGCTTCAGAACACTATGTAGCCACTAATCAAATTATCTCACAAAACTGACAACTGTGAGGAGTGTTGTGAAGGAGAGATATACAGCATGCTAGAGAGAGAGTCAGGAAAATCAGGAAAGGCTTTCCTGAGGAGGTGACATTTGGGTGGAGATACACAGGATGAATAGAATTTATTAGGGGAAGAGGTTCCACCCAGCAGAACAGCATGTACAAAGGCTCTGTGGCAGGAGATAACATGAAACATGAGAGGCTCTACACCAGCGGTTCCCAACCTGTGGGTCGCGACCCCGGCGGGGGTCGAACGACCAAAACACAGGGGTCGCCTAGGCGGTCGCGACCTACAGGTTGAGAACCGCTGCTCTACACCAAGGTCAGAGTGTCTGGAGTGTACAGGTGAGGCCAGAGAGGTAGGCGGGTGACAACCTTTAATACTTAAAGACAACAGTGGGAGGGGAGTCTGTTCATAATTCCCATTCGGAAAAGAGTTGTTCGTGTTTTGAGAAGACTACTCAGTGCCTGACCCTTGATCTTCGGGCCTGGGGTTCAGCAAGGAGTTTCTGAATTCTAAGATAAATAACTAAATTAGATTAAAAACCAGGCAAGGTTTGGCAAATACCACTTGGTGCAGGTGGCTCTGGGGTGGGCGTGACAACTGAGTGCAGGTTCAGAATTCATGCTGACCTGACTCTAAGTTCTCGGTAGGGTGACCTTGGGCCGCCACTTAGGCTCCCAGAGTCTCTACTCTTAGAGTTGGTGTGAGTCACACGAGCTCCCACATGGAAATTGCCTGGTGCAGGGCTTTGCCCGTGGTGAGAGGTGAATAACATTAGCTTATGATGATCATTGCCAAACAGCTCCAACAGCAGTGTGTGCGCACACCTGCCCTGCTGGTACAGGAATCTAGGAGCCTGTCTGTGGTGTGCACGCAGGCGTGTGGCCATAGTTTGGCAGTGTGGGAGAGCAGGTGCACAAGGCTTGCCTGTGTGAGAGGGCACGTGTGTTCAGCCGTGCGAGTCATAAGGATCATGCTTTGGGGGGGTGTAGTGTGTATGTGTATATGCATGTGAACACGTCTCTATATAGAATTGTGTGTGTGGACTGGCACATAGTGAAAAATCACACGAATTCAACATGGTAGACCACAGTCAAGGGGGAAAGCCCTGGCCTTTCTTCACTGTGCTCTTCCAAATCCCGACCACCCTTGTGACTGTATGAATCTGCCTGGGGCTCCCGGGCCTGTCTGGAGCTGGGCTGGCATTCTCCGAAAACAGACTTTTCTTTCATGCTCTATTCAAACACACACACACACACACACACTCACACTCACAAACTCGTTCACACTCACACGCGCCTGTTCCAACCCTGAGGTGTCAGCCCAGGAAGCCACAGTGTATGGGTTTACCCATCCCCTCTCCCCTCCCACAAGCCTACCTCCCACCCAGTTCCCATGGGAGCACCTCCAGTCAGGACAGTGTGCCCATCTGACCTTCCTGCCCTGAGTCTAAAATGGTTTTAGTGGGCAACGTCCTCCTTTTCACTCATCACCCTGAACCCTCCTTGCCCCGCACTGCCTGACCGTGCTCAGAGGGACCTTTAACCTCCAACCCCATCGGAAACCTGCGTGGAGACAGTGGGAATATCTGCCGCTCAGGCCCAAGTCTAAAATGCAGCACCACCCCAAGTTGGGTCCAAGGCC
This sequence comes from Saccopteryx leptura, assembly GCF_036850995.1. Taxonomy (NCBI): domain Eukaryota; kingdom Metazoa; phylum Chordata; class Mammalia; order Chiroptera; family Emballonuridae; genus Saccopteryx; species Saccopteryx leptura. Next base: position 210,049,635 of record NC_089507.1, on the reverse strand, counting down.
CTGGAGCCAGGATTCCAGCTCTGCGCTGTGCTGTGGGATGGGCAACATCAAAGTTTACAAGTTATCCAGTCTTACTCATCCACTGTACACACGGAGGGCCGGAGGCCCAGAATGCGGACGGGCATGGCCCAGCGATGGGTCTCTGGGCCTCCCCACCACCCACCCCTGCTGGTGGGGGGCAGTTGAGCACAGAGCCCCGGCAAGGTACTGAGGGTCGTCTCAACGTCAAAGGTCAGGGTCTGTGCTGTACACTCCCTCGAGGACCCCGTCAAAAAAAGACAGAGGGAGGTGGTCCAGGCTTTGGCAGGCGTTACCATGGTGACGGGCTACAAGCCACAGGCTGCTCCTCTCCCGGGCGTCGGGTCGGTTGGTCCGCGAGTCCGTCTGTCCGGTGCAGCCCGGTGCCCAGCCTAGCACTGGAGCGGGCTGGCCCGGAGCGCCGACCCCAGCCTCATCTCCGAGGGGAGGCAGAAGGGACAGGGAGAGGGACAAGGGGAGGAGGCGCCCGAGAGACGAGCGAAACCGAGGCTGGACACTGCAAGAGACGAGGGAGCGGCGCGGCTGCGCTGCCTGCCCGGCCACCACCGAGGGGCGGCCGCCTGGGCGGGGCGGGGCGGGACGGGGCGGGGGCTGCCCCAGGTCTCCGCCCGGGTGAGCGCTTCCCGCGTGGGACCCGGCGGCGGCGGCGGCGCGACGTTGGCCTTTTGTGCCGGCGTCTGTCTCCCGCCCCGCCCGCCGAGCGCGTGATGAGAACCAGGCGCCCGGCTCCAGGCTCCAGGTCTCAGCCGCTGCCAAGAGGAGCTCGAGCCGGCCCGCAGCCGCGTCCTGCCGGCCCCTCCCCTCCCCTCCCCTCCCCTCCCCTCCTCTCCCCTCCTCTCCCCTCCTCCTCCTTGCAGCGCCCCCGCCCCAGACAGCCCCCATTTACAGACAGGCAGAGCGAGGCAGCGCCTACCGACTTCAGGATCAGATCTGGTTTCGAGCCCCCTCATTATCCACTTTTTAGTTGATGGAATCTGGCAAGTAACGAACCGTCTTGAGCCTCAGTTTCCCCATCTGTAAAATGGGGTTGGTGATGATATGGTGTTGATGACGACGGTGATAATGATGATGATACCTGCCTCTTAGATTTGGTGGTGAGGAGTAAACATTTGTGTCTCCCAGATAATGACTACTTTTGTGACCTCTACCAAGCCCTGTGTCACAGCTAGAAACTAGGTGGCTTCTGGTTGGATGACTCTAAGATCCATCCATTTATTTATCAAACATTGTGCCAAGCACTGAGCCAAAACAAGTCATAGTCGCTGCCTTCAGGTAATGTACAGTTTAGTGAGGAAGATAAGCAAGAAACAGATAAACAAACAAAAAATCACTAAATATGGCAGCTGCTAAGAAAACAGACAAATGTTGCCACTGGGAAGGAACTTAGAGCTGGTAGTCTCAGAAAGACAGAATCCTAGATCTGAAAGAGGGAAAGAATTAGGTGGAGAATGGGAGAGGGGTGTGTGGGGAAGAAACAGAGTTCTGGGCAGAAGAAACAGCATGTGCAAAGGCCCTGACTTAGTATTAAGCTTAAAGAAATTGGGAGAAAGCAAAGAACGGAAAAAGGATGAGTGCAATAGTAAGGGTTTAAATTTAGAACCCAAGCCTTATTCAATGCCCATCTTTCACTTCATATAAATTAATCAGTCTTTCAGCAAAGAGCCTGAGCTAGCATTTAACAAGTCCTTTCATATCCCTGGACCTCCATTTGCTTGTTATTAATGTGGAACTAATAATCCCCAATAGTTCCACTGTGCCACGCAGCCCAGAGGAGCCCTCAGTAGCATTTCCTAAGCAATCAGATAAACCCTCTCCAGCCTGTAGGAGCCAGTTTGGATGGCTCCAGACATGAGTTCGGGAGAAAACAGACTTGCTGATTGATGTCAGGTGCAGAGAGGTTCTAGAGCCCTAACTTTGCAGTGAGACATAACTGACATGACAGCTAGTATCCTGGGCTTGCAGGTAACAGAGATACATAAATCTGAGATAGTAGAGCAGCTAAATGGTGGATTGGCTGGGTATCAGATGCTCATCGAATCAATGAGAAGACTGGGGGTCTGTCCTCTGGAAAGCACAGGAGCAAGCAAGATGGTTCAGGGGTCTCATTCACAGGAATGAATTGTAAAGGCTTGACAACTGATGGAACGACATCTAGACAGACACCCACACCAAACTAGAATTTCCTACGTGTCCACACTTCTCTAAATGTGTAACCGCTATGAGGTCTACTATTGTCTTCATTTTACGGATGAAGAGACCAAGGCACACAGAGGTTAAGCAGCTTGTCCAATGACAGATAGCTGGTAAACTGTGGAGCCTGGGAACTGGACAAGGCTTTCCATTTTCAGAAATCATGCTATTAACCCCCTTCCTGGGCTACCTGGATGAATCCCAAGCCTTGTGTCACTCCTTGCTAGATTTAAACACTTAAAATAAAAATTCTAATTGGCTCATGTGTCCAAAGTCCCCTAGCACTGAACATATCAGGACTCGTTGGTCACCTACAAGGAAATTAGATTGCATAAGGAGGGTGGGAATGGAGGGTCTGAAATGGCTTATAAACAGCATGGGTTTGTTACAGTCCACCCCTTGAAACTTTTGACATCCTTTGCACCTTTATTCCCATGCCTGTTCTTCCAAAAATACTCTCTCCTGACACAGTACAACTCCATATGCACCTAAAAATGCACGCGCGTGCGCACACACACACACACACACACACACACACACTACACCCTGTTATGATTTGGCCCCATACTGTGTGTGACCTTGAGGAGATTCACCTTTGCCAGCCTCAGATTCATCCTTTGTAAAACATAGAGAATAATACTTACTTCCTCACAGGACTATGGCAGGGATTAAATGAGTTAACGAATGTAAGGCGTCTTGCACTGTGTCTGGTACACAGCAGAATTAACATAACAACACACAAACCGGTCTTGTTTATGTTAGGGGGCCAATGGTTGTGAAATCAGTTTCTAAATGCACAGGCTTAAATGTTGGATTGGACTGGGTTCATCATGCGGGGACTTTCCAGAGGGTTTTCCAAGGATCATTCAAGTATTTATTTCCTTTCTCTTTGGTAAATGAGTAACGGAATCATGCTCCAATTGCTACACTAAATCTGGAGAAATAACAAAGCCCATCACTGGTCTTACACATGGCGGAGGGAGTGGAGAAAACAGGAGAGCTATGTGGAATCGGGCTCTGCTGACGATTTGCTGGATTGCTCTGTGTATATATCCTTGCCTGCTTGGGGCCACATTTCCTCGGCATAAAATGGATATTATAATCCCTTCCTCATGAGACTTCTGTGAAGAGCCACTGAAATGATTCCTTGAAAGGTCATAGCATACATCCCCAGCAAATGTTTCTGATATTGGTTCTGATATTCCCAGGGCCAGGTGCCTGGACGTCTTACCTGGGGACAGTCTCACTTGGGGGAAGAGAGTTGCCAAATTACACACAGAGTGTCCTGGAATTCAGAATTCATTTATTCATTCAATCAAAATTGATGTGTCCCTCCTTGGCACACGTGTGTATACTCACCCCTGTCCTACACATGGTAGACATCATTCATCAATCATGGAATTTTCTGCTGAACCTAGAAGCAGCCTCTGAATCCTTCTCAACACAGAGTCCAGGCAGCTCTGTCTGATTGGCCAGAATTGGGCAGAGGTGCCCTACTCCAAAACTGCATGGAGCGGGGAGGAGGTCAAGGAAACCAGAGAAAGGAAGGTGGAAAGACAGGTTAAGACAACACAAGCTTTTTTCCTTACCTAATTCGTAAACACCGGAAGGAAAAGGGATGGAAAAGACATGGTTTTATCCCTTCATGGCCTTCTCTTCTTGTAGGGGAAAATAGAATGTTTACATAAGCTTCCTCATCCCACATCTGGGGATGAGAGTAGAGGAGACCTGTGGACACTTAAGTACCTCAGACACTGTCCCCCCCCCCCCCTAGGATGCCCAAAATCTGGTGGCGGTGACAGAGATGGAAACAAGCTATGTGAACAAAACCTCTCAGAGCCCCTGAGACTTAAAGCTTGCCTTGTTCAACTGTCTTGATTTACAGCAGAGAGATCCACCCAGAGAGAAACGACCCATAGGGTCACACTGCCCAGCCAGGACAACTACTTGTCATACTTAGTTCTGCCCCTAAAACTGCTTCATGGTAGAGGAGCCCATGATTATGTAGCAGCTTTAGGTCAAGTCCCTACCTGTCCACTAACTTCATGGAGGGTCCTGGGGGTTTGCCTGAATTCTCTGCGGTACAATCTTCTCAACTGTACAATGAATCACTGACCTCTTCTTTGACTCCCTCCCCTGCCGGCTGTGAGCCAATAGCATGCAAGGGACAGGGGTCCTGAGATGCATTTATTGGTTGTCTACTCTATGCCAGAGACAGTGTGCTGGGTGCTGGGGAACACGACAGTCTCTGCCCTCATATAGCTCGCAGTGTAGTCAGGGCTCAGATCTTTATAACGAGTGCCCTGTGCACCTGGTGGTACAGTTGCTAACACAGAAAGAAAGCGTGTATCAAAGGAACCTAGTAGATTCTGAGGGTCTGGAGAGGCTGTGCTGGAGGATTGTGCTGAGATTTGAAGAGAAGAAGAATTAACTAGTGAAAGAAGTCAGGGAAGAACATTACAGTCAGAAGGAACAGCATATGCAAAAGCCCTGTGGTAAGAGAATAGGTTGGAGGCACAAAAAAGGCAGAGAAGTGAGAGCGACAGGGACCTGAGAAGAGTGGGGAGAGGTGGGCAAGGCTCTGCAGATCACAGAGAGCTCGGCTTTTCTTCTTAGAGCCAGGAAAAGCCATAGAGGGAATTAAAGAGGGAGTAATGTGATCACTCGAGGAGTCAAAAAAAATTCCTCTAGCTGCTGGGGGGAGGAGGCAGAGGAAGGGGGGCAGGGGCTGCAAGGAGACCCACCAGCAAGGGGGCTGCGTGGAGAGCTGGAGAAGGGTCAAGTTCCAAGGGCAGTGGAAACCAAGGCCAAGGCTCCAGGGGGACTTAGGACTGGAGGTCCCGAGGCAGGGGATGCTGAGAGCTGTCCTGCTCCCCCCCCCCTGCCCAGCCCGTAGCCACAGGCCCTCTGGGCCCTGCACCCCTGGGCTTTCTCTCCCCCCTCCTTGTCCAGCCCTTGTTATTGTGGGACAGACTCCATCAATGACTCACCCAGGACTTGGATTTCTTGTTGCCGCCGTCCTCCTCCCAGCCCCCTCCATTTCCCTCTACTTGGAGCTCCTAGGGCCTGCAGGCCTCACCCCTCACCATCTGGGGTGGCAGCCAAGAGCCCTGCCAGTTTGGCTGGGGGTCTAAGAGGGAAGGAGCTGGGTCTCTGCCAGCTTCAGGCACCACCCACGCTTTCCTGCGGCTGGGACTGTGCTCCGCCCCCTCCCCCCTGCCAGGAGGTCTTCTTTCTGCAAGTCCTGCTCATCTCAATGCCACCTCCTCTGAGAAGCCCTGCCTGATGGACCTGGTCTTTTCACTTACCCCTCGGTCCTCACCTTTCGGTGAGGGAGACAGAGGGGTGCAAGGATGGAGCCGGGGGCACAAATACGCCCGGAGCCTGAGGAGAAAGCCAGTTACAGACCCCAGAGGTGGGGTCAGAGGAGGTTTCCCAGAGGAAGGGACATTTGCATCTGGGTTGTGAGGGAGGAATAGAAGTTCACCGAGGGGAGAAAGATGGGGAGGCATTCCAGGCCAAGGGGACAGTGTATGATTGCAAGTCACTTCCGTAATGTGTGAAAGGGGCCTCGTGCGTTGTTGAATGAATGAATGTTTGGGGAGGACACTGAGAAATGGGGTGTGGCTGCATCCGAAGTTTGCAAGCTGGCAGTGGATGGGCCACACCAGGCAAACGGAGTTTCAAACCAAACTGAACTAGTCGTTAACATTTCACAGTAGAGAGGCCTCCCCTAAACCTCTGCAGCTGGGCAGCAGCCTCTCCTGTCATCCAGGGCCCTGGGGTCCAGCTCACCAGACAGCGCCTGGTTCAACTCCTGGACCATGCGGGTGTTTCAGTTTCCACCCCGGATCCAGTTCAAGGCCCTGGACTATGAGCTGCTCACAGGGCCAGGCACGCGGCAGACACTCAATAGCTGTTTGTTCACTAGGCGGATGAACACAGTGGTGATACTAAGCCATGTCTCCACGTTTCTTCCTGAGGGGGAGCCCCCTTCAGTGTGGGCTGGATTTAGAGCCTCACATTCAAGGAATCATATGTGGAGGAAGTGACAGGGTGTGACTTTTGAGACTGGGTCATAAAAGGCCGTTGGCTTCTGTCTCGCTGTCTCCTGGATCTCTTGCTGTGGGGGAAGCCAGCTGCGGTGTTGTTAGGACACTCAGACAGTTCTATGGAAACACCCACGTGGCAAAGAACTGAGGCTTCCTGCCAACAGCCAACACCAGCTTCCAGCCATGTGAGCAGCCACCTTGGACGTGGGCCCTCCAGCCCAGGGTAGCCTTTGGATGGCTGCACTCCAGCTGACCACTTGATTGCAAACTCATGAGAGACCCTAGCTAGAACCACCCAGCTAAGTTGCTTCCAAAGCCCGAGCCACAGAAACTGTGTGAAACAATGTTTAGTGCTTCAGAAGTTGAGTTCAGGAGGCAATTTGTTATGCAGCAATAGATAACTAATATGGATGGATGGATGGATGGATGGATGGATGGATGAGTGGGTGAATGGCTGGATAGATGGGTGGATGAATGGATGGATGGATGGATGGATGGATGGATGGATGGATGGATGGATGGATGGATGAGTGGGTGAATGGCTGGATAGATGGCTGGCTGGCTGGCTGGCTGGATGGATGGATATGTGGGTGGATGGATGGGTGGATGGATGGATGGATGATGGATGGATGGATGGATGGATGGATGGATATGTGGGTGGATGGATGGGTGGATATAGGGTGTATTGGGAGGGAGGGAGATTCCATTGGGAAAGTGAATAGGGATCAGATCCCAACTGAGTTTGACATCCGGGAGAGCTGGAAGAAGTTTGAAACCAGAGAACGCCATGTTCCTCTCTGAGTTTTAGGCAGGTCACTCAGGCAGCCAGGTCGGGGAGGACGGAGCTGATGAGCCGGTAAGCCAGAGTCTGGGTTAGTCTCCTGCCCCTCCAGACCCAGCAGTGCCACCCAGTCCTGGGCACCCCGTCACTCCTCGGCCCCAGCTGGCCCTCTGAATTGCAGGGGAGGTCAAGACTTCCACATTTCTCAGAGGCCAAGTCATCCTCCTCTCTCAGAGTCTCCTTTGTGCTGAGGAAGCAGTTGTCCCTCAGCTGCTGGAGGCGGGGAGCTCAGGGTAGGTCAGCGGCATTCGGAAACCCAGCGGGGGTGGGGAGGAGCTGTGACTCTATGAAACCCCACTAGCCTCTAGGCATGATGGGACACCAACACCAATTTGGGTAGATCAACCCTGACTTAGCCTATGGGGGCCGTTGAAAATGACTCACCCACATCTTTGGGGAAATGAAAATCTGCCATTATCCCGGCTATCAAATTGGCAAAGGTTCCAAAGCTTGACAACAACACATGGCGAGGCTTTGAGCAGACAGGCACTCACACATCTTTGGTGGGATTGTCATTTGATAACAAGCCTTACGGAAGGGAAATCGATAGTATCCAAAAGAATGATATATGCTGTTACTCTCTCACCCAGGACTTTTACTTCTAGGATTTAACCTGAAGATATAAATAGGAAAAACACATGCATAAAGTTATTCACTGAGGCATAACTTGTCATAGCAAAATGTTGGACTACCCAAATGTCCATCCATAGGCAACTGGATGAATGAACTGTGATCCCACACAAGGAAAAGGTATGCAGCCGTAAAAGCAGGGAGGAGGAAGATCTTCTGTTTCTATGGACATATATGGAATGATTACAGTGTATATTGTTAAGCAAAAAAAAAAAAAAAGTAGAAGCAAAGTAAAAGGACTGTATATGGTATGCTACCGTTCATGTAAGAAAAAGAATGCTAAAAACACTTATTTATTTACACGTGTACTTAATTATGCAAAAGAAACCCAGGAAATATGAATTACAAACTTGAAAATGGGTACTCAAAGGAATTAATGGGAACGCAGTGGAAAACAAAGAGATGGGAGTGAGATTTCCCTGAATATATTTTTATATCATTTTGACTCTAACCATGTAAGTATTTTACATTAAAAAAAAAATTTTAAATAAGCCCTGGCCTGATAACTCGGTTGGTTAGAGCATCGTTTTGAGGCACAGAGGTTGCTGGTTCGATCCCCGGTCAGGGCACATACAGGAACAGATTGATGTTTCTGTCTCTCTCTAAATATCAATAAAATACACATGAAAAAAAATTAACTAGAGTAAAATTTTTTAAAAACTTAAATAAAAAGATGAAACCCTAATCCCTAAACTTGAAAACAAAGAGAAAAAAATGAGCTTAACTATATATTACATTAACATATACTAGAGACAGTATGAACTCACGGTTAGCTTAAGACGGATACAGACGTAGATAGGTGGATTGATAGATACGTCTAGACATAGATGTAGATATGTGTGTGTACAGAAGTCGGTCTATGCACACGGACTTCCCTTTTCCATCAGCTGAGCAGGCTCAGAGGCAATGACCCCTAGTGACAACCAGCACACCTGGGTTTTGGGAGGAATGTCTGTGTGGGGCCTGAGCGGGGAATACACAGGATGTGCCTGGTGCACCTTCTCGGCCGGACATTAGGAAGTGCTCACGACACACAGACGAACCCCACAAGGATGAAAAGGGAGCGCAGGGACCATTCAAAGAGCTTCGAATAACCAAATTTGGAACAATTTGAGCAAGAAAATAAATCATTATCCTGATATAAATAAGTAAGTGGGAGAGAGGAGACAAACCTTCTGTGCAGAAGAATTCCAAGTCATTTATGTAGCGACTTCACCCTCAGGCGGTGGAGCATAACCCCCCAGTCCTCGCGTGTGGTCACACACGGCTTCTTTCCAAAGAGCCCAGGAGGGAAAGGGGGGACGGAGCCACTTCATGGTGGAGAAACGTGACAAACACTGCCTCAGCCAGGTGACCACGGTCAACATCCGCAGTGGTGAGTCCTGTTGATAGTCTGCGCCTCTGATGTGTGGCGTGAGACTAGGGTGACTGAGTTACAGGCTACCTTAGACACCTCCATTCTGCCCCCACCTGCCTTGCACGATGCCCAGAGAGGGCAACAGGCTTCTCCAAGGCTGCACAACCCACCTATAGAAGATTCAGGATTCAAACTCACTGTCCTGATCAGGGGTCCTCCCCCAAATTCCAGAGTGCTGGGAAGGGCAGGCATGGAACAGGCCTCTTTATGACATTATCAGAGCCACTGCTGTGGGGACACCCATTTTGCAGAGAAGATAAGAGGGACTGGCAGAATTCCCCTGCGTTACCTTGTAGCAGCACAGCTGCCAAAAATAAGAAGTGGAGCCTGACCAGGCGGTGGTGCAGTGGATAGAGCGTCGGACTGGGATGCGGAAGACCCAGGTTTGAGACCCTGAGGTCGCCAGCTTGAGCACGGGCTCATCTGGTTTGAGCAAAAGCTCACCAGCTTGAGCCCAAGGTCAATGGCTCAAGCAAGGGGTTACTCGGTCTGCTGAAGGCCCACGGTCAAGGCACATATGAGAAAGCAATGAGTGAACAACTAAGGTGTCGCAACGCGCAACGAAAAACTAATGATTGATGCTTCTCATCTCTCCGTTCCTGTCTGTCTGTCCCTGTCTATCCCTCTCTCTGACTCTCTCTCTCTCTCTGTCTCTAAAAAATAAAAAATAAAAAATAAAAAAAATAAGAAGTGGAGATCGCCAAGCCACACCCCACTGTGAGGACACCCCACTGTGAGGATCTCAGCTTAACCTCATTTACCCCCCTTTTCTGAGATTCTCAGCACTGAAATGTCTCCTTACTCGTGGGGACAGTATCTCCCCCCCCCCCTGCTTAGCTCCAAGGCCACCCAAGAGCATCAGGGTCTCTTCCCAGAGTGAAAAGGCCTGGGAAGTGTGAGGAAACAGAGCAGATAATGTCATGGCGGCCGCAACAGGGTGGACGCAGAGGTCATTCCGCAGCCCCTCCCGCCAGCCCAGCGGCGGGAACATAGCTCCGGGTGAAAGCGTGGACTTGTCCTCTGCAGCTGTGCTTGTCTGCCTTCCCCTCTCTGGGAGGGCGGCGCTGTCTTCTTCCTGCCTGTGTCATGTCGTCCCTCCCGTCCCGCCCCACAGGGAGTCCTCCAGGACAGTCCTCCAGGGGACATCAAGTGCCACCTTCCCCTCCTGGTTTCTTGTCAAAGCAGAACCTCAGGTCTGCAGAGTGAGAAGGGGCCTCAGAAACCACAGCATCCTGCGGTTGTCACATCAGCATGACTCCTGGGGGGGGGGGGTGACAGGCAGACGTGCCCCTCTTCTATGGGATCGGAACCCCCAGGGCTAGGACCAGAAATTACATTTCTTTTTTTTTTTTTTTCATTTTTCTGAAGCTGGAAACAGGGAGAGACAGTCAGACAGACTCCCGCATGCGCCCGACCGGGATCCACCCGGCAGCCCACCAGGGGCGACGCTCTGCCCACCAGGGGGCAATGCTCTGCCCATCCTGGGCGTCGCCATGTTGCGACCAGAGCCACTCTAGCGCCTGGGGCAGAGGCCACAGAGCCATCCCCAGCGCCCGGGCCATCTTTGCTCCAATGGAGCCTTGGCTGCGGGAGGGGAAGAGAGACAGAGAGGAAAGTGCGGCGGAGGGGTGGAGAAGCAAATGGGCGCTTCTCCTATGTGCCCTGGCTGGGAATCGAACCCGGGTCCTCCGCACGCTAGGCCGACGCTCTACCGCTGAGCCAACCGGCCAGGGCCAGAAATTACATTTCTAATAAACATAGCTGGTACTTGGGGTGGTGAACACACAATGTAATATGCAAATGATGTTTTATATAGAACAGTATGCCCGAAACCTAGATTATTTTATTAACCAATGTCACCCCAATAAATTCAATAAAACATTTTTAAAAGTAAAAAATCAAGCACAGCTGGTTAGTGAGATACCTGGTTACACAGACTGCGGAAAACTGAGGTCCAGAGAGGCACATGGACTCGCTCAGGGTCACAGAGCAAGTCTCATGGCTAGACACAGGCCGCCTCATTCATTAATTCACTCCCTTCTTCATTCATAAAAACATCCACTGAGCACTGACTATCCCAGGCTCTATGCTAAGGATGGACCAGAGAGAGAGTCTGCACACAAGGCGCTCACAATAAGCCAGTAAGAAAACAGCAAACAGGGGTCTTCAAAAGCACAGTGATAAAGACTGCAGTTGAGATTTCCAGAATTCTGCAGAAGCCCAGGGAGGCAAAGGGGCTGTGATCAGTGAAGGCTGCCTGGAAGAAGTGATAACCCAAGCAGAATCTTTTTTATTCTTTTTTAGATTTTATTTGATTATCATTTTAGAGTGGAGGGAAGGAGCAGGAAGCATCAACTCCCCTATGTGCCTTGACCGGGCAAGCCCGGGGTTTTGAACCGATGACCATAGCCTTCCAAGTTGACGCTTTATTCACTGTGCCACCACAGGTCAGGCCCAAGCAGAACCTTAAAGGAGCCATAGAAAATATCTATGCAAAGAAGGAAGGGTCCTCCAGGGAGATGGATCAGCAGGAGCAAAGGCTTGGCAGTGAGAAGTAGCACAGTGTGTGTGGGCAGCCAAAGCAGCTCAGTGTAGGTGAAGTGTTCACCCCCTGATTACGTCTGTTAAATGCTTAGACCCATGTATGCCAGACCCTGTTCAGGCACTGGGTTTGGGCACAGTGAACAAAGAAAAAAAGTCTCTTCCCTCATGACCTTACATTGTAGTGAAGAGGAGAGACAACACACACTACAAGCAAATAAGTTAATAAGTGCATAACATGTATGAGGTGGTAAGCTCTGAGGAGAACTATAATGCAGGGTAAGGGGCTAGGGATTATTTCAGAAGGACAGCCAGGGACAGCCTCTTGGAGTAAATGGCCATTAGTGGATACCTGAAGGGAATAACAGAGTGAGTTGTAAAGAATCTGGATGAAGCATGTTCTAGAAAGAAGCAGCAGCAAGTGCAAAGGTCCTGAGGCAGGAGTGCAATGAGACTGGAGAAACCTTGGTAGGGGCCAGTTCCAAGAGGAACTTAAGTGATACGCTAAGAATTTCTTTTTCTCTCCCCCCCCCCCTTCTTTTTGTAAAGTATGTAAAGTATAAGAAGTCAGCGAAAGATTTAAGCAGAAGAGAGAGCAGGGTCAACTTTGGATTGTCAAGGTCCTTCCGACTGCCATGTTGAGTGGAGCGGAGGGCAGCAGGAAGACCAGTGTAAAGGTGGTTGCAGTGGTCCAGGTGGGGAGAAATGGTGGTCTGGACTGTGGTCAGTGGACGTGCAGGGATGAGAAGGAAAAAAGAAAAGCTAAACCAGCTCTCCAGGATACAAAAGCCACAGGGCTTTATAGGTTGCTATTGCTGGGGCAGGAGGTGTCTGAGATGGCCTCAGGTTACTGATGAGATGCCATCTGTTAGAGAGAGGCATAGAAGGATGAGCACGACTGAGTAAATGATACATTGCGCTTTGACCTCCTGAGTCAGAGGCTCCTCTGGGCTCTCCCTGTCCGGGGGGGACAATGACATGAGGCTCTAGGGAGATCTGAGGAGAGTCAGGGAGTGGGCAGCATAATGAGGAGCTAAGGAGAGACTGGACCACTGGTCATTCGAGATGGTGCGTGACACTGAGTAGGCAGGGAAGGTGGCCCAGGACAGAACCCCAGAAAGCCCCTGGGTTTCAGGGGTAGTGGAACAGAGGCCCACAAGGGGCAGTGGGACAGAGGCCCACAGGGGGCAGTGGGACAGGGGCCCACAGGGGGCAGTGGGACAGAGGCCCACAAGGGTAGTGGGACAGAGGCCCACAGGGGGCAGTGGGACGGAGGCCCACAGGGGGCAGTGGGACAGAGGCCCACAAGTGACCCAGAGAGAGCTGTCATTAAAAGGCCGCCCACCTACATAAGCATCTGAGGTCTATTCATAGGACATCTCTGAGAGGGCACGCTTTTCCCTGGTCATGTCTTTGTATCTTTTATGTGTTTCCCTATTCTAATAAATATATATTTTTAAAAAAATAATTACCAGGAGACCAAGGGAGTGTCACTGAATTTGGAAAGGAGTTCTTTCATTCCTTCGAACAACAAATATTTTTATGGAGCTCCCACTGTGTGCCAGGCATTGTTCTTGGCGCTGGAAACAGAGAACCGAACAAAGTTCCTGCTGTCATCAGCAGGATTAGTCTGCGAGGGCTGTCATAACAGAATACCACAGCCCAGGCGGCTTAAACAACAGAAATGTATTTTCTCCCAGCTCGGGAGGCTGGAAGTCTGAATTCAGGGTGTCAGAGGGTTGGTTGCTTCTGAAGGCTATGGGGGAAGGGTCCCTGTTCCAGGTGTCCCTGCTCAGCTGTGAGTGGCCACCTCCAGGTTCACACAGCCTCCTCCCTGTGTGTCCGTGTGTCCACATTTTCCCTTCTGTAGAAGGACCCCAGTCGTACTGGATTAGGGTTCACACTAACGACCTCACTCTGATTTGATTACTTCTATAAAGACCATCTCTCCATAGAAGGTCACACCCTGAGGTGCTGGGGGATCAGGACTTCGACATATGACTTTGCGGGGGACACAATTCACACCATAACATCCACCTTCCAATCTAGTGAGGCCGACCCTCGATAAGCAGATAAGTAGATGATACCCCAGTAGGTGAGGGGTGGTGTGGAGAGAGAAACAGCAGGGGCGAGGGGAAGGTGTTGCTCTTATCTATGGGGTGGAACGTTCCAGAGCTGAGCGGGGAGGGTGGCCTGAGGACAGGAAGTAGGAGTCTGGACCAGGGAGACAAAGGGGCTTTGAGGAGGTTTGGCGGAGGGAGGGAGGGAAGGAGGGAGGGAGGGAGGGAGGACCGTGGCTGGAAGGAGGCCTGGGATCAAAGGGGAGTTTCATCCGATTTCATGGTGGAGAATTTTGTGAGCTGATTAGACTCCAAAACATTCTGAAAAGAGGAGAGCTGGGATTGTTCTGGAAGCGGAGAGGGAGGGAGGGAGGGAGGGAGGGGCAGGTGCATACGCAGGAGCCGTGGGGAAAGTGGAAAGGGGGCGGAGGAGGAGACCTGCGGAGAGGGGGGCTGCAGGGGGTCTAAGACGTGAGGAGGGAGAAGGCTGAGGGCTGGGCTGAGAGACACAGGAAGCTTGAGGACGGGGACTCCCCAGGCCCCACTCCCTACCCACTCCCCACCCCCGCTGCCCCTGCAGCTCAGTCCTTGCCATTTCCTCCCTGTCTCCCCCAGGACCCTCCTATGAGGTCAGGGGGACACTCCCTCCCATCTGCTGTCCACTCCGATCAATGGATGCTGTGTTCTCTCTGGCGCCCCCTCCCCGTGTCCCCCCATCACAGGGACCACATGGCCATGGTCACAGCAGTCTCCATCTGGCCGAAGGGAAGTTCTGCCTCCACATCTCTGCCAACACTTGAAATTCTTAAGAAGCTATGTTTTGTCTTCACATCTGTGGGGCCCTACCCCACACTCTGGAAGCTGGCCAGTGGGATGCCCCATTGCTCAGAAAACAGAATCCATACACTCCACAGTGGCCTTCAAGACCCTGCGTGGTTTGGGTTCTGTGGTACTTAAAACCTTTTTATATTTTGAAATAATTTTAGGTTTGCATAAAAGATATGCAAAGGTAATATAAAGATTTTCAATATACCCCTCACCTAAGTTCCCCTGACATTAACGTCATGTGTAATCATAGCACATTGATCAAAACTAAGGTATTGGCCCTGGCCGGTTGGCTCAGCGGTAGAGCGTCGGCCTGGCGTGCGGGGGACCCGGGTTTGATTCCCGGCCAGGGCACATAGGAGAGGCGCCCATTTGCTTCTCCACCCCCACCCCCTCCTTCCTCTCTGTCTCTCTCTTCCCTTCCCGCAGCCAAGGCTCCATTGGAGCAAAGATGGCCCGGGCGCTGGGGATGGCTCCTTGGCCTCTGCCCCAGGCGCTAGAGTGGCTCTGGTTGCGGCAGAGCGATGCCCCGGAGGGGCAGAGCATCGCCCCCTGGTGGGCAGAGCTTCGCCCTTGGTGGGCGTGCCGGGTGGATCCCGGTCGGGCGCATGCGGGAGTCTGTCTGACTGTCTCTCCCCGTTTCCAGCTTCAGAAAAATACAAAAAAAACAAACAAAACTAAGGCATTAACATTGGTCTAATGATGTGTTACTTTCATAGTAAACAAAAGTGATTATAGATCGCTTTCATTTTTATTGGGGCATATTCTATAGATACAAAAGCATATATGAACAGTTTGAATGATAATAAGTGCCCTTGAACCCACCAGTCTATTTAAGAAATTAAACACGATGTTACCTTGGCACTCTCTGTGCCCCTCCCTGATCAAATCCCCCATTCCAATGATTGTGCCCACAGCTTCTAATTTGTGGAGATGACGGAGTTGAGGACCAGAAGAGGCTAATGTCTTTGAAAGAATTGACTTACATTTCCCAACAGAAGGGGGCGCACCACACCATTCCGGGCCACATGGAAAAGACATCATAGTCAGTCAGGGTAGAGGGGAGCAAGCCCTTAGGCATGGCGTGTATTGGGGTTTCCAGGAGAAAGGCAGGGCAGGGCCAACAGCTTAGGATTGGCTGGTGTGAATCATTCCAGTGGGCTTTGGACTCCAGGGGTGGTCTCCAGTTGTCCCGTAGCTGGCCCTGAGCGGGAGAAATACTGGCATGGTGTGTGAGTTAGATAAACTGGGTCCTCGTGGTTTGCTTATGAAAGGCATGCTCTTGGCAGAACCCTCTGCTGTTTCTAAGAATCGGCTACCCCTGGGAGGGCCATCTCTCTTTGGCCAGCAAGATTTTTTAAGATGTTAAAACACCATCAATACAGAAAATTAAAAAAAAAAAAAAAAAAAAAAGCACATGGCTGACATCACTGGTCCCGTGTTCCGGCCCCCTGCCCGAGGTAACCCACCCTGTTGCTTCTGTGTATACTTTTACTCCTTACATAGAAATCCCCAAACAAATTTTTCTCTTGCTTTGTCTGTTTTCGAACTTCATATAAATGGAGTCCCTATTGAATTGTCTCTTCCGTGACTAGGCTTTCTCCCTGGACACTCTGCTTTGAGATTCATTCATGTGGGTGGGCCCAGCAGCCCAGCCGTCCCTTTTCTGTCACAGCTATAGAGTATTTCATTGTCTGCATATCACCACACGGGTGGGACCACTGCGTGTTGCGACATGTCCATTTTCGGGTATCCGTGGCTATGTGAGTTCTCTGCGGGTGCTCTGCCATTGAGGACAGTGTTTCTATGAGCTGTCCTGCACGTGTTGCGGACATACAGACATGCTTCTCTGGGGTAAACCTAGAAGTGAGAATGCACACACACCTATGTTTACATCACAATACAGCATCTTCTGTTTTTAAACTGCTTCCGAAGTTTCCACGCTCACCGGCTCCCCCCAGAGCCTCGCCATCCTTTGCTGCCAACCCGGGGGTATCTAACCCAGGATCGGACGGGGTCTCGGTCTGGACTTCTTTGCCCGAGAATGAGATGGAACGTCTGTTCTCGTGTTTATGAATCATGTCTGCTTCTTTTATGAGGTTTCTGTTCATGTTTTTGTGCATTTTCGACTGTGTTCTTTATTAGCCTCTTCTTAGTGATTTATGGGCAGTTTTATGGATTATGGGCTCTGTGGTCCCATTTCTATGACATTGCAAAAAAAAAAAGGCAAATTTATAAGGCAGGGAAACATCAAAGGATGTCAGGGGCTGTGACGATGGGAGAAGTTGACTACAAACGGGTACAAGGAAAATTTCTGGGGGTGAAGGAACGGTTTTATAGGTTGATTGCATGACTGTGAGTCTGTCCAAAACTCAGACATAAATACCAGGAAGGGTGACTTTTATTGTCTGCAAATTACACCTCAATGAAACATGCAAACTAGAAAAGGTGCTGTGTAGAATACCTTTGTAAACTGAAATAAACCCCTGATGGGAAAGCTAGAGAGAAACAGTCTGTAAGAACATTTAATGACACGGGAACACATCCGCAGCATTGTCAAACGACTGTCCCTGTTACCCAGCCCCAGACTGGGTCTCCGCCGGTCCGTGCGGATACACATGCACACGCGTCTAGGAAGACAACCTGCCACACAGACACCAGAAGGGGTGTCCGCGAGGCTCTCCGAGTGCAGGGGCTGCAGCTGACCTTTGTTTTCTTTTGCTCCTGTGCTTGCTCATTTTCCCACACTGCGTCCTGGCTCCTTGGAACCGCTGGAGTCGGGGCCTGGCTCAGGGAGGCTGGGAGGAGGCGGCCACGCCACAGCTGGGAAAACAGCAGCCCCCGGATGAACCCTGGGCCTCGTCCTGTCAGTGTTTATTTTCCTCCCTGAGCAGACAAGGCAGGAGACTGGGAAAGGGGGCAGCAATTCAGACTCAGAAGCCCCCTTCTATTGCCACCGGGCAGCCAGAACATAAGCCCCGCCCCACAGCTTGGGCTTCTGTAGTTGAATATAAGGTCAGAGAGGGTGGACTCTGGTGCCTACAGGTGGACTCGCAATTAATCACTTATCGGCTGTGTGTCTCTAGGCCAGTTACTCAACCTCTCTGTGCCTCCATGTCCTCTGTACCACGGGGATAAAGACGGGGTCTACCTCATCAGGACGCTGTGTGTGTATGCGTGCATGTGCCCACGTGCAAAGAGCTTAGAAGGATGCCTGGCACACATCGAAGAGCTCAGTAAGTGTTTGGGAGAACGGCTGTGAAAATCCAGCTGATAGATGTATGAGCGCACAGGTCCCTGAGGTCGTCTGAGAGCAGGTGGCCATCACAGGGTCACAGCCCTACCACCCCCAAAGTAATTTTTAAATGACTCAAATTCTTCATTTGTGATGTAGCACACCCTGAAGGGAATATGTGGTTTACTAAAATACCTCCTAATAGTTTCGTCTCTTCAACCGGCTGTTTCCCCACCGCAATTACTATCATCTCCTTGGTGGAGTGAGGGGTCCTCCTTCAAATTCTAACAGGTGTTTACTGAGCACCTACTATGTACCAGGAGCTGTTCTAGGTACTTAAGATCGAGCCGGGAACGAGAGACAAGAATCCCCACTGTGCACATGTAGAGTACAGAGCCGGCCCCCAGAGCTTGCCCAGACCCTTGGTCTTTTTCCTGTTTCCCTCATTCTTTCCCCCCTCTTTTTCCATATTCTGTCACCGGAACCCAGGAGGACCCTGCAGCCCCTTCCTCAGAGGGTAGGGTGGAGAAGGAGGCTGAGTCGGTAGACTCTTCAGTAGGTAGGGCTTGAACCGAGACTGGGCACGTCCAGTCATCATCAACCGTGTTCCGTTCCACGTAGAACACGCCCCGGCTTGGCACACAGTAGGAGCTCAGCAACGGTGGCCTCGTTGTAGCGGTCACCTTGTCCCCAGTTGGGTTGGCAGCAACTTCCAGGCAGGGCGCCCCACTGGTGTTCACTCCTTGGGGACGTACAGTACAGGGCAAGGTACACAGTAGGCTCTTGGTGGCCAGCAGGGCCCTCTCGGGTGACCCAGGTGATTGATTTGAGCAGAAGAGGAATTTTTGGAAAGGGTAAAAGTTTGACTTTCAGAATCATAGGAAGTTCTCCAGGCCTCTACCCAGAAGGCAGAGTGAACTTTACTAAAATTAAGTGGGAGGCACAGGTAGTGCTGTGCTTTGCGTAGAGTTAGCGCTCCAGAAATGTCATCTAATAATAATAAAAGCTCATTGTCTCCTGGGATACCTCCACTAAAAATCCTTTAATAGCTCCAGCTGTCATCAGAGAAGCCCTGGCCTCTGGGCTGTGGACACTCATGGTGGGGGGGGTGGAGTCTCGGAATCCTTTTCAAGGGTCTGCACCCCCCACCCTTAGTCATGGACCATTGTCTGGAGGCCAGCACACATCCCTAGCAGGAGAAGAAACCCTCTCACCCCACCTGCTTCTCTGCTGTCCAGGCTGTCATTTCCCCTCCCCTAGGAATCTGGAATTGCTACTCTGATTGGCTGGATTCTAGGACATTGACTGACCCTCGTCTGCCAGTGAGCAGGAGTCCCTGCGCTACAAGGCCAACACCCAGATGGCCCTTTCTCTGTTCTTGAAACTGTGCCATGTGACCAGGGAGCTAGGTTCAAGCTCTCTCCCCCTCTCCCCGTCATCCTGGGACTTCTCCCCCACGTGGCCCGCTAAAGTCTGGGAGGGGAAGAGGTGGGCGGTGGGAAGAGGCCAGTCCCATGCCTTCTGTGGTCCTGCCCAGCCTCAGCCCTTGGCCACTACCCAGCTGACTATGAATCAGTGCTTTGTTTCCGAGCATGACAATCTCCGGGTTCAGCTCCCCAGGTGCAGTGGGGACAAGGGGCCAGGGAACTGGAAGGGCAAGTTTTGGGGGCGCTCAGAAACCCCTTAGCCAAACACTATCAAATAGCATCAGACATGCCTCTGGCTTTCCGCATGTGAAATGCCTATAAATCTGAAGCTAGAAAAATTAAGATTCATTTAAAAGAGTTCCTGATTTTGCATTGGCTTTCTCTTCAACCTGATTTTCTACTGATTGCAAATTTAACTATCATCATGAAAAGACCTTCTTACTTGAAAAACTTGGGGTCACTGGCCTTCAAGAACAAGACCACATCACGACCCCAGGACCCAACACCTCCCCTCCCCCAACTTACACTCCCCCACGGAAACCCCTGGGACTTCTAACCCACTGGCCACCCGGCCTCCCTTCCCCCACCTTCAGCTCAGGGTTTGCGTTTCTCCTCGAGCCCCAGCATCCCACGGTCCCCTCCATCATGAAACCCAACAGGAAGTGCTCCCTTCCTCATTCTGAAACCTTTGTGCGGCCTCCCTTTGTGCGGCCTTGGGCAAGCTATTTAATGGCTCTGAGCCTCCAGTTTCTCATCTGTGAAATGGAGCCAACGAGACCAACTCTCAGGGTTGGGTGAGGGAAGGAGAGGGTTAGCCCACAGCTGGACTTGTGGTTTCTGGAGGGCTTCAAGCCCTCCGAACGTGGGACGGCTCTTCTGGGGCTCAGAAAGGAGCCAAGTCTCGTCCAAGTTCACAGAGCCATGTAGAGCCAAGCAGGGCTCCAAGCCAGGTCGTTCCTCCCTGACCTCCTCTAGTCCAGGTCTGTCTGTGTCCCCAGACTGGGCAGGGCCACCACGGGGTAGTTTGCTCTTCACCAGCACCAGTTCCCTTTGGGACCACCCCTCACCTCCCACCCCCACCCCCCGGGGGCTGACTGAGCCCACACACCCATTTCCTAATGTGACTGAAAGGAAAAGGAAGGTTCTGGGTGTCAGAGGCCAGTAAGGGCCTGTTGCCTTAGACTTCCTGTGCTCGATCCTCCCTGGGGCTGGAGGAAGACCAGCCTACAGGAGCCACAGCAGTGACACAGGCCAAGCTCAAGAGAAAGGAGAAGTGAGAGCCACACGCTCCCTCCCCTCTGCCCCCTCACCTGCAATTTTCTTCCCATTCTTTCCCTCAGCCTCCAGCTCTCCCCAGAAACTGTTCTTCCTGCAAAGCCAGTGCCTCCAGTGTCAGAAGCGGACCTCCTCCTCTCAGCCCGGGGGCACCGAGGTGGGCTGCCCCCTCCGGCCCCAGGACCAACGCCAATTCTCGCCTCCTCCTGGCATTGCCAGGTCGGGCTGAGCTTGGCCTTCTCAGGCTCCAAACATTTATTGTCTGAGTTCTAACCCTTCTCTCATTTATTCACTATTAAATATATCTGTGATCTATTCTGGGATGATAATAATAATATATATAATATATATATCAATATAATATATAATATATAATGATGATGATGCAATGAGAAAGATCTCCCCCACCTCCAGGACCAGAGTACCCAAAGGAGCCCTTTTATGAGACTCAAGGCTCAGGAGACAAGACACTGTTTTAGCACAACAAGGCAGGTGATACACCCTCTCAGGAGGCTATCTGCTTGGTGCAAAATGTCTGATTGCCATTTAGATACTACCTTGAGGCCAGATCTCTTCCTCGACTGCAGGGAAAACAGCTGTGTCAGGCTTGCTCATTTGTACTTTGCGAGATTAGGGCGTGAGCTAGCCTGCATGAGGCTATGGGTGCTTTCCCTTGGCACCGATGGCTTGCCCGCCACTGCGCAGGACCATTTGCTTGTTTGCTCACCTGCTGCCACAAGGAGTGATTTGCCTCTTTGCTTGCCCATTGCTGTGAGCAGCGGGTTTTCCCCTGCCTGTTTGCTGGTCCACCGTTGGGAGACTCCAATAAACGGGGAATGGCCCAGTGCTTCCCAGCTCCGCAGTTCCTCTACTGTCTGCCCGAATCCAATGTGAACCTGCCCAGCCTCGGCCACCGGCATTACCTCCACCCTCAGGACAGACCACAAGCCCCTCCTACTCCCGCATCCCCCATCCAGGGTCAGACAATGACCCACAGCATACCCTCGAAGCCAGACACACAGAAGGGGTAAGACGGGGTGGGTGGAGACAGAGTGGGAGAAACCACCTAAGGGGTGGGGGGAGAGGCTTATAGGGCCTCAGTGGATCACAGGGGTGGCCTCGTGGTCAAACCTAAGGATCTGGACCTGAAGATGGCGTGTGGGGACAAACGAGGAGACGGAGATTGAGCAAAGCTAAGCTCAAACGCGAGAGGCAAGTAAGTGGCAGGCTGAGATTTGCGCCCAGGTCTGTTTGTCCCCACTCACCTGTTACCTGCTGTGAGCTGTGAACTCCCCTCTCTGTGCACATGTCCAACCCACTCCCAAGGCCAGAGCTCCCGCTTGTGATGACAGGGTGTGCTCTCCTGGCTCCAGGACTCTCAGGCCAGCTGGTGCTGAAGGGTGCATTGTGACTGTTGACTGACTGACCACCTTCTCCACGCAGACTGCGTCATACTTATTATCTCATTTAATCCCCAGGACAGCCCCCATGACGGGCATTGTTTCCCCAGGTTCCAGGAGGGTCAAAGAATTTGAGCAGAGTTACATACACATAGTAGGTAGCCTGGCGGGTCCCTGAAGGACGCGCCTGGATTTGGCTGGGCGTCGTGAGTCATCAGTGAGAAGCCGGTCGGGGGCAACTGACTCAGAAGCTTGGTAGTTGGTTTTAAGAGTCCAATTTTATGGCGGTGTAAGTCATAGTCATGTGAATTTCATCTTACTGCTCCTTTCCTGTCTGATGTCCTCACACTCTCAAGATCCGCCTGGGCCCAGGGGACTTGGGAATGTTACGCAGTTTAGTTAGAACTGCTGCTGTTCAGAACTGTGCAAGAGAATTTTTTTAAAAATCTAATTTTCTGACAGGTCATCGATCAATGTGTTTTGGCAGTTACTTAAAGCTATCTTCCTTGTACAGGTGCGGACCTCTGACTCTGGTGGCTCAGTCAGGTACAGCTGGGTCGTGAGGACCCCAGGGTGACAAGTCCTCCTTGTCTACTGACCCAGGTAGGGGGGAGAAGTCTTCTCTTCTTGAAAGGCAGTTTGACCTTGACCGGGACATAAACACTCTGTGACTCAGTTCCCTCATCTCCAAAATAGAGAAGAACTCTTCCCTCCCTCCGGCTTGTTTTCAGGCTTGGAGATGATATGTGTAGGGCATCTGGCACAAAACAGAGGTACATAGCCGCCGTTTTCATTCTTAAGCAAGCCAGGAGGATTCTAGTTGTGGGTGGGGGCATGAAGGGAAGCCCTTTTAGAACTAGGCAAAGAGAAGGAAAACAAAAAACAAACAAACAAAAAAAAGTCTAGAGGTCTCACGTCCTCCTGGCTCAACCAGGGCTTCATTAGACTTTCATAAAATCAAAGTCGGGGAGACAGGGTTCCAGGGGACTGATGGGGACCCAGCAGGAGAGAAACTGGCCTCCCCGCAGAAGTCCCTCCCCCTTCTCTCATCACCATGGAGACCGAGCTAGCTGCCGGCAGGGTTCCCGCCCACCCAGGGCCTGAAGGGACTGCAAAGGGAGGGGCAGGAACCCTGCAGACAGAGAGCCGTCTGGAAAGCTGGGGGTGGGGGGTGGGGGAGGTGTCTATGCCCCCCTCCCAGCCCCCAAGGCGCTGAAGGGCTCAGGCTGGTGTGGGATGTGTCTGGCGGCCCGGTGGCCGTCTGAATCCCTGCTCTGCTGCAGCGGCGAGCTGCGAGACTGTGGGAAAAACACTTCCTCTCCCAAAGCCTCCGGTCCCACATCTGTCAAAGGAAGGGATAAAAGGGATAAAAAGAAAACTTGATGAAGAAAACTGGGGGGTGAGGAAGCAATGCAATAGGGTGCATGTAGGAGAATATTTAGTATTCAGAGAGAACATACACGACACCCCGGTTTATTGAAAAAAAGAGAACTTTACAAAACTGACTGGTGTGATCCCATTTCTCTTTGTTAAAAACCACACTCTCTATTTATGCTTACCAAAACCAAGGAGGGGGCGGAGGGGAGGAAATACTCTAAATACACTTCTGCTTACTGTCTCCAGAAGGGGGATTGCATGTAATTTTTATCTTCTTGGTTCTTTCTCAAGTTTTGGCAGTGAACATGGATTACTTTTAAAGTCAGAGTGACATCAATAGCTACCGTTTCTGTGCTTATCACGCAGAGGCATTGCGCTGAGAAGTGCTCTACAGCAGTGGTCCCCAACCTCTTTTGGGCCACGGACCGGTTTAATGTCAGAAAATATGTTCACGGACTGGCCTTTAGGGTGGGACGGATAAATGTATCACGTGACCGAGACACGCATCAAGAGTGAGTCTTAGACGGATGTAACAGAGGGCATCTGGTCATTTTTAAAAAATAAAACATCGTTCAGACTTAACTATAAATAAAATGGAAATAATGTAAGTTATTTATTCTTTCTCTGTGGACCGGTACCGGTCCACGGCCCAGAGTTTGGGGACCACTGCTCTACAAGTTTAAAGCCCCTCTGACCCTGGTGGGGTAGCTCAGTTGATTAGAAATACCAACATTGTGGGTGCAGTCAGGGCACATACAAGAATTAACCAATGAATACATAAATAAGTGGCACTGGTACAACAAATTGATGTTTCTCTCTCTCTCCTTTCCTCTCTCTTTAAAATCAATGAGCTCTTTTTTTTTTTTTTAAGCCCCTTCTGTCTTCACAGTCATCCAGGGAGGGAGCATACTCTGATTATCCCCACTTTACAGAAGAGGAAATTAGGTTCAGAGAGGATAAAGGGCTTGACCAAGGTCAAACCACACTTGTGGCAGAGCTAAGATTTCAAAATCCCTGCTAAGATACTGAACTTCCAAAATTCGAACATTTAATTATTACTACTACTGCCTCTTAAAACAAGAAAACACAAAAAGTTCTGTTTTCTTAAATGTCTTCCTATGGAAAATATAAATCAAGGAAGGCAAAAGTAGACAGAAAAATATAACTTTCAGTTATAAAATGAGTAAGTCCTGGGGACCTAGCGCACAGCACGGGGACTCTAGTTAGGAGTGTTATATCGTAGTCTTGGGATTCACCTTCAGAGAGGAGGTCTGAAGTATTCCCAGCACACACGGAGAAATTAGGATAGGTGGGATGGTGGATGTGTCAATTAGCTTGGTGGTGGCAGTTATTTCACAATGAATATCCATATCAAATCATGACATTGTGTATATATATATATATATATATATATATATATATATATATATATACCTTCAATGTATATAATTTTATTCTGTATGTCAATTTTACCTCAATAGGGACAGGAAAAAAGAAAACTATCATGAATCCTGATGTACCCGCCACCCAGCTTCCAGGAAGTCCTTAAATGAAGGGCTTTGGGTGGGGTGGGGGCTCAGAGAAGGGAACGGTGTGCTTTGGGAAGAGAATGATGCCCTGAGCCCGAGTTTCCCAGCTTATAACCCATGCACCACACACACACACACACACACACACACACACACACACACCTCCCAGGCTGCACTTCTGGCCGCCTCTGGGGTTGTGGCCCCAACCTCAGTGGGGAGCCGCAGGTGGGGAAACACCGGCTGCCTCGGTCCTGCCCCGGTCCCGCCCCACCCCAGTTCCTTCCTCCTTTCTACATTCTAGTGTAACTTGCATTTCCCCAGCCGGATCCTTTTCAGATCCCTGGTTCCCCGCCAAGGACTCAAGGCTTTGCCAGCTCTGGAGGACAAAGACATGGCCAGGAGCCCCGACAACGTGCCAAGGTGGGCGACGCTGGTGGTGCTGGCTGCCCTGGGCACAGCTGTGACAGAGGCCACCAACCCCGGCATCGTGGTCAGAATCACCCAGAAGGGCCTGGATTACGGTAGGCCTTCCTTCCCTCCTCTCCTGCCCTGAGGAGCATTTATTGAGCGCCTGCTGTATGCAGAAGCCCTTCACCTCCACTGCACGGCACACTCACAGCTCCTCAGAGTAGGCCCCTCACCCTGTCTTCCATAGGAAGAAACAGAGGCAAGGTGAGTTGCCCTAGATCACTAGGACTGGAGGGCTGGGCCCAGAGGACTCCATGTCCAGTACCCAGGCCCCACGGCCCAAGCCTCAGCTCTGGCATCTGCGCCGTTTATTTCTTCCCAAGCTGTTCTCAGCCTGCCATTTGCCTGGAGACTGCTGGCTCAGTCTTCCGCGTGGGCAGAGCTCAGGCAGGGGGTGAAGAGGTGGAGCAGGCGGCAGCGGCAGCGGAGCACAGGGCGGCTCTTCTTAATGGTTCCCCCAGGGCAGGCCTTGGTAGCTATATTGTGCACACTACCCAACTGAGTGACCGCAGGAGGGCCCCCCAGGCCACTCGTTCAGCCCCAGATAGAGGAGAGCAGGACAGGAAGCCGCTCCCGCGGAGGCTCTGACCTGCACCAGGCACCATGCTAGGAGCGTTACACACGATCTCGTTTCATCTTCATGTCACCCCTGAGTGGGACATACAGTTACTAGCAACATTTACAGATGAGCAAACTGACACTTGGAGAAGGTTCCGGGTAGGCCAGAGGGTCATCTGGATTTGAGCTGTGGCCTGGTCTGGTGTCCTTGCGTGGGGACTTCTCGATGCTGCCTCCCTGTGGCAGAGAGGCAAACTGCAGGAGAGTGGAGGAGAGCCAGCCCCAGAGAAATCAAACCAAGGAGAAGAGAGAATCCCACGCTGTGGTGTATTGCTGTGGCATCAGGACCGGACTCGGGGACCTAAACTACCATCCCTGAATTCCTACCCCAGCCCAGGCAGGACACCTCTGAATCCCAAGGGGAAAGAAATATGGTCCTGCTCTGAACACAGTGCTGGGGGGATCCGGAAGGCTTGCTAGGAACGGGGATTGGCAAGCAACAGGCTGCAGGCCAAATCTGGGCCACCGCATGCTTCTCTAAGTCCCAAGAGCTAGGAATGGCTTTCACATCTTTAAACAGTTAAAAAAAAAAGTCAAAAGAAGAATGATATCTCACAACATGTGAAAATTATACGAAATCAAAACTTCAGTGTTTATAAAGTTCTGCTGGAACATAACCACACCCAGCCATTTACATATTGTCTGTGGCCGCTTTGGTGCAATCAGAGCAGAGCTGAGTGGTTGTGACAGAGAAAGTGACCCACAGAGCCGAACATGTTTAGTATCTGGCCCCTTGCAGGAAACCTTAGCTTTACACCGTTCCCATCCCACCGTCCCTGCAATGGACCGGGCGAGGGCCTGCCTGCCCGCCTGCCCGCCCGCCCACCCGGCTCACAGGCTGTGCCCCTGACAACTGCCCCTGCTCTCTCTCCCCTCAGCCTGCCAGGAGGCCATGGCTGTGTTGCAGAAGGAGCTGGCGAAGATCGAGATTCCCTCTTTCTCGGGACAATTTAAGATCAAGTATTTGGGGAAAGGTGACTATAACTTCTACAGGTGAGGTCTGTCGAGCTCAAGCCTCAGTAGGTAGGACTCTGTAGGGTCCTGGGGCTACCAAAGCCTAGAATCACAGAGCCACAAACTCCCAGACTCAAAGAGGTTAGGACCCCAAAGCTAGTGTTTACACCGTCCCAAGGAGATACAATCCCCCCAAGCTCCCACCATAAAAATTATCTTTTAGGGCCCTGGCCGGTTGGCTCAGTGGTAGAGCGTTGGCCTGGCGTGCAGATGTCCCGGGTTCGATTCCCGGCCAGGGCACACAGGAGAAGCACCCATCTGCTTCTCCACCCCTCCCCCTCTCCTTCCTCTCTGTCTCTCTCTTCCCCTCCCGCAGCCAGGCTCCATTGGAGCAAAGATGGCCCAGGCGCTGGGGATGGCTCCTTGGCCTCCGCCCCAGGCGCTAGAGTGGCGCTGGTCGCGACAGAGCGATGCCCCGGAGGGGCAGAGCATAGCTCTCTGGTGGGCAGAGCTTCGCCCCCTGGTGGGCGTGCCGGGTGGATCCCGGTGGGGCGCATGCGGGAGTCTGTCTATCCCCGTTTCCAGCTTCAGAAAAATACAAAAAAAAAAAAAAAAATTATCTTTTAGGAACTCATCATGACTCCCTGGAGGATGTGTCATTAACCCCAAAACACTGTGGTAGGCCCATATATTAATTAGGATTTGGGGGAGGATGGTTCAAGGACAGAAAACCTAATCTAAAAGGGGCTAAACAGAAATTACTGGCTCACATGACTGAGACGTCCCTGGAGTAGTCTAGCTTCAGGTTCAGCCTGAGGCAGGCTCGTTGCATCCTGTTTCTCTCGTCACCTCTCAGTAACACTTCCCTTGGAGGGGTCTGATTCTCAGGTAGGGTGTCCTCTTCCCAGAGTCAACACCTCCTGCGGAAGAAGAGCGCCTTCTCCTTGTAACTCAAGCGAAACCCCTAAGATTCACTCTGATTGGTTCATCTTAGGTTATGTACAGCTTCCTGAGCCAATCCCTGTGGTCAGGAGAATATAATATGCTAATTAGTTTTATGCCCAAATCATAAGCTCCACCCCGTGAAGATGGAGGCAAAGTCAACTTTTTTTGGAGCAATGTGGAAAAGTTAAGGGACAGTTGTGTTAACACAATGAGGGGGTGTGGATGCTGGGCAGAAAATCCATCAATGTCTTGTAGAGAATTTTATACACCTATTCACTCAACACACATTTTTGAGCATATACTATGTGTCTGACACAGCAGGCTTTGCTACAATAGTGGGAAAAAAACACCCATTTCACCCCTTTACAGAACTTGCAATCAATGAGGGAACATATGTTATCTTTAGTGATTGTCACACACCCTGAAAGATAGAGATTATTGTGCCCATTATACAAATGAGGAAACTGAGGCTCAGGGTGATTAAGTGACCTGTCCAGGGTTACACAACAGTAAATTTAAAGCAGAATTCAGATGCAGAGTTGTCTGACTACAAAGCCTGGCCACTCTGCCCAGTGCCCAGGATTCTCTGGGTTGTCCTGGAATAAATGGGGTGTGGGGCCTGGCTGGGGAGGATGCGTCTATATCCGTTGGCTGAGTCCTGGTCTGGGCCCCCAGAAGACTAACTGGACATTTCTTCTTTGCAGCATGGTTGTCCGTGAAGTTGAGCTTCCCAGTTCCCAGATAAGACTGTTGCCCCATGAGGGCCTTGCTCTCTCTGTGACAAACGCCAATGTCAAGATCAGTGGAAAATGGAAGGCACGCAAGAATTTCATGTGCGTCTCCACGCCTGGGGTTTTTGAGTGTATGGGTGAACTCTTGGTGGTACTTAGAAGGGATGAGAGCTAGGACTTCAGAAATGCCCAATTTTTGTGTTGTCCATCACCACCATCACTTGTCCCCACAAGGTTCCTGGGGAAATTTTTCACATAAGAAGATGCAACATAACCTTTGGTTAATAGCTAAGCATTGTCCTAGTCTCCATACAGGACACTGACAAGGCTAAGTTAGTACATGTGGCTTAGGATGGAAAGCTAAGTGGGACCTTTAATTTACCCCATTATCAGTTAGCTATTGCTGTATAACAAACATCCCAGCTCAGTGCCTCATAACAAGCCATATGTTATCACTTACATATCTGTGTGTTGACTGGGTTTTCCCCATCTAGGCTGGGCTTAGCTGAGGTAGAGACCTGTCCTTTCCTCCTCTCTGGACTAGTCAGCTACCTACAGCATGTTCTTGGTGATGGCAGGGGTACAAAAAGGACAATAGGAAATATGCAGGTCCCCTTAAAGTCTAGACTCAGAACTGACCCATGGTGACTTCCACCCACGTGCCATTGGCCAAAGCAAGTCACATGGCCATACCCAAGGTCAAGAGTGTGGAAATGCATCCCTACCTCCACCAGCACAGGCAATGGCAAGGGTATGGGTGCAGGTCGGTATAAAAAACTAGAGCAAATCATCCAAACTATAAAACCGAATCTAAATATTAGGCTGGCATCATAGTAACCCCATCCACTAGTGACAGTGGCTCAAAATGACCAGTCACTTTAGCAACTCCTCTCCTTTAGAGTGAGTCCAGAGAGAAGATGAAGGAAAAGGCACCATGGTGAGGAGAAGGGTATGAATCTACCCTCCCCCACAGGGACCACTGGGTCTGTCCATTCCCTACAAGAAGTGCTGAGGTCTTCATTTGGGCTCTTTGTATGTATCATTTCACATACTGATCACACACACACACACACACACACACACACACACACACACACACACAAATAACAATACTTTATCACATTATAGAAGAGTGGACAAACTACATTTATGTCCACTGTCTTACCCAAAACTCATTTCATCCCCAAAGGAGGAGTTATGAACCCCACTTAATGAATAAGGACATTCATTAATTAAAGTCATTGACCCAAAACAACCATCTTTTTACTGGCAAAGCTGGTGTCCCACTGCTGATGTAGGTCTGTCTGGATGAGGACATTGAAGCTCAGAGAGGTGCAGAAACATTCCCAAAGCCACACAGCAGGGGCAGTGTTCTGCCAGGTGGACATGAGCTGAGACTTCAGTTTGGAATCCTGGATCTTTCATTCAGCTGCTGTGTGACCTTGGGCAAGCTGCCTCCCTCTCTGAGCTCCCTCTCCTCACCTGGAGTGGGGATAATAGCAAAATCTACCTTCCAGCGTTGGCTTGAAGTTCAAATGGCACCAGGGAAGAAAGTGCTTGCTCCAAGTCTTTTTCTCTTTGTCTCCCTTCAGCAAAGCCAGCGGCAACTTTGACTTGAGTGTGGAGGGCATCTCCATTTCGGCTGGTCTGAGGCTGAGCTGTGACCCCACCTCAGGCCACTCCACCGTCACCTGCACCAGCTGCAGCAACCACATTGACAGAGTCCATGTGCACGTCTCAGGCAGCCACCTGGGGTATGACCTTCTGGGGCTGTGGGTGGCAGAGGGGCATCAGGGAGAACTGTCCTAATCAGCCCGCCTTTAGAAAACACATCCCAAGGGCCACCTTGTTTAGAGGAGGGGACAGAGGTCCTCGAATGGAGCAGACACTGTCCCTGCCTCGAGGGATCACTTATCCACTCAACATGCATTCAGCAGACTTGACTGAGCTCTGACTATTGCCCCAGGCTCTGGGCTAAACCCTGTGAGTGCACTAGGTTATACAGTTCTCACCACAAAGCCGTAAGCATTCTGCCAGCCAGCCAGTCAATAAATACCTGCTAAGAATCCTACGCATCAGGCTTAAGCAACACACTCAAGCACCAGCAGTGGCCAATGCCAATTTAGCAACAGCTAACAGCGATTGGAGGCTTACGGTGTGCCCAGCAATGTTTTTAGCAAGTGCATTAGCTCATTTAATCCATACAATAGATTAGTCTATCATTACCCATTTTCAGAGGAGACAACCCAGGCTCAGGAAGGCTAGGAAATAACCCGAGTGTTCATACCTAGTGATTATGGAGAAGGGATTCAGCCCAAGACTGGCCGGCCCCTGATTCTCAGCCATACAGTTCCCGTTCTCATGAAGCTTCCAGCCCAGTGGGAAGACAAACATTAATTAAATCATTGCATGAGTGAGTGGCTCACAAAGAAGTTCAAAAGGAGATAAGAGCTAAGAAAACGAGGTACAGTGTGGGGCAAACACAAAGAACAGGAGGATCTGGTATGGTCTGAGGGTTAGCCAGTTCTTCCTTGATGAAATGACATTTAAGTTGAGATGAAAAGAATAAGTGGGAGGGGAGCGAGGAGGGAGGAAAGGGAGGGGTAGGGGGTAGGGGAGGGGCACAAAGAAAACCAGATAGAAGGTGATGGAAGACAATTTGACTTTGGGTGATGGGTATGCAACATAATCAAGTGTCAGAATAACCTGGAGATGTTTTCTCTGAATCTATGTACCCTAATTAATCAATGTCACCCCATTAAAATTAGTAATAAAGGGGGAAAAAGAATAAGTGGGAGTTAACTAGGTAATTACATTGTTGGAGACAGGGGGTGTTTTAAGCAGAGAGAACAGCATGTGCAAAGGCCCTGGGGTGGGAGGAAGCCCAGGCCACATGAGGATATGGCAGAATGGCGTGGCTAGAGGGCAGAGAAGAAGACGAGTGGCAAGGACTGAGGCTGAGATAGGGCAGGGGCCCGGCCACACCCCTGTTGAAGAAATAACCTTATAAACAGGTCACTGCACACAGGGGCAAGGTGTCTCATGGGGTGTGTGCAGTTGCATTCCAGGGACAAGGGTGCCTAGGCCTTTTTGGAGGTGAAAGGAAGGTTTTCCGGATGAGACTACCTCCCCAGGGCAGCTCAGGGACACCTGAGAAGCCTCATGCATGTCCCCACATGTCAATCTCCAGGTGGCTGATCCAACTTTTCCACAAAAAAATCGAGTCTTCGCTCCAAAACATCATGAGCAGCAAGGTAGGACGGGCTCAGTTTCTCTGTACCGGTCAGAGCGAGAGGGGCCCTCCGTGTCCACACACCGCATGCATCCCTGGACACTTCTGTCCCCCAGGCCTCCCCGGAGGTCCTCCCAGCCCTTCGAAGCCACAGCTCCAGCCCTAAGCCTCAGGCATGTCTATTTTTCTGAGGGTCCAGTGAGAGGCTAAGAAAGGGACACAGCAATACACGCACACAAACCGCCACGCCGGCTTGGATCGCCTCTGTTCTCCCCCCAACAGTCGTCCCTGCGGAGAATCCGCCATCCTCTCCCCACCAACCGCTTGTCTCAGACCTCTGGCCTCCTCCCCCAACCCCGTCCCTCCCCGGACCCCCTGCAGGTTGCTCCCCACCCAGGAAATGTGCAGTTGTTGAGGTGGCCAAACTATTCCGGGAGGCTGGAGCTGGTATGAATGACAGGCACTGGCCAGTCCTCCAACCCTGCCTTCACTCTAGCTCCCTTGCCCCCAGCCAACTTCTTCAGGGCAGGAAAGGGGCCGTTCATTGGGTCGGTTTTCCATTACTAAACCGTCAGCTTTCAGGAATCCTCTGAGCCTGTCTCCCAAGCCAAGTAAGCTTGGGCTTTCTCCAGAGGGCACTGGGGAGCCATTGAAGGTTTTAGGCAAGGGCGTGACTTGCCTAGATCTGCGCTTTAGGACAATCTCTCTGCTGACTGCCGTGAGAATGGCTGGAGGGGCCAACAATGAGAGCAGGAGTTTGGGGGAGACTGAGGAAGCTATGCAGTCTTCCAGAGAGGAGGCTTTAAACGGGGTCAGTACCTTTACCCCGTTAAAGGTACTGACAACGTGGGTAGGGAGAAATCAGCCAAATGAGATCGTTTATCTGAAGGCACTGTCAAAAATTTGTTATTTGTTTTTTGTTTTTTTTACAATCAATGCATAGTTGTCAAAATGTATAACACATTTTGGATGTGGATTATACAATGGTCAGAATTTCTGGGTTTTCATTCTAGCTCTAGGGCTGAACTAGGTATATAAACTCAAGCAAAGAACTTGACCTTTCTGAACCTCAGTTTCACCATCTTGTAAAATGGGGACCCTAGGACCTTCTTCAGTAAGCTGCTGTAAGGATTACTGAGATTATGCAGACCCATAGTTCAACTCTCTTTGTAATTAACGAATAGCATAAGGGGACTGTTAGCATATATTTAACATTTGGAACTATTAAAGCAGATTATTTCTTGGTGACACCCTAAGAGTGGCCCCTCAATAGTGTCCAAGCTAATACTGCTGCTGCTGGTGAAGACGACTGATTGTGGGGAAGATGACGATGATGACGATAACGGTGATAAAGATGATGGTGGTGAAGATGGATGGCTGCCAAAATATAGATACCCATTAGTGAAGTTCCACACTAGAGTAGGAAATAAAATGCACATTATCTAGTCATATGCGGTTACTATTTCCAAGGTACATGTTGGACTCTGAGTCTCCTGGTGGCCAAAGAGAAAAGGGAGGCTTGGTTAGCTCCATGATTTTCAAGGAAACATTCCAAGAAAGCGAAACGTGTCTGGATCATTACTCCCAAAGAACATTGTCCACTGTGGGAAGTCCCCACTGATCACGTCTCGTGTTCTCCCCAGATCTGCCAGATAGTGGTCAGTTCTGTGTCCTCCAGACTGGAACCTTTTTTCCAGACACTCCCAGGTAAGTGCTGGGTGGGGCCGAGGAGTCGGGGAGAAGGGGGAGAAGGGTGGGGAGTCAGCTTGTGATTCCTCTTCTTTCCCTCTAGTGACAGCCAAGATAGATAATGTGGCCGGGATCGACTACTCACTGTTGGCACCTCCAGCTGCCACAGCCGAGACCCTGGATGGGCAGCTGAAGGTGAGACTAACTGAGAATCCTATACCCTCACTCCCGGGGCTCCCCGTCATCCTTGGAAACAAATCTTGCAAAGACTCCACCCCCTTCCTCTGTCCTCAACTACCCGGCGACCCCACACTGAACCTTCTTTCCACTCCAGTCACGCTGGCCTCCCTGTCATTCCTGAAATGCACTCCGCCTGCTTTATCTCCAGGGTCTTAGCACTCGCTGCTACTTTTTAATCCTTAATCCAACTTTAGGGGATGCTGACCCTGCATCAAAGATGCTGGCTGCCCAGGGGGCTCTCGCCTAGATATGAGACGCCTTCTCCGACCACTGTCGCTGAAAGAGCTCCCTCCTCTTGCCCCATGTCTTGCTTTATTTTTCTCAGCAGCATTTATTACTAATACAAACACACAGAATCACTCACTTGGATGAAAAGGAAGGGGCTAGGACGGCTTTGTTCTTTACCGTATGGGCAGCACCCAGAACTGTGCTCAGCATATAGTAGGTGTTCAATAAATACTTTTCGGATGGATGGGTGGAATTCCATTTCATGCTATTCCTCCCTCATTCACCATCCTCCAACCGGACACACTGGCCTTGAGCCTCCGCAACGCATCATGTCTGTTCCCTCCTCGGGGACTGGTCCTATCCAGGCCCTCTGCAGAAACTCCCCTCCCTCGTATGCCCTCCGCTACCCTCTGGCTTCTTAATTTTCAGTGACGGAATGATTCAACAGCACAGAGAACATTATACACTCTCCACATACCCACCACAGAGAACATTATACATTCTCACATACCCACCACCCAGATTTTTTTTTTTTTTTTTTGCATTTTTCTGAAGCTGGAAACAGGGAGAGACAGTCAGACAGACTCTCGCATGCGCCCGACCGGGATCCACCTGGCACGCCCACCAGGGGCGATGCTCTGTCCACCAGGGGGCGATGCTCTGCCCATCCTGGGTGTCGCCATGTTGCGACCAGAGCCACTCTAGCGCCTGAGGCAGAGGCCACAGAGCCATCCCCAGCGCCCGGGCCATCTTTGCTCCAATGGAGCCTTGACTGCGGGAGGGGAAGAGAGAGACAGAGAGGAAGGCGCGGCGGAGGGGTGGAGAAGCAAATGGGCGCTTCTCCTGTGTGCCCTGGCCGGGAATCGAACCCGGGTCCTCCGCACACTAGGCCGACGCTCTACCGCTGAGCCAACCGGCCAGGGCCCACCACCCAGATTTAAGAAATGTTACCATTTGTCATACTGGCTTCTGATTTTTTTAAAAAAGGAAACATTGTAGAAATAAATAGCTCAGGCCCCCCGGGACCCCCTTCTCCAACCCCAGCCACCCCACTCCCCCCAAGGGAGGTAATTGCGCTGATGACATTGGCATGTGTCCTTCTTGCCTACGTTTTCATACTTGTTGTATTCTATATCTATGTGTGTCGGTACTTCTCATACAGTATGTTTTATAGGCCTTTAAATTTTATATAAATATAGTATCTTACCATATGTATCCATCTACAATTTGCTTCTTTATAACTCGATGTTATTATTTTTTCAGCCAAATAAATTACCTGCTTTTGCAGAGTGTTGCTAAATTGCTCTGCAAAAAGCATATAAACATATATTCTCCAACAACCCGTGAACTCTTTTACCAAAAACCGGATGGCATGGGTTTAAAATATAAAATGCAGTCAAAACAGCTCACCTCTCCCTTTACAGTGATTGCCAGTTTGATAGATGAAAAGACAAAAACTAACAGAGCCTGTTGTTCTTTTAGCAGAATTTCTGCGCTTCCTGGCGAGGGGGAGGCAGAGCCCCGGAGCTTTGGCAGTGCGGTGCCAGAGCCCGATGCCCAGGTTCCGTTCCCAACTATGCCACTTACCCGAGTGACCTGGGGCGAGCCACTTCACCTCCCATGTCTCAGTGTCCGCTCCTGCCAACCGGGCATGATCACACCTGCCTCCAGGGTTGGCAGGAGGGGCACGTAGGCCTCATACCCAGGAGACGTTTGATGCTGTCGTTGGTTTCTGGCCATGTGGTTTTCTCCTCTGTGATGCATAGTTGGCATCTTCAGCTCATTTTTTTCCCCCTGGAATGGAAACATTGATTTATAATTCCTGAAGGATGCCCACCCTCACTCTTGCCTCCACCCCCAGGGGGAGTTTTTCAGCCTGGCCCACCGCACCCCGCCTCCCTTCACCCCTCCGGCGCTGGCCTTTCCCACCGACCATGAACACATGATCTACCTGGGCATCTCCGACTATTTCTTCAACACGGCCGGGCTCGTGTACCAACAGGCTGGAGCCCTGAACCTGACCCTGAGGGACGACATGGTGAGGTCGGGCTGGGGGTGGGTGGGGGAGGAGAAGCCGACGGCCTGGGTTTGAGTCTGTCCATGCCAGAGAGATCGAGGTCTGGACTCTGGAGTCAGCCAGACCTGAGTTCGAATATCGGCCCCCTCTTTTCCAGCTGGGCCACCTTGGGTGGGTTAGTCCACCTCTCGGGATCTCAGTTCCCTCCTCTGTAAAACACAAAGAGCAGTTTTTACCTCCAAAGAGGGTAATGAGGATTAAATGCGAGACGAACGCATGACAAGCACTCAGCACAGACCTAGCATGCGGGAAGTCCTCAGTGAGTACTCAAGTAACAGCCAAAGAGGACTGAGTACTTGCCTCACGTCAGGCTCTGTAGTCCAGTCTCAGCATCATGTCATTATTGCTGTCATCACCCTCGTTGTCTCTGCTATATTTACGGCTGAGTCCTGCTCTAGAACCTCAAAAAGAGGAGGTGACTGTCTCCAGAGTCCAGGCGCAGCCTGGTCCCAACCTGGTCACCAACCCCGTGAGGTTCATCCCACACCTCTCCTGGGAGGGATGTCATGTTCTCCCTCTCTGTCGAGGTACCACGGGGATGCTGAGCCCCGCCTGCCCCCCGTGGAAATAAACAAGACCACACGGATGAGAACTCTTCAGAGCAAGGGAGTCGGCCACCATCATTTGCATTTGGAAAAGACTCGAGGAGAGAGCTGGGATATGGATGGACGAATATGGATGGACGGACGGATGGACGGACGGATGGATGGATGATGATGATGATGGATGGATGATAATGAATGGATTGGATGGATGGATTGGATGGATGGATGGATGGATGGATGGATGGATGGATGGATGGATTGGATGGATGGATTGGATGGATGGATGGATGGATGGATTGGATGGATGGATGGATGGATGGATGGATGGATGATGATGGATAGATTGGATGGATGGATAAATGATGATGATGGATGGATGGATGGATGATGATGAATGGATTGGATGGATGGATGGATGGATGGATGGATGGATGGATGATGATGGATAGATTGGATGGATGGATGGATGAATGATGATGATGGATGGGTGGATGGATGGATGGATGGATGGATGGATGGATGGATGGGAAAACTTTCTAATGGGAAAAGAGGAGGGATTCGGTATGCATCCTAGGGAGTTTGTTGGATGAGGAAGCTGGAGAGGGGTTAATAGAAGCTTGGCATCGTGTATGATTGGTTTAAGAGCATATTTGACTTTTGGGGGGGCAAAAAATTAGGAAGCTGGCATTCACTGAGCATATCCTCACTGTGCTGGGTCGATTGCTGCAGTGTTCCGTTGTTCTATATGGTCCAGTCATTGTCTCTCACTGCTCATATAGAATCTGCCCCCTCATCTATAACATAATCCCCCAGAATCCTTCTCTCTTCTTTTGCTACAGATGCCAAAGAAATCCAAGTTCCGGCTCACAACCAAATTCTTTGGAACCCTCATACCCCAGGTGAGAAAAGGCCTGCCCCCCTGTGGTCAGTTCATGAGGTCGCCTGGAGATGCTGGGGGGTCAGGGCTCTGCTGAGTGGCCCAGTGGGAACTGCCCCCTCCTCCAGATCCAGAGACAGTCCAACCTCAGAGAGTGGCAGGAGATTTGCACAGCCCACCCCCAAACAAAGAAAGGCTCTTCGCAATCTGGTGCTCAGGTGTGAGGGAGGCCAGCTACCAGACTGTGCAGTCTTTAGGATTTAGTCAAAATGCAATGGCAAGACATTGGAGGTATTTATGTAGAACCAAGACAAGATGGGATTTAGAAACATTGAAATAAAATCGCCCCTTTTGTTGGTTGTCCCTGCTGGGGGCTGCAGGTGGCTAAGATGTTCCCCGACATGAACGTGCAGCTCCTCATCTGGGTCTCCTCCCCACCGCACCTCACTGTGTCCCCCGCTGGCCTCACCCTCATCCCTTCCCTGGAAGCCCAGGCCTTCGCTGTCCTCCCGAACTCCTCCCTGGCCCCTCTCTTCTTGCTTGGCATGGTAAGGTGTTGCAGGGTGTGGGGCAGATGGGGAGCCCTGGGCAGGGCCAAGAGCACCGCTCTCAGGGTTGGGGGACCATTGTGAATCCTGCCCAGATTCAAACCTGGACTGTGTCACTCTAGGGCCTGAGACCAGAGCCATTGCGCTAACTGCTTTGGGCTCCTACAGGAATTCATTCATTCAATTATTCATTCCACCATTGGCTCGAAATATGTGTACTCTTTCTGATTCACTCAGTCGTCTCTTCGGTCATTTAACTATGCATTTGTGTATTGTTCATTTCTTTATCCATTCAATTATTCATTTGGTTGCTAACTTGAAATATGCTATACCCTTTCTGGTTCATACATGCATTATTATTCATTTATTCATTTACTTATACCTTTGTTCAGTTGACCATTCATTTGTGTATTTGTTCTCTCTTTCGTTATTTATTCGTCCATGCATAACTTTGTTTATACCTTCACTTGTGTGTTTAATCCTTCACTCACCCAAGCTTTTATTCTACTGTTGATTTGTGCATTCATTCATTTGATCACTATGTCACTCCATGAGCATATGTCACTCACTGTGGCCTTGGGGGGGTTAATGGTCCAGGACACATCAACAAGCAGAAAGCAACGGGAAGATTACAGCCCCCCTCCACTCCCTCTGGCCTTCGGTTCCATGGGTCTGACCCGCAGTGTGGGCTCCTCTGCCGGCTTTCTGAAGCTGACCCCCCCTCCCAGTCTCGGAGGCCTTCCAGAGCCCCCGGGCCCTGGCCACGACTTCATCTCTTGGATTATTGCTTTGCAGACCATGAACGTTTCTGTGGAGGTCAGCACCAAGTCTGATAGGCTTGTCGGAAAGCTCAGCTTGGACAAGTAAGTGACCTGCGGGGACAGGGAAGGGGAGCTGCCCGTCCATCATGGTGTCCGTGGGCTAGCAATGACCTTATGATGTGTCAGGCACTAGGTCATTGATTTCCCATCCACCCATCACATGGAAGCTTCAGACAGTATGCAGAGGGCACAGGTTCCCGTTTTGCAGACAATGAAGCTAACACTCAGAGACAAAGTGACTCGCACGGGCCGCACATCACAGGGCAACCAACCATCTCAGTTTGCCCAGAGTTTCCCAGTTTTAGCACTGAAGTCCCGTGTCCAAGCCACCCCTCAGTCGTGGGCCAAGTCGTGGCTGGGCAGTGCCAGCTGATCCCACTCCACAGTGAACCTGAGCAGCCCCCAGCCTCCCCGCACCCCGCTCTTCCTTGGCACTTGGGAAACCCACTTCATCTTCTCCCCCCCCCCCCCATCCTTGGGCCTTTGTCAGCCCTCCCGCTCCGGGAGGCTCTGGGACCCACGTGCCGGGGTTTGCGTCCTGGCGGAGGAGATTGTTAGGAGTGTGATCTCTGAGGGGCAGCCTGCCTGCTTGTGCAGAGCGGCTCACTGCGGCGTGCAGCAGACTCTCCAACCGTCGGAGTCCCTGGCTGTCAAAGGGGCCCGGTCATTGTTCTTTGCTAGCAGCATTGTGGTGAGGATGAAATGAGACGTTGACACGTGTTGAGGTGTTTGGAACACTTCGGGGGATAAAATAAGTGCTCAGGAAGAGAGACACAGAAAAATGCAGAAACGGGGAGAGACGGCGAAAGAGACAGAGACAGAGATACACACAAAGGATAGAAGGAAAGGGAGAGGCATAGAGAGACAGTGCAAGATGGACGGACAGACAGACAGATAGGGAGCCACATTCAAAGGGAGCCTCTCAGAGAAAGACAGAGAGACACAAAAGGAAGGAAAAGATGGGGAGGTGACACACAGAGAGAAAGGAGAGAGACACTTGGACAGAGGAGATGCGGTGACCCCAACCTAGAGCCCGTGTCTACCTCTGAGTAACATTCACACCGTTTAAACTGAGTCGACCCCCGCCCCCGCCCACGTCCGCCTCCTCCCTGGCACAGAGCTGTCATCTTAACCTTGCGATCAGCCCCTGAGGGTTCCATGATGCACATTTCTGGTGGCGTCCTTTTGACATGTGTTACCTGCTTTGGAAACACGTAGATTTAATTTCCCTTGAAACACCCGTGGGCCTCTCAAGTAGAGGAGCTGGGGAGGGTCCAGCCGGGTGATGGCTGAGCTCAGACCTTCGGGGATATGCAGGATGGGGCTGAGAATCCGTAGGGCAAGCAGCCCTGGGGCTCCTAACTCTCGGTGGAAAAGAGTGAGTTTTCAGGCTTCGTAGGGTATTGGAGGCAACAAAAGCTTGTTAGAAATTCTACTTTGCTAATTGTTAGCTGTGTGGCCTCGGGCAGGTTGTGTGACCTCTGTGAGTGTCAGTTTTCTCATCTGTAACACAGGAGTGTGGCAGCCCTTACCTCTTGGGGTGTTAACAGGAATTCAATGGAACAAAATAGTCAACATAGTGAATGATAGGAGTTCAATGAGCAGCCATTTATTTCTCCCTTTCTCTGAGGTCACATTTTAGATGCCATAAAGGCTGCAAAGAAGGATAGTATATTGGCTTAGGTAACTGAAAAGTCTAAAGGCTTCAGGCAAGGGTGGATCCAAGTGCTTAAATAACATCCTTGGGACTCTTTTTTTTTTTTTTTTTTTTTGTATTTTTCTGAAGTTGGAAAGGGGAGACAGTCAGACAGACTCCCGCATGCACCTGACCAGGATCCACCCAGCACGCCCACCAGGGGGTGATGCTCTGCCCATCTGGGGCGTTGCTCTGCTGCAACCAGAGCCATTCTAGCGCCTGAGGCAAAGGCCACAGAGCCATCCCCAGCGCCCGGGCCATCTTTGCTCCAATGGAGCCTTGGCTGCGGGAGGGGAAGAGAGAAACAGAGAGGAAGGAGAGAGGGAGGGGTGGAGAAGCAGGTGGGCGCTTCTCCTGTGTGCCCTGGCCAGGAATCGAACCCTGGACTCCTGCATGCCAGGCCGACACTCCACCACTGAGCCAACCGGCCAGGGCCACATCCTTGGGACTCTTGACTCTCTCCGTCTCTTGGCTTTACGGTCACCTATGTTGGCTTCATTTTCTAGAAGGCTGACACCAAGTGGTGACAAAAATTGTCACCAGCAGCTCTCTAGTTTTCCTGGGAGAAAAGAACACCTCATTCCCAACATGTCCCGCAGAAGTCTTGAGACCAGCTCTCATTGGATAGCAGGAGTCGTGGGTCCATTCCTGAAGCAGTCACTGTGGCAAGGGAGCTAGAATCTGCCCTTTGGCCAGCCCACCCCCGAGCTCAGCACTAAGGATGTAGAGAATGGGCGATTTCCCCAAAGGAACACTCGGGGGGGGGGGGCTGTGGCCAGAGGAAGGGGGATAAATACTGGGTAGGGAAACCAGGCAGCAACCACCAGCGTGCTTTCTCCCCAGTAACTGCACTCTCCTATGAGGCAGACGAATGGTGCCTCAGCCGCCCCTCCCTTCCTCACAGGCTGCTCCTGGAACTGAAGCACTCTGACATCGGCCCCTTCTCGGTGAGTCTGAGGCCGCTGGCGGCTCCTTACTTCCCCCGATCTTGAGATATCAGGTCTTGAGGACCACTGGGCTCGTGGCATCCTTTCAGGTGGCCACCAGTGGTTCATTTGCACACAGTTTCCTTGAACAGCTGAAGAACATTTCCTTGAATCTCTGACACGCCCCCAAAGTCAGAGCATCCCAAGGTCCCCTCCAAATCTGATGGAACTGCAGCCACCTGTGTCTATCAGATGAGATGACAACAAAACAAAGGGCCCCAAAGCTACCTCGCTGCATATTCCTGGGTGTCCCGGTGCCGAGACTCTGGTTGGCATGATGACTCTGTGGGTAACTAACTTCTGCTTCCGCGGAAGATAAAAACGTTACGTTCCTAGACTCACGGGAAGAAGGGCACCACATTGATGAGCCCGGAGAATTACAGCCGGGGAAGGAAATTCAGTTGTTCCAGAAACAGAAATGTACATATCACACATTATAAGTGTCACCATTGTAGGTGATCCTCTGGAGGGTGTTTCCTTATTGTTGATTTTTTTTTTTTTTTACTGTTGCAAAAGCAAAAACATATATACATTATAGAACAATCCGAACCTACTGGTTTACCAAAGAAAGAAAAGAAAAACCATCTCCTAACTTCCCTCTTCATGAATACCTGGGTGTAGATCCTTCCAGACCTTTGGCTAAGTGTATTTAATGACGAAGGGAATGCTGTGGTTTCCGCAGCCTGCTTTTCCTTACTCAAAAGACATCGCGATCGCTTCTCGGCCTTTTGGCTAATAGGATCAAGTGTAGTAAAAGACATCGCGAGTACCTCTGTGATGGTACTTATATTGCTACAATGTCATTCCTAACTGTTACATAGTGGAACGGTTCAAAGCATCAAAGTGCCACCATGTCCTCCAGATAATTCCCCAAGTAGGGACATGTAAGTTGCTTTTTTTTTAATTAATTATTTTATTTATTTATTTATTTATTTTTTGATTCCACACCAAAGATTTATTGTCTAGCTTGGCCAAGCAGCGGCAACTCTGACAGAAATCTGAGGGAGAGCATTAAGTTGCTTTTTAAAAAATGTGTTTTTTTTTTTATTGCAGTATAGTTGGCATACAATATAATATCAGTTTTCATTTGTACAGCAGAGAGATTTGACATTTATCTACCTTACAATGTGGTCACCACACTAAGTCTATTAACCATCTGTCACTGCACCAAGTTATCATCCTGTAAAGGACTAGACCCCCCCTTCGCCATTTTCGCCCATCCCTCCATCCCCGTCCCCTCTGGCAACCCTCAGTTTGTGCGCTGTTTCTCTGAGTCCGTCGGTGTTTGTTGAGATTCCACATGAAATTATGCTGTATTTGTCTTTTCCTGTCTGACGTATTCACCTTCCAGGTCCATCCGTGATGTTGCAAATGGCAGA
Source organism: Saccopteryx leptura (assembly GCF_036850995.1). Taxonomy (NCBI): domain Eukaryota; kingdom Metazoa; phylum Chordata; class Mammalia; order Chiroptera; family Emballonuridae; genus Saccopteryx; species Saccopteryx leptura. The sequence continues at coordinate 210,006,763 of NC_089507.1, read as the reverse complement.
ATCTCGCCCTTTTTGGTTGCTCAGTAGTACTCCATTGTTTTGGTTGTAGTCTTTGAGCATCCTTGCATCTGTTTCTGCCCATACCTTCATTGCTTCCTTAGCATAAATGCCTTAGAAGCCAGGTTGCGGCCCACCAGGCTCAGACATCTTTAAGGCTTTTGATGAACATGGCTGAATAGCCCGGGGAAGGTTGAACCAGTGTGCTCTCTAGCCCGCGGGGTCTGAGATGGGGAAGGTTGAACCAGTGTGCTCTCTAGCCCGCGGGGTCTGAGATGGGGAAGGTAGAACCAGTGTGCTCTCTAGCCCGCAGTGTCTGAGGTCGGGGAAGGTTGAACCAGTGTGCTCTCTAGCCTGCGGGGTCTGAGATGGGGAAGGTTGAACCAGTGTGCTCTCTAGCCCGCGGGGTCTGAGATGGGGAAGGTTGAACTAGTGTGCTCTCTAGCCCGCAGTGTCTGAGATGGGGAAGGTAGAACCAGTGTGCTCTCTAGCCCGCGGGGTCTGAGATGGGGAAGGTTGAACCAGTGTGCTCTCTAGCCCGCGGGGTCTGAGATGGGGAAGGTTGAACCAGTGTGCTCTCTAGCCCGCGGGGTCTGAGATGGGGAAGGTAGAACCAGTGTGCTCTCTAGCCTGCGGGGTCTGAGATGGGGAAGGTTGAACCAGTGTGCTCTCTAGCCCGCGGGGTCTGAGATCGGGGAAGGTTGAACTAGTGTGCTCTCTAGCCCGCAGTGTCTGAGATGGGGAAGGTAGAACCAGTGTGCTCTCTAGCCCGCGGGGTCTGAGATGGGGAAGGTTGAACCAGTGTGCTCTCTAGCCCGCGGGGTCTGAGATCGGGGAAGGTTGAACCAGTGTGCTCTCTAGCCCGCGGGGTCTGAGATGGGGAAGGTTGAACCAGTGTGCTCTCTAGCCCGCGGGGTCTGAGATGGGGAAGGTTGAACCAGTGTGCTCTCTAGCCCGCGGGGTCTGAGATGGGGAAGGTTGAACCAGTGTGCTCTCTAGCCCGCGGGGTCTGAGATCGAGGAAGGTTGAACCAGTGTGCTCTCTAGCCTGCAGTGTCTGAGATTGGGGAAGGTTGAACCAGTGTGCTCTCTAGCCCGCGGGGTCTGAGATGGGGAAGGTTGAACCAGTGTGCTCTCTAGCCCGCGGGGTCTGAGATGGGGAAGGTAGAACCAGTGTGCTCTCTAGCCCGCGGGGTCTGAGATGGGGAAGGTTGAACCAGTTGCTCTCTAGCCCGCGGGATCTGAGATCATGCATTTTCTCCCACCACAAAGCTGTTCACATCTGAATACTCTCTGCTGGGCTTCCTTACCTCTCCGCCTTGCACCTTGCGCTCTAGAACTCACTTTACATCTGGAAACTTCGAGTAAAAACGATGACTTCCGTGACCTTGATCGGGCTGTAGAGCTTGCACATCACTTGGGTCTGCCTCTCAGCAGTTTTCCGGCTGCGGGGTTGCCCTGCACGGGCAGGGAGGGTGGTGGAGGACTGCGGATGCCTCAGGACCTGACGTGGGGCCCAACCTCCTCCTGATTGCCAGGTTGGTTTGCTGCAGGCCGTCATGAACTATGTCATTCCCACTGCTGTGCTTCCCAAGGTTAACGGTAAGGAGCTTTGATTTTTCCGTCTCAGCAGAAGTGGTGGGGATCATTCCTAGAGCCACCTAATAATACCTGGTCCCAGTTGTGGCGCTCACCTCAAATGACCCTCAAATGGCATCTAACCCGGAGAAGGAACGGAAAGACAGGAACCCCCATGGATGGAGTTCTTATTACGTGCCCATCCAATCCTGATGAGATGGGAGAGTATTAGTATCTCCAGTTTCCATGGGAGGAGATCGGGGAAGGTAAAGGACGTAAGGAGACCAAAAGCGAAATGCCCAGGTCACAGAGCAGGTGAGAGATGGAACTTGGGTTTGATTCCGCCTCTGAAGCCAGAACCCTTGGTCTGTTTCCCAATCTGGGAGGAAGGCCGGGGAAGAAGCTCTCGGGTAAGGGCTTACAGGTCCCTCTCCGGTCCAGTAAGGCCGCCCACCTGGCTCTCTTGAGCCTCACCTGCCTCACCTGCTACCTTCTCCCCTGAGCCTCCCTTTGTCCCCACTGCAGAGCGGCTGCAGAAGGGCTTCCCTCTCCCGCTGCCCAGACGCATCCAGCTCTTCAACCTGGTGCTTCAGTCTTACCAGGTGAGTCCCAGACGTCTCCTGTCACCAGATCTCCCGCTAACTACAGCACCTAGTGCTGGAAAGCTTTCTCTACGCAAGCCCCCTGCTAAACCCTTTCCACCCTCGCAACCGCCCTGGAAAGTGGGTGCTCTGAGTCAACAGAGGAGGAAGACTCGAGGCTCAGAAACACCCCATGGCTACTACATGAAGTCCAGATCCAAAGCCAGGTCCCTGCTTTTAACCGTTGACATCATGCCCACCTGACACCTGGTGAAAACGGAACTCACTTGGTAGCCGCAAAGCCTCATCTACAAGGGGGTGGCATTTAATTATTGAGAAGTGTGTCCCATGCCTTCCCTGTGGGGTGTGGAGCCTGGTCATTGTCCGGCGAATTTAGATACAGGAGTGGACCGCCTCCTCTTGTCTTCCCCCCCCCCAGCAGTATCGGAGGCTGTTTACCCCGTCCTTGGAAGCATCTTCTCTTAGCTTTAGAGACACCCCCCTCCCTGTTTCCCAGCCCCCTCTCACTGGGGCCTTTACAGTCTCCTTTGCTGCTTCCTGCTCCCCCCTCCTTCCCAGAGGGAGTCCTCCAGGCCTCCTGCCCAGGCCTCTGCCTTTCCCCACCAGGGGCTTTCCCTGGTCACTGCCATCAGCTCAGGCGGAACAGCCACCCTGTGTCACCCCGTGACTTAGCCGTGTTTCCAGTTTCTTCTGCATTCCCGTCTTGTACATCTGTGGGGGCTTCCTCGGTGCCTCCAGCCTGTGGCCCACCACATCCCAGTGAAACTGATCATTCTGCAACCTCCTGTTATAATATTCCTTCCCTCGTCCGGTCCATGGCTTTTCTGATAGCCTCGTGGTCTCCACGGGAAACCCCCCATCACCCAGATTCCTCGCCCTCCCTTACTCCCGATGTCCAACCAACCCCCCAATTCTTTAGACCAGGGAACTAATGGGGCAAAGAGACTAGAAAAATCGATGAGAGAGCAGAGAAAACACATCTCCTATGTTGCCCGCCTTTTACCCAGTTCATCCTTAAAGAAAAAAAGACCACAACGCCGTGGCACAGTTCAACTTCTTCGTCTAGGAAAACTCTGAGTGAAGGGCACGAAGGAGCAAAGAGAAGTGGCTGTGCAGCCTTGACTGGAGCCAGGGCTCCCGTGAGCGGCCGTGAGGCCCGATGACAGAGCTGCCCAGGGGGTCTCCCTGTCAGAGCTGGAAGCAGCTGCCAGGCGCCACGATCTGCAGACCCCGGGGGGCCCCCAGCGCCCCCACTCCCTCCTGCCTTTCTGTCAGCAGACGGGCCCCACTCTGCTCTCTCCCTTCCAACAGACAGTCTCCCAAAGTCCCCTTCCAACAACCCGGCAGCCCCACCCGCACAGCAAGGTGATGACAGCATCCCCGTCTCTTCCTAGGATTTCCTGCTGTTCGGGGCGGATGTTCACTACAGCTGAAGTCGCCCTGGGGGCTGGCACGCCCCTCCAGCTCCCCCGCATGGGGTCAGCCACACCGGGAAGTGAGGGGTTGTCAACACCCATTTCCGATGGGCCCCCTGGGCACAGGCCACTTTTCTCCAGGGCTCCTTCTCTAGCCCTTGATCCAGAGACCTTGGCCAACTTCTCTGACCTCACTCAGGTCCTCAGGTTCAGAAGTGACCTAGACAGGGAGCCTTGCTCCTCGGCAGTGTGCGATGTGTGCTTCAGGGATTATGAGCTTCTTTCAAAAGCTAAGCCTGCACGAACGTTTCCGCCAGGAATCACATTTCCGCTGTAACCACGGTATTTCTCTTTGTGCTTCATACACACACACAAAAAACAAAGAAACCTGGGTTTGTTTCATGTGAAATTCTGTGTGATGATATTGTTTCTTGTTGTATGACCATTCATTCATTCTTTGGCTGTATTCAGCTTGGCCTGCAGCGCTGGTGTACAGCATGGACACAGTCACCTCTTTATTCTCTAGTGACTCTCTTGAGCTCCCCCACACACCTCTGTTAGTAAAACGTGTCATTGTTCCTCTGCGACCTCTTATACCAGGGGTCGGAAAACTTTTTGGCTGAGAGAGCCATGAACACCACATATTTTAAAATGTAATTCCATGAGAGCCATACAATGAACGACCCGTGTACATTACACATCATCCAATAAAAATTTGGTGTTGTCCCGGAGGACAGCTGTGATTGGCTCCAGCCACCCACAACCATGAACATTAGTGGTAGGAAATGAATGGATTGTAATACATGAGAATGTTTTCTATTTTTAACATTATTATTATTTTTATTAAAGATTTGTCTGCAAGCCAGATGCAGCCATCAAAAGAGCCACATCTGGCTCATTAGCCATAGGTTCCCCACCCCTGCCTTATTCCATACTGGCGGAGGGTCCAAAGGGAGTAAAGTTTGCTTCCTTTTGTCAGAGTTGGTAGAGTGGGTGGGTCCACTGGGCTGTTGTTCCCGCCACTGACACATGGTGTCGCTGTTGCACAGCTATCCTGCACAGCCTGTCTTCCCTGCCCCACACTTGGGCCCAAAGGTGATGGTTCCCTTAACCTGTCCTCTCCTCTCCTGCTCAGCCAGTGGGCTCAAAGGAGAAAGGGGCCAGGGAACAGAGGCTGTTGGAGTTTTCAGTCAGTTGCATTCTCACCAGCAATTAGCCCCTCCCCCATGACTTTCCAGGGTGGTGTGGAAGCCGGCTCACCAGTCCGGACTGTTCTAGGACTCTTAGTGAATTTCCTCCCAGGTTTTGGGACAGTTCCTGGCATGGGATACCAGGTGGAGCTATCTCAGGCCATTAGATGGATCCTAACAGCATTTTATTTCAAATTGATTCAACATTTCTGGAAGGCCTCTTTGAGCTGCTGACGTTTGGCCCCAGACCAGAAGGGCGAGGAAGAATTTGCAGCCGTCCATGGGGTGAAGGGTGACATGACCAGATTTAGCGTTTAAAATCTTTTGGAGGGGCAAGAGTGGAAAGGGGGTGGGCACGAATTAGGAAATCTGTAGTTCAGATTTCATCTGGGCTAGCGATAATAAAAATGGAGAAAAGCGTTTGTAGTGATGAAAAGCAGATAAAAGGCGTTTTTAAAGAAAAGCACGCATTTCTGCTCACCTCATCAATTCTCTGTCAAACAGAGGTGGAGGCTCTGGGGCCACACGAGGGAAGGGAGGGTTACTGATCAAGCACAGCACGTGGATGGTTTGATGTAATCCCACTGCACTCTCACCCCCCAAAGGGGGCAGCGTTCAGTCCTTTTAAGCTGAGTCTCTTTCCCGAGATCAGAGCGCTGTTAAGTGGCAGAGTCCGGAGGCCCACCCTGTGCACCATCGGAGCCCACGCGTGCTCTTTCCACACCTCCTGGCTGTCACACTGTTGCACAGGCATGCACACTGTAGTGTTGCACAGGCTGTGCACTGTAAAAAGGTGTCAGGCTGGGGAAACAAAATCCTTCCGCTAATTTGTTCACCAAGAGGACGCCCCTTTTGTTCTTACGCGCTTAGGGGAGGCTCTGAAATGGAACGGAGTAAGCAGCCAGTGAGGCTGGAAGGCAGAGAGTGAGTGGGAACGCACCCGTGAATAGTGGGATGAGCAGGAGAACAGCACAATCCAGTTCACATTTTTAAAACACCCCCCCCCCCCCCGGGACCTCGCTGGGTAACTCAGTGGCTAGAGCACCATCCCAATACACCAAGGGTGCGAGTTTGATTCCTGGTCAGGGAACGTATAAGAATCAACCAGTGAGTGCATAAATAAGTAGAACAAAGACATTCTCTCTCTCTCTCTCTCTCTCTCTCTCTCTCTCTGTGTGTGTGTGTGTGTGTGTGTGTGTCCCTCCACTTCCTCAAAAATAAATAGAGACCCCTCTGGATGAAATGGGGCACATAGCTGGTAGGCGTGGGGACACAACCCTGCCTTCCGCCACCCTCACCTCGTCTCCCGCCATTCTCTTTGGACATAGTTGCTCCCCGCCACCACCACCCCCCCTACTTCCCAAGCCATTCAGGCCGCCCCTGCCCCACTCTCTATAGGGAAAAAATGCAGTGTTTCTTGAACCTAAGGACTGGTGAGCAGAGTGCCACACCCCGGGGACCTCCCTCGAATGGCTGAGAAAGAGGCAGCTGTTTGGAGGTGTGATTTGAAGAGCGTTCCCGTCCAAATGGTCTGCAGGGCTGCCTGCCTACAAAACCGCTCTCAGCAGCTTCTCCCTTCTGGCAGAGCAGCCGAGCTTCACCAGCTCCCTGTGGCTGCTGGTGAGCACCGCTCTCTGGGGGTGGTGGTGTTGAAAGCCTGTGCTAAGATTAGATCATGGGGAGAGTTGCACAACTCTGTAAATAGAGGAAAAACTACCGAACTGTGCACTCTAAATGGGTGAATGTCATGGTACGTGAAATATATGTCGATAAAGCTGTTGGAAAACAAAAAGAACAGCCTACTCCGGGCTGCCTAAGAGCCCGCCGTTTAATCAGCTTCCCTTCTGGGCTGACTATTGCCCTCTCGGGGTTCCTTTTGGAAATGGTGATGTGAGCTATGATGGAGGGGTACCCTATGTGGGGAGAGAGGGGCGGGCCACGCGGACACTAACCACTGTACTACTCAGCACGTTGCTACATCTCATTGGTGGCCATGAGTCCCTGCCCTGAGCTCATTTCTTCATGTTTATTATCTCCTTTCGTCCTCACAACACCCCTGAAAGGAGACCAAGGAGTTTAGGGACGTGATGTGTGGCCTGCCCCAGGTCATTCAGCTCAGTTGTTCAAATGGGGGCTGTGGAGTCACCTGGCCCTGGTTTTGAAAGCCAGCCCAGCCCCGCATGAGCAGATGTTACTGAACCTCTCTGATCCTTCATTTCTTCCTCTGAAGAGTAGAGAGAAAACTGTGCCTTTATCTTTGGCACGAGGTGGGTGGGAGGAAGCGGTGGTATAATTAATGAGATCATGGCATGGTGGTTAAGGGCACGAGCTATGCGCCCAGACACTGGGAGTTCAAGTCCCAACTCTGCTATTTATCAGCTGAGTGACCTTGGGCAATTAACTCTCCGGGCTTTGATTTTTCTTCTCTGGATCATAATAGTACCTACCTCATAGGGTTGTTATGAGAATCAAATATAGATGCAGGATCTGTATCAGTGGGCCAAGACCTGAGAAGTAGTAAACAAAGCTCTAAATATTAGTAAAAAAACAAAAACAAAAACAAAAAAAAAAAACAGTTCTTCTCTCTCTGTACTGTAAAGACTCTGTCTGGCTTGCCATAGTTGTATTCCCGATCCCTGATATATAATAGGTGCTCAATAAATATTCAATTAAAAAATCATCTAGACCCTGGCCGTTTGGCTCAGCGGTAGAGCGTCGGCCTAGCGTGCGGAGGACCCGGGTTCCATTCCCGGCCAGGGCACACAGGAGAAGCGCCCATTTGCTTCTCCACCCCTCCGCCGCGCCTTCCTCTCTGTCTCTCTCTTCCCCTCCCGCAGCCAAGGCTCCACTGGAGCAAAGATGGCCCGGGCGCTGGGGATGGCTCTGTGGCCTCTGCCCCAGGCGCTAGAGTGGCTCTGGTTGCAACATGGCGATGCCCAGGGTGGGCAGAGCATCGCCCCCTGGTGGGTAGAGCATCGCCCCATGGTGGGCGTGCCGGGTGGATCCCGGTCGGGCGCATGCGGGAGTCTGTCTGACTGTCTCTCCCTGTTTCCAGCTTCAGAAAAATAAAAATAAAATAAAATAAAATAAAATAAAATAAAATCATCTAGGATTTGATTCACGCCTGACTAACTCAAAGCCACTAGGTCAGTGATTCTCAAAGTATGAGCCGGGACTGCCTGCCTGGATGGGCCCAACCCCAAGAACCAGAACTGCAGGCTGGCCCAAAGCTAGGCTCAGGGCTGGGCTTACAGGGTGACCTGGGCTGGCCCTTCCCCCTCTCTGGGTTTCAGTTCCTCCAGCTGTAAAAGCAAGGGTCCTCTGGAACTCCGGGAAAGGAGTCCAATCAAGTGAGCTCTGGCAAATACTAAAGAACCTTCTCTTGCTGAGAAATTTTCAATTTAACAGAAGCTCCTTAGGGTCCTGAAAGCTATCAAGACCCAGTGAAATGAGGCTACTGCTGGGATTTCAGATGATAATGCCTACGGCAGAGGCAAAGGGGGCAGGGAAGGAGAGAGGGGAGGTGGGAAGGTTCTCAGGTTCCTTGGGGTCCCCCCTGGAGTGAGGGGCTGTGTATCCATATGGCCAGCCCTGCTCCAGGGGGTCTCCTAGCATCCCAAGTAGGGGATACACAATCTTCAAACCACACTGGATTGTCACTGACATTCTACTTTTCTTCTGTAAATCCACACGCCTCAGGGCTTGTGTGTGTGTGTGTCTGTGCGCAGGCGTCAGGGACAGGACTAGGAGAAGGGACTGCCAACAATATCAAACTCTCAGATTCAAAGTGCTCTGCAGGGACCCGGAGCTGCGGGTCTTCATAACATCGTTGTTTTCCAACGAGAGCCGATGTTCTCAGGAGTGTGGGCACCATCAGGGGAAACAGCACAGACAATAAAAGTCAACAGAGTTACAGAATGGCTGAACTTAGAGCAAATTTGGAGCTCATTTTGTCCCTTGTACTCAAAGCATGGTCCAACATCAGCGCCACCTGGGAGCTTGTTAGAAATGCAGAGCCGGGCCTGACCTGTGGTGGCGCAGTGGATAAAGTGTCGACCTGGAAATGCTGAGGTCACCGGTTCGAAACCCTGGGCTTGCCTGGTCAAGGCACATATGGGAGTTGATGCTTCCAACTCCTCCCCCCTGTCTCTCTCTCTCTCTCTCTCTCTCTCTCTCTCCTCTCTAAAATGAGTAAATAAAAAAAATTTAAAAAAAAGAAATGCAGAGCCTTGGCCCCCAAAGGAAGCTGATGGGTCCGAATTTGCATTTAAACACGAGCCTTGGTACATGCACACCACCGCATCTTTATCCATTCATCCATCGACGGACAATTTGGTTGTTTCCATATCTTGGCTGTTGTGAATAATGTTATCATGAACATGGGGGTGCAGATATCTCTTCGATAGCCTGTTTTTATTTCCTTTGGGTAAATACCCAGAAGTAGCATTGCTGGATCATGTGGTAGTTCCGTTTTTAACTTTTAAAGGAAACTCCATACTGTTTTTCCACAGTGGCTGCACCAGTTTTCATTCCCACCAACAGGGAACCAGGGTTGCCTTGACTCCACGTCCAGAAGTTGTGGTCCATGTATGCAATGGAATACTCTTCAGCCACGAGGAAGGAGATCCTGCCATTCACAACAACGTGGATGAAAGTCGAAGGCATTATGCTGAGTGAGATAAATCAGACAGAAGAAACAATACTGTATGATCTCACTTACATTTGGAATTTTTAAAAGCCAAACTCATAGAAACAGAGAGTAGGTGATGGTTACCAGAGGCTGGGGGTAGGGGAATAAGAGAGATACTGTTCCAACTAAATGAGAGATGATATTTTCAAACAACAGCTCAGATAAGGGCCTGATATCCAAAAATACAAAGATCTCACAAAACTCAACAACAAACAAGCAAACAATCCAATAAAAAATGGGAAGAGGACATGAACAGACACTTCTCCCAGGAAGAAATACAAATGGCCAATAGATATATGAAAAGATGCTCATCTTCTTTAGTTATTAGAGAAATGCAAATCAAAACTACAATGAGATACCACCCCACACCTGTTAGATTAGCTATTATCAGGACAGGTAATAACAAGTGTTAGAGAGGCTGTGGAGAAAAAGGAACCCTCATTCACTGTTGGTGGGAATGTAAAGTAGTACAACCATTATGGAAGAAAGTATGGTGGTTCCTCAAAAAAAATTAAGAATAGAACTACCGTATGACCCAGCAATCCCTCTACTGGGTATATACCCCAAAACTCAAAAACACTGGTATGTAAGGACACATGCAGCCCCACGTTCATTGCAGCATTGTTCACAGTGGCCAAGACATGGAAACAGCCAAAAAGCCCTTCAATAGATGACTGGATAAAGAAGATGTGGCACATATACACTATGGAATACTACTCAGCCGTAAGAAATGATGACATCGGATCATTTACAACAATATGGATGGACCTTGATAACATTATACTGAGTGAAATAAGTAAATCAGAAAAAACTAAGAACTGTATGATTCCATACATAGGTGGGACACAAAATTGAGACTCATGGACATAGATAAGAGTGCAGTGGTTACCAGGGGGAGGGGAAGGGAGGAGAAGGAGGAGGTGAGGGGAGAGGAAAGGCATAAAGAAAACTAAATAAAAGGTGACGGAGGACAATTTGACTTTGGGTGATGGGCATACAACATAATCAAGTGGCAAAATGATCTAGAGATGTTTTCTCTGAATCTGTGTGCTCTAATTGATCAATGTCACCCCGTTAAAATTGTCTAATTAAAAACAAAAGAGAGAGATATTGTTCAAGGGGACAAACTTTGAACTATAATAGTACATAAGTAAGTCCTGAAGATCTAATAGCAGCAGAGTGATTAGAGACAACAGTACTGTATTATAAGACCCTGGCGGGGTAGCTCAGTTAGTAGAGCACTGACCCAATATGCCAAGGTTGCGAGCTCAATCCCCGGTCATGGCACAAATAAGAATCAACCAATGAATGCATAAATAAGTGGAACAACAAATCATTGTTTCTCTTTCTCTTTCTCACCCCTTCCTCTCTGTAAACTCAATTTTTAAAAAGTTGCTAAGAGACTAGCAACTTTATAATTATGTGATGGGATAGAGGTGTCTGCTACAGTGGTCATCATATTACGATATATAAATATATTAAGTCAACATATTGTACACATACACATATAGCTCAATTATATCACCATAATAATACATTTAAAAATAAAGAGCCCTGGAGGATTTGAAAACTGCTGTCTTGGTCCAACACCTTCATCTGTACTTGGCGAAAAGGTGAGGATCAGAGAGGGGCATGGTTTGCCCTGTGTCACACAGCCCATCAGGAGAGGAGCCCGGACAAGGACCCAGGCTTCCTTGCTGCCAGTCCTTCCCGTTTTATGACTCTTTGTTTCAGCATAAGCTGCTCCTTCATCAGCAAAACCTCCATATGCCCTTTAAGATGCAGCAGGATGCCACCTCTCCACAAAGACTTCCCCAGTGGCCCCCCAAGACGCTTTTGGTGACAAAGCGTGAGTTGCTGTGTATTTTTAGTTTTCTCTCTCTCTTAGTCCCTGTCCCTGCACAAGACCTGCAGACTCAGGAAAAGAATTCAGAGCTCGCCACACGAAGAAGGCATTTGCTACAAAAGATTGGTGTGCTAATTGTGTCAGTCATGGTCTAGGCAGGAAACCAGAATGCAGCTCAGATGGTCCTTGGGATTCAAATGAAGGGCTTATTTATAGAGCTGGGGGAAAGGTTTAAGGAAACTGGCGTCCCTAAGCTTGAAGAGCAAAAATGGAGTCAGCGTGTCCCAGCCCAGTGGGGGCTGAAGACCGTGAGGGTTCAGGAGTGACACAGCCACGGCCAGTACTCTCTGATGACCCTTGTCTGAGCCCAACCACAGAGAGAAACTGAGTGCCCGCGGTACCGAGTGGGCGAGTCAGGATTCACACCCTGGCCATCTGGCCCAGAGCCCATGCCCGCAACCTTCCACTGTTTTGTGTATTGTGTCCGTCCACTCTTGCGACACCTGTCCACTGGGTGCCACTCGGTACTCCAAGCACGGCGGTTTCCAAATTCTGGGTTTTCTAAATTCTTTTCAGCCAACACTCCTGTAATCAGAACACAATAAATACTGCTCTTTGGAAAGGGCGAGCATTCTCACTGCAGTAGGCCTTGATGGGTGGCAGCGCTGTGGCTTCCATGGAAGTGGATGGTCAGCCTGGGTTCTGACCAGCACTGGGGTCAGGGTCACCTGGGTCACTAAGGGACCTGCAGCAAGGGTGAGCACCTATTGGGGTGCAGGGCTGGCCTGGGGCCACATGGCACACTGGCCAGGGCAGGTCTATGGTTCAAAGTTTATTGCTGTGGGGATTTCCCTGTCCCCCCACCTCCCACTGCCACAAATGGCCCCCAGCCTGGGACATCTTCAAACAGCCACCAGAAGTTACATCTGTGTCCCCGTGAGGCCCTCACTTTCCACACTGTCCTCTCCAAGGCCCATGGCAGTCACCTGCTCAGTCCTGCTCTGTTTTACGGGGGGAAACTGAAGCACAGGAGGAAAGAAGGCTTGTGAGGGTCACGTGGCCAGGCAGGGCTGAGCCAGGTTGGACCTGGTTTCCTGATTCCCGGCAAAGCACTGGTCCCTCCCCGGGCAGGCTGAGTCCAGACAGCAGATGTCCCCAGGGTGGCCGTGGGCTCTCAACTCTGACCTCAGGAACATCTGGACCTGTGAGGCCACAGGCAGGACCTCAATAAACCTCAGCCAATGACCGAGGAGCAGAGAGGTCCAGGCTGCAAGCTTCTCTGCGCTCAGTGTGGGAAGTTCCCCTCTTAACCCCAATGCCACTGCCTTTCATGACCTGCTGGGAAGAAACTGTCTGACTTCCATCACATTCATTTTATTGAGGCAATCACAAAGACCCACCCGATTTCAAGGGGAGGGCATAGAGATTCCACATTTTGATAGGAGGAGTATCAAAGAATTTTTGTACATATTTTTAAAGGACCACAATTACAAAAAAGCAGAGCATGGTTACTGCTACGATGGAGAAAGTGCAGAGGAATCTGGGATCTTAGAGGAAGTCCTTTCTCTAATCGGAGGAAAAGTGCAGGTGATCAGGGAAGGCTTCCTGGAGGTGGGGGTAGAACAAATCTCACAAAAATAAGGAGTCCTGGGGAAGCTCTATGAATTTAGCACAATCTCTACTATAAATTTTGTTTTTCAAAATAAAATTTTATCATCTTTACTTGGTACAAATGCAATAGATCCCCAGGACCATGTCCCCCCCAAATAAAAATGTTAAATACCATAGGCAAAAAAGATTGTTAAAACACCCATAATCCTGCTTACCCAAGAATTTTTCTTTAATGAGAGTTTTTCTATAAAGATTTTATTTATTGATTTTACAGAGACAGGAGAGAGGTGGAGGAGGAGTGAGAAATATCAACTCATAGTTGCTTCATTTTAGTTGTTCATTGATTGCTTGTCATATGTGCCTTGACCGGGCAAGCCCAAGGTTTCGAACCAGCGACCTCAGCGTTCCAAATTCGTGCTCTAGTCACTGCGCCACCACAGGCCAGGCTCTAAGAGTTTTTCTGATTGGCAAACATGGAAATAGACCAAAGAAATAGAACCTCACCCTATGGTTCCATTAAAACTGACCCCTCATGACCACTCTTTCCTGATCAAGAAATACATTGATTTCTACAGCCTCATTTTAAGTGGCTTTATCATTGTTAATTTGACCAATGCCCTCTGGTTGGACACTTTGGGCTGGGTCCCTCTCCTCCCCTGCCTGTTTCACATAGTGTGCAGCCACAGGCACCTGGGTGCAGTGACATATTTGTACACTGACTTCATTTCGCAATGGCTGGGGCACCCGGTGTTTAATAATTTGCCAAGTTAACTTCCTGAAATTTTTACTACCACCAAGGTTTGAGAAACCACCGTTTTCCCATGGTGGAGTGGGGTGAAGATAGTTCTTTTTTAAATAAACGTGAGTCGAGTACAAAGAAGAGAGAATTTGGATGGTGCCGGACTGGCTTCGACTTCCCGCTCCACCCTCCGCGGGGGGTGTGATCTTAAGCGCCTGATGTGGCATCTCTGAACCTCAGCTTCCCGGTCTGTAAAACCGGGCCTTCCTAGCAATGAACGCGGGAAGGGTGGACAGATATTGCCACCTGGAGCCTAGCAATGAACGCGGGAAGGGTGGACAGATATTGCCACCTGGAGCCAGGCCAACCCACCCTCTGACCCCGGGACAGCAGCAACGGGTTTCTAAGTGTGACCTGTGACCCCAACGGTGTCGCAATTAGGTTCCAGCCCCTGTGCCTCCCCTTCCTGTCCGGATTCCAGGAAGCGGCCTCCACATCGGAGCCTAATTACTTAAGGAAGCGAGGCCGGTCGCACCTGCATTTGTAGCAGTCCTGGCCCACCCACCAGGCATCCAGGATGGAGGCCTCAGCCAGGGCCCTGCTCTCTCTGCTGCTGGGACTGCTGCTCCAGTCCTCCTCGGGGGCTCTGGGAGCCAGCCCCGGCCTGGTTGCCAGGATCACAGACAAGGGCCTGGAGTATGGTAAGAAGCGATGGCCGTCGGCTGGACTGGCTGACCTGCTTGGCACCAGCCTGCTCTGGCGACAGCGGTGCACAGACAGGGCATTCTTCCTCGGGCTGTGTGACCTTCCCAGCCAAGGGGCCCTGGCTCGGACTCTGGCCGCGTCACCCAACCACTGTGTCACTTAGGTGCTTACTTGTTTTTGCCAACAGAGACAAGGATTTGAGTGCAAGGAGTTGGTTTGGGAGATGAGCCCGGGACAGAGAGACCACAGGGAAGAGGAAATGCGAGAACGGAAAGGGTAGGGGAGTGGGGGGGGGGGTGTTATTAAACCAGCTACCACCCAGTGACTGCAGCAATTCCACCGGGAACATTCTTGCTCAAGTTTGAAAATATATGCCTGCGAACTAGAAGTCAGAATGGTGGTTACCTCTGGAGGCTGACAGAGCCCTGGGAGGGGCACCAGGAAACCGGCTGGGTGCTGGGAAGGGGCTACCCCTCCGTCAGGTGGTGGTTACATGTGTATAAAAACTGTGAAATTACCTCGCACTACTTTAAGATTAGTGCCCCTTAGGTGCTTTACTTATTAAAGAATGGACAGAGGTCGGAGTCTTTTTATAAAAGATGCTGAAAGAATGCCTTAGAATTAATCTACCCACAGGGCAAGGGATCTGGGGTATTTATACACCATTCGCCACAATAATTGATCAAGGGAAGCTCCTCATATTCATGGAGCCTCAGTTGCCTTGTCTACTAAATAGGGTAATAAACATCTCCCTTGGGTAGAGTTTTTGGGGACCTGGACTGGCTTGGGGCAGAAAGAGAAAAACCAAGGAAGTCTTCCTGGAGGAGGTGAGGTGAGGTAGAAAAGGTAAGTGGGAGATAGCCAGAGACAAGGGCGCAGCATTCTGGCACAGGGACTAGCACATGCATTTGCTAAAGGGAGGGATGCGAGTTGGAAAGAGGCAGACCGTCGGTGGTCATCGGTGTACACATGCCCACATTGAGGGAAGAATCCGGCTCCCTTGTATTTCAGGACAGAAGGTCCTGTATATATTGAAACCCTAAATCATGCAAAATTTGCTTTCTGTTCCTTTCTACGTGTGAATGTACCGTGTTTATTTCACTGATCCTCTAGAGTTGGACTTTTTGGTCCTTTCTGTATCTTTAATACACAAACCCGAGCGCCTGCTGTGTGTCTGGCAGCAAGCCAGGAGTGCTCTGGCTCTTCCCAGCTCCCTGCGCTCCGTGATGATCTCCTTTAATCCTCAGGCACCTCCGCGAGGAAAGGACTATCACTGCGTTTTGACAGATGGAGAAAGTGAAGGTTGAGGACTTGTTGAAGGGTACCCAGCTAGAAAGATGCCGAAGCCACGATGCTAACCCTAAAATCCTTATAGTTTCTCCCGCGCAGGGTAGATGCCAGGAAGGACAGGAAAGAGAACTTCCCACCCAAGCGCACAGCCCTTCCCCCCACCCCCATGGAGTTGCTGACGCAGGCACTCTGTTTCCTCATCCATAGAATGGGCACGTACCACATGCAATGCGGTGAAGTGTTGCTCAAGCCATCTGGTATGCAGATGGGTTCAATAACCCATAACTGTCATTAGTGTTAATAAGGAGGTCAGCCGTTCTCCTCAGAGCAGGTGGGAGCCGCTGAAGGGATTGGAGGGGAAGGAGGCAGGCGGATTAGGCGGACTCTTAAGCTTTTTCCTGTCCACAGTGGCCAAGGAGGGGCTGGTGGCCCTGCAGAGAGAGTTGCGCAGAATCACGCTGCCTGACTTCGAGGGGGATTTCAAGATCAATCACGTTGGACGTGGGCGCTATGAGTTTCACAGGTGGGGCTCCCTTCTGCTGGGCCCCGCGGTGGCTGGGCAGCGGTGGGAGCCCGGAGAGGGAGGGGAGCGCCAGGACTAGGCTGGACCGAGCAGGGGCTGATGCCGGCCCCCATGTCTCTCTCCCCAGCCTGGACATCCTCAGCTGTGAGCTGCGGGGCTCTGCTTTGACACCGCTTCCTGGCCAGGGCCTGCGTTTGTCCATCTCTGACTCCTTCATCCAGGTCCAGGGCAGGTGGAAGGCACGCAAGTCGTTCCTGTAAGTTGGCTCCATTCCCGGGCTCTTGAGGCCCTTGGCCCTCGCCCTGTTCTCGTTCTTCTTGGGTCCAAGGAGTTCCTAGCTCACTGGAAAGGCCACACGGTGGAGGGAGGAAGCCCCAGCCCAGAAACCCCTCAGGTTCTGAGCCCGTGGCCCAATCTCTTCCCATCTTCTGCCCCCCTGATGCGGTTGTGGGCGGGCTACCTAAGATAATACTGGGTTTTCTTGGTTTGCTTCCTCCAGCAGCGGCCCCCAAGGCAAGAGTTTAAGCGCAAATACTTTCTCCGAGAACTGATCTAAGATAGTATCCCAGGGTTTTGGGGAAGTGAGGCAGAAAGGGAAAAAAGACCCTTTGGCCTGACCAGGTGGTGGCGCAGTGGATAGAGCGTTGGACGGGGACGCAAAGGACCCAGGTTCGAAACCCTGAGGTCGCCGGCTTGAGTGTGGGCTCATCTGGTTTGAGCAAGGCTCAGCAGCTTGAGCCCAAGGTCACTGGCTTGAGCAAGGGGTCACTCGGTCTGCTGTAGCCCCCCTGGTCAAGGCACATATGAGAAAGCAGTCAATGAACAACTAAGATGCCGCAATGAAGAATTGATGCTTCTCATCTCTCTCCCTTCCTGTCTGTCTGTCCCTTCCTCTGTCTCTGTTACAAAAAAAAAAAAAAATAATAATAAGACCCTCTGGAGACAGTGCGGATGGAACACAGCTCTGAGTGACCCCAACGCAGATATGCGACTCCATCCTCCTATTTGCCACTGGTGAAGGGCAGCTCCCGGGCACTAACTCTTAGCACATTGAACCTGCAAGGTCCCCGATGGAAGGTGATTTCAGTGCATCAGCGCACGGTTGCCATAACAAAATATCAGTACCCCAGACCCAGACTGATGGTTTAAACAGCAGAATTTTTTTTTTTCTCACACACTAGGGTCCAAGGTGAAACTGTGAGAAGGTCTGGTTTCTTCTGCGTCCTCTCTGCTTGGCTTGCAGACGGCCACCCTCTCTGTGTCCTCCCTGGGTCATCCCTCTGTGCGCGTGCGCCGTGGAAGTCTCTGTCCTAACTCCTCTTCTCATAAAGACACCAGTCAGATTGGATTAGGGCCCGCCCTAGCGGCTTCATTTTAATTCTTTATTTTATTTTATTGATTTCAGTGAGAGAGGAAGGGAGGGAGAGAGAGAGAAAAACATTGACCTGTTCCTGTGTTTGCCCTGATCAGGGGTCAAACCTGCAATGTTGGCTTATCGAGATGATGCTCTAACCAACTGAACTACCTGGTCAGGGCAACATTGACCATTTTAAATTATGCATGTCAGTGGCATTTGGTACATTCACAATTTTTTGCAACCACCATGTGTATTTAGTCCCAAAGCATTTTGGTCACCCGGCAGATAACTCCATACACAGAAAGCAATCACCCCCGTACCCCCCCCACCCCCAGACAACCATCAGTCTGCCTTCTGTTTATAGATTTGCCTATTCATTCGGGACATTTTATATCAACGACAATATGGCACATTGTGTGGTTGGCTTCTTTCACTTAGCGTGATATTTTTCTAAATTAAATTTAATTAATTAACTAATTAATTCATTTTAGAGAGGAGTTAGAAAGCGAGCGAGAGAGAGAGAGAGAGAGAGAGAAGGGGGGAGGAGCAGGAAGCATCAACTCCCATATGACTAGGCAAGCCCAGGGTTTCAAACTGGCGACCTCAGCGTTCCAGGTTGACATTTTATCCACTGCACCACCACAGGTCAGGCTTAGCATAATATTTTCGAGCGTCGTCACATTACAACAAGCATCATGCATGACTTTATTCCCTTTTTATGGACGAGTAATATTCCGTTGTATAGCTAGACCACTTTTTTTTTTTTTTTTCGTTTTTCCAAAGCTGGAAACAGGGAGACAGTCAGACAGACTCCCGCATGCGCCCGACCGGGATCCACCCGGCATGCCCACCAGGGGGCAATGTTCTTCCCCTCTGGGGCATCGCTCTGTTGCATCCAGAGCCATTCTAGCGCTTGAGGCAGAGGCCACAGAGCCATCCCCAGCGCCCGGGCCATCTTTGCTCCAATGGAGCCTCGGCTGCGGGAGGGGAAGAGAGAGACAGAGAGGAAGGAGAGGGGGAGGGGTGGAGAAGCAGATGGGCGCTTCTCCTGTGTGCCCTGGCCGGGAATCGAACCCGGGACTCCTGCATGCCAGGCCAACGCTCTACCGCTGAGCCAACCGGCCAGGGCCGCTAGACCACTTTTGGCCTTATTCTTTTTAAAGGCAGCATAGCATAGGTGCCCACAACTTACTGAACCTGTCCCTACTAGTTGGCCTGTAGGTTGTTTCTCTCTCTCTCTTTTGTTTTTTGTGGGGTTTTTTTTTTTTTTTTTTTTTTTTTGCTCTTATTCATGTCATTTCAGTGAGCTGCCTCACACTTATCTCTGGGCCAGAAGAGCCACAGAGTAAAGGCGTGGAAGTCAAATCACTGAGCCAACGATGCGTGTGGGTAACTAGGACAGACCCCACAAATTTGTGTCCGGAGGTGTTCCCCAGCCCCGGGGTCTGGGACTTCTGTTTGCGCGTACCTTCGCGAGCACTTGGGGGTTAAAACTTCAAAAGTTCTATCCATCCGGTAGGCATCGTTGTAATCTTTATTTTTAATAATTTTTAATAACTTTCCATGTGCTTATTTGCAGTCTAACTTCCTGAGCATATCTTTGATCTCTTTTCTTTCGTTTCAGTAGTTTTGTCCTTAATTAGTCTAAGCTTGTTCCTTGTGTATTAAGGAAATTAGCTCATATGTTAAGAAAACGAGTTCATATATTAGCTCGCCTATTAAGGAAATTAGCTTTTTGGCTCACTTCCGATGCTTTTTTTTTTTTTTTTTTACTTTGCATATGGCATTCTTTTGTTCACTGAAGTTTAATTTTCTGTGCTGGCAACTGCATCAACCATTTCATGAGAAGTAAAGACTTCTGCGATTTGGATCCTGTCTAGAAGGGCTTTTGCCCATCCCTGACTATAAATAAGTGAACCCGGGCTTTCTTTTTTTATATATTTTTTATTTAGATAATTAATTTTAATGGGGTGATGTTGATTAATTAGGGTACATAGATTCAGAGAAAACATCTCCAGGTCATTTTGACATTTGGTTATGTTGCATACCCATCACCCAAAGTCAAATTGTCTTCTGTCACCTTCTATTTGGTTTTCTTTGAACCCAGGCTCTCTTATAGCTCTTTTATGGTCTATGTAATACAACTTGTTCTATAATAAATATTTGTAATAATTTAAAACATTTTGATTGATTGATTGATTTTAGAGAGAGAGGGGAAAACATTGATTTGATGCTCCACTTATTTATGCATTCATTGGTTGATTCCTGTACATGCCCTGACTGGGGATCAAACCCACAACCGTTGGTATACTGGGACAATGCTCCAACCAACTGAGCTACCTGGTCAGGGCTGTAATAATTTTTAATAATTAAGATTTCTTTTTTTTTTATTTTATTTATTCATTTTAGAGAGGAGAGAGAAAGGGAGGGAGAGAGAGAGGAGAGAGAGACAGAGAGAGAAGGTGGGGAGGAGCTGGAAGCATCAACTCCCATATGTGCCTTGACCAGGCAAGCCCAGGGTTTCGAACCGGCGACCTCAGCATTTCCAGGTCGACGCTTTATCCACTGCACCACCAGAGGTCAGGCTAATTTTTAATAATTAAATTTTTGCTCTAGCTCCATTTATTTTGAGGTAAGAATTGGACTTCATATTTCATCTTTCCTCCCCAAATGGTGGCTGACTCCTAGGCGAGGAGTCCATCTCCGCTTCTCTTATCTTCTCCAGGAAACTACAAGGCTCCTTTGACCTGCAGGTCAAGGGCATCACCATTTCTGTCCACCTCGTCCTGGGCAGTGAGCCCTCAGGGAGGCCTACGGTCACTGCCTCCAGCTGCAACAGCCACATCCGTGACGTGGACGTGGACATGTCGGGAGGTGTGGGGTAAGGTCAACCCTGAGACAGTGGCCGGCTGGACCCCTGGCTGCAACCTGAGGCCCAGCCTGTCAGCGGCCCGGCCTCTGTCAAGCAGAAGGTTCCAGGTGTAAGGCATGAGCACTTCACGGACGCCTGGAGATAATTTTTTGGGAACACTGCTGCGTTAACAGATGCAGATTCAATCCAGGGGTCCTGGTGCGATGTTTCCACCAAAAGAACTTCAGGAACTACCATCAGGCAAATGAAATTTGGATCTTGGAGGAACCCAAGGGTTTTTAGCCAAAGGAGAGTTTGTGAAAAATACACAAGCCCTTGGGCAAGTCTCTTGGAGTCAAGTGTTCTTGATTAGGAAAACTTGGATTCTTAAGCCCCTCCTCCAAATCTACTGAATTTGCTCGGGTCCAGCAGGGGGCTGGGACGCCAGCCGCCCTGGGTCAGTGAGTGTGCTGGGAGCTGAGACCCTGGGAAACAGCAGAGTACCCGGATGGGATAGGGAGGGCTCCCTTGGGGACCGGCCTGGCCAGAGACCAGGGCGGAGCTGGCCTGACCACGCCCTGCGCTCCATTCCCCCAGGTGGCTGCTGAATCTCTTCCACAACCAGATCGAGTCCAAATTCCAGAAAATATTGGAGAGCAAGGTAAGGATGTCCGACCCACGCAAGGGCTGGGCTCAAGTCACACGGGTCCTCAAGGCCCAGAGAGGACTAATCATCTGCTGAAGGTCACAGAGCTGGTGTGCAAGCTGGGGGCAACAGTAGGTCTCTGGATGCTGAGTCCCGCCTGTAAAGCAGAGAATGGCTCGATGCTTGGCCGGGGGCCAAGCAGACTCCGCCCTCCCTCTGCTCGGTCTTGCTCACCGGCCCCCACTACCCTGCACTCTACGTAGGCTTTGACTTTGAGTGCCCCCCGGTGGTCGAATCGGAATAGCAGGCACACCTCGCCGATTGGGCGTGGCAAACTGCCTTGTATGCCTTCTCTTATTCTGGGGTCCTGGGGTCTAGGTGAGTTTGGGAAACATGCCAATCTGCTTCTCCAGCTCCCCGATGCCGTGTTGTAATGCATCAGGGGAGACAGAGAACCATGATCAATCCAGCCAACCTGTTAAGTGATGACATTTAGGGGTCGTCAAACTTTTTATAAAAACTGCCCACTTTTGCAGTGCTGGTCAACCTGGTCCCTATCGCCCACTAGTGGGCGGTCCAGCTTTCATGGTGGGCCAATCGCAGCGCTGTTTGGTTGCGCGGTAGGGACCAGGTTGACCAGCACTGCAAAAGTGGGCAGTTTTTATAAAAAGTTTGAAGACCCCTGCTAGCTCTGCTATTCCCCTCTAAATGCCCCTCTAAATTCTGGGAGTCCAGAGCCTCTCCAAAGGAACATCTTTCATGATAAGAGTTTCGGGCGGCACCTCCAGCCAGTGCCTTCTCATCAGGCTGTGTACCGAACTACCTAGCTCAGATGTCCATCCCTGGGATCAACTTTGGAAGGTCCAGGAGGATCCTCCTGGAGTCCATGCTAGGTGCCGATTGTTTCTGATTATTTCTGTTTGTTCTGTACCTGGCACATAATAAGTACTTATGTGTTTTTCTAAAATAAATGATCAATGAGAAAATATGTGAGATAATGGGAATAAAAGCAATTGGCACAGTGCCAGACCTACACCAGGGAGCCCACTGGACTTTCTCTCCCATCTTTTTCAGATTTGTGAAATGGTCCAGGAATCGGTGACCTCTGACCTACAGCCTTATCTCCAAACTCTGCCAGGTAGGGTGCCCCTGCCCAGACAATTTATTTCTATTCATTCTTTTCTTTTTATATATATATTTTTTATTTTTTGAAGTGAGAAGCAGGGAGGCAGAGAGACAGACTCCCACATGCACCCGACGAGAATCCACACAGCATGCCCACTAGGGGGCGATGCTCTCCCTATCTGAGGCATTGCTCCGTTGCAATCGGAGCCATTCTAGCGCCTGAGGCTGAGGCCATGGAGCCATCCTCAGCATCCGGGCCAACTTTGCTCCAGTGGAGCCTTGGCTGTGGGAGGGGAAGAGACAGAGAGAAAGGAGAGGGTGAAGGGTGGAGAAGCAGATGGGCGCTTCTCCTGTGTGCCCTGGCCAGAAACCGAACCTGGGACTTCCACACGCTAGACCTATGCTCTACCACTGAGCCAGCCAACCAGGGCTTATTTCTATTCATTCTTCTAAAGGCATACATGTAACGTATAAAACCTTAAATAAGACAGAATTATAGAAAATAAAAATTAAAAGTCCCTTTTTCTCCCCCAATTTTATTCTAAGAGGCCACCTCTGAGTTAGGTATATCTTCTAAGGTATTTTCTTTGCATATATAAATACACATATACATATACATGAGCATATGAATCATACATTCACATATGTATTCCTTTTGTTCGTGAATATATGTGTATATGCAGAATTGTGAATATATCTTCATCTACACAGTATAGACAGCGTCCTTTTGTAACTTGTATATGTTGGAGATCTTTCTATATCAGCACATATAAACTGAGCTCATTTTTAAAAGCTTTTTTTGTGGAAGTTAATTCTTAGAGAAAAGTGGTCACCTCATCAGTGAACCGCTTGAAGGGTTTTCACAAACTGAACACCCATATACCAGCTCCCAGATCAATGTACAGAATACGACCAGCCTTTCAGAGCCGTCTTGTGTCTCCTTCTATCCCTACCCACTGCTCAAGCGTAACCACTATCCCAGCATCGACCAGCAAAGGTTAGTTTTGCATTTTGTACACAGATGGGACCTGGCCGTATTCAGAGTCTTTTTTTTTTTTTTAATCAAAAACAGAGACTTTCTTTGTTTAATTTTAAAATGAGTTTGATCCATATAGTTGCCTATAGTGAGTTCATTCATTCTGCTCGCTGGGTAGTATGACTCTGTGTCCATGTCCCTCCATGTGTTTATCCACTCTACTGTTGAAGGTCATTTGGGTAGTTCCAGTGTGAAACCGTTATGGGTAGTGCTGCTAGGAATATTCTAGCTCATGGAACACATGTCTTTGGGTTATTATACCTACGAGTGAATTGGTAGGCTCACGTGGTCTGCATAGTTTCGGCGTTATCAGATCCTGCCAAACAGTTTTCCAAGAGAGTTGTAACAGGCCTCATTTTAATAGCTGGGCCTTATTCTGTCCTATGGGTGTGTATTCGTTTATTTCAGAAGTCCCCAGACTCTGGACATTTGGGCTTGTTGCCCTGTTTTGCTGCTGCCAATATGGGGAAGGAAGTGCCTCAGCCACCCTCTCTGCCTGCACTTGTCCGTGTACCCGTAGAGCAGTCCTCAAAACTGGGAGCCCTGGATCGAGGGTGCACACATGAAGTTTGAATTACAGTCCCTGACGAATTGTCTGAGGTGGCCTCTGGTGACATGGCCCCCAGGCCCCGACACTCACTGTTGACATCCCCCTCCAGTGGGGGACCAGGCATAGATCTCTTGTACCTCCCGACCTTTAGGGGGAAGTGTCTGAGCCCTCTGATACGCCTGACCTTCCTGGTTATTTGGTTTGTGTTGTTAGGAGGCCAGTGTCCCTTAAGATCAAAGCCTCAGTTGTAAATTTAGGGAGCGATACCCTTGGTTAAGGAATTCTCCCCATTGTGTGGCTTCCTTAGCATGAGATTCCAGGTGTGCATGGGATTGTGGGATTGTGTGTGTGTGTGTGTGTGTGTGTGTCCCTGGAACATTGTCACACACCAAGCTGAACGTCTCCCCGCCCCCATGGCTCAAGGGGGACAAGAGAACCTAGTCTCTTTAAGAAAGTCACAGGAGTGTAAGTCTTTCAGAGCTCTCACCCCTTCTCTATGTCTGGCTCCTCATCTGTCCCTCCCCTGGTTCACAGTCACAGCAGAGATCGACAGCTTCGCTGGCATCGACTACAGCTTAACGGAGGCCCCTCAGGCAACAGCCCGAGTGCTGGACGTGATGTTGAAGGTGAGGGTCCTGGAGCCGGGGCTTGGGTGGGTCCTGCCGCAGCAGGGCACTCGTCCCTCAGGATCAGCTCTTTCTTGGAGCCCCACGTCCCCCTGGCTTCAGCTCTGCCCTCATCTCCCCATGGTTCCAGCCGTGTCGTGGGCAGGGCTACGTGGAGTGGTGGGGAGTGTTCCCAGAGCCTGGGCCCTCTCACAAGTGTCTGAAAACTCTCCGGCCTTGTCATTTCCGCTCCCTCTTCTTCCAGTCTGTCACCTTGCCCACCGTGAGGATGAGGTCAATCAGAGGCTCTGGCCAGTAGATCTCGTGGGTTAATATACCAAAGCTGGCGATTCTGGACATGCGACACTTTGACCCAAAGAAAAACGTCTTCTTTTTTTTTTTTTCTTTTTTTTTACGGAGACAGAGAGAGAGTCAGAGAGAGGGATAGACAGGGACAGACAGACAGGAACAGAGAGAGATGAGAAGCATCAATCATTAGTTTTTCGTTGCGCATTGCGACACCTTAGTTGTTCATTGATTGCTTTCTCATATGTGCCTTGACCGCGGGCCTTCAGCAGACCAAGTGACCCCTTTGCTCGAGCCAGCGAGCTGGTGAGCTTCTTTCTGTTCAAACCAGATGAGCCCGTGCTCAAGCTGGCAACCTCGAGGTCTCGAACCTGGGTCCTCGGCATCCCAGTCTGACGCTCTATCCACTGCGCCACCACCTGGTCGGGCGAAAAACATCTTTAATGGTGGAGTTTTAGGCAGTAGCTCTAGGCAGTGCCCCCTCATCAGGCTGTATAATCGACTCCCTAGCTCAGATGTCCAGCCCTGGGATCAACTTTGAAAATTCCAATGGACCCTATTTTCTCTCTCCAGGCTGAAATGTTTAACCGTGAGCACCGCTCCCCAGTTCCCTTCCTTGCTCCTGTCATGAGCCTTCCTGAGGAACACGACCGAATGGTCTACTTTGCCATCTCTGATTATGTCTTCAACACAGCCAGCCTAGTGTATCATGAGGCCGGGCACCTGAACTTCTCCGTCACAGATGATGTGGTAAGGATGGTGACAGAATAATGTTTACAAGTGACAGTGTAACCTAGCCTCCCTTCCTTCTTTCCTTTCTACCCCATTTACACCAGTGAAATAATAAATTATGACTAAGAAAAAAAGGTCGGCCCTGGCCGGTTGGCTCAGCGGTAGAGCGTCGGCCTGGCGTGCGGGGGACCCGGGTTCGATTCCCAGCCAGGGCACATGGGAGAGGCGCCCATTTGCTTCTCCACCCCCCCCCCCTCCTTCCTCTCTGTCTCTCTCTTCCCCTCCTGCAGCCAGGGCTCCATTGGAGCAGGGATGGCCCGGGCGCTGGGGATGGCTCCTTGGCCTCTGCCCTGGGCACTAGAGTGGCTCTGGTCGCGGCAGAGCGACGCCCCGGAGGGGCAGAGCATCGCCCCCTGGTGGGCAGAGCGTCACCCCCTGGTGGGCGTGCCGGGTGGATCCCGGTCGAGCGCATGCGGGAGTCTGTCTGACTGTCTCTCCCCGTTTCCAGCTTCAGGAAAAAAAAAAAAAAAAAAGGTCAAGGACAGCAAAAATATGTTAGCACAATTTTCCTTTTCACTTTGGCTGCCAGGAAGCTCAAAAAAAAAAATTCAAAGTTCTTTCTCTCTTGTAACAACTGTGGAAGACTTTACAGCTAGTTTGTGTTTTGTTTTCCTGCCAGTCTAAATCTGTTATTCTAACTCATATTTTCTCTCATTCTGATGGTTTGTGGAGATTTAAAAATGTATATTTTAGTGAATGAAATGCATAAAGTTACACAGAATAGTAAATAAAGACCAAGTTAAAAAATAAAGCACAAGCCTGACCAGGCGGTGGCACAGTGGATAGAGTGTCAGACTGGGATGCAGAGGACCCAGGTTCAAGACCCCGAGGTCACCAGCTTGAGCGCAGGCTCATCTGGTTTGAGCAAAAAAGCTCACCAGCTTAGACCCACAGTCGCTGGCTCCAGCAAGGGGTTACTCGGTCTGCTGAAGGCCCACGGTCAAGGCACATATGAGAAAGCAATCAATGAACAACTAAGGTGTTGCAACGCGCAATGAAAAACTAATGATTGCTGCTTCTCATTTCTCTCCATTCCTGTCTGTCTGTCCCTGTCTATCCCTCTCTCTGACTCACTCTCTGTCTCTGTAAAATAAATAAATAAATAAATAAATAAAGCACAATTATGAAGACACTGGACCCATAAATTGATGTTTTAAAAATCACAGATCGGTGTGGGAGCCACAGTGAAAAGGGTATGTGATTCATGGTGAAAAGGAGAGACAGAGTCTTCCCAGCACTTACCCCCAGAACGACTCTCTCAAATGTGGCTTTGTCTAAGGGATACTACATTTTATAGTGGACTGTATCTTTACTGTGTCTCATCTCTTTAACATTTCTGAGTTTCAGAAAGTTATTTCTTAAAGCTCTTGGAGCTCGTGAACAATGTCAGGGTGGTGGGGGAAACAGGGCGGTCCAGTTTGGATGATCCAGCTTCCCCTGGTAATTGATCAGGGGCCACCTGGTGGAGGGAGGGCTGAGTGACGTTTTCCCCTTCCAGCGATTTCCCACACATGCGCAAGCTTTTCCGTTCTGTCATCGCATCCACCCCCCCACCCCACCCCTGTGGTGCAGCCCTGTCTTTTGTGAATGGAATCGTATAACTGTGTTTTATTGAGTACTCACCATATGCTAGGCCTTGCGCCAGATGCGTTGTACCTACCACTTCACGGAGTCCTTGCAATGACTGTGATAGGTGGGAACTATTGGTAACCCATTTTATAAGTGAGGGAGTTGAAGCTCAGAGAGGTGAAGGGAGTGGCCTGAGACCACCCAGTGACAAAGCCAGGAGGCCAGACCTCGGTCTGTGTGACTGCACATCTCACCTTTGTGATCCCTCTGAGTGGGTCCCACGTGACACCCGTACCTCAAGGAGAGCAGAGAGACCTGCGGACTCATGGACTTGTGTTGGATCCGGGACAGACACCTCGTCGTGGCCGTGGTAACCGGGGACATTCAAGAAGTCCCAGGCCTACACACCCCCTCCCGATGTCTCCCTCTCTGTTTAGACCTTCACCTACAACTTCTTTGTGTCTTTTTACTGCAGGTTCCAGAGACGTCTAACATCCGACTGACCACCAAGTCCTTCCGTTCCTTTGTCCCCCTGGTAAGGCTTCTGTCAGCCCTGGGTAGGTGGCAACTGGCCATAGGACTTCTCTTTAAAACCCCCATGCTCCTGGCCCTGGCCGGTTGGCTCAGTGGTAGAGTGTCAGCTGCCATGTGGAAGTCCCGGGTTCAATTCCCAGCCAGGCACACGGGAGAAGCACCCATCTGCTTCTCCACCTCTCCCCATTCTCTCTCTCTCTCTCTCTCTCTCTCTCTCTCTCTCTCTCTCCCTCCTGCAGTCAAGGCTCCACTGGAGCAAAGTTGGCCCAGGGGCTGAGGATGGCCCCATGGCCTCTGCCTCAGGTGCTAGAATGACTCCGGTTGCAATGGAGCAATGCCGTAGACGGGCAGAGCTTCGCCCCCTGGTGCGCATGCTGGGTGGATCCTGGTTGGGTGCATGTGGAAGTCTGTCTCTCTGCCTCCCCGCTTCTCACTTCAGAAAAATACAAAACAAAACAAAACAAACAAACAAAAAACATGCTCCTCTCGGTTTGACCAAGAGTCAGAAGAGCAGCAGCGAGCCCCCCGCAGTGAAGGCCCAAGTGCTGCGGGCCTTGAGACTGTCTTCCCTTCAGAGACCAGATCGCACCTGCCAGAGCCCTGGGCCTCCTGGGACCACAGGCTGCCCAGTGTTGTACTGGTTCTCTCTGAGAATCCCAAGGGAGAAGAAGGGGCTAGACACTGTCCTTGGTGCTTTAAAAATTATTTTGGACTGTGTAATAAATTCTCATGGTTCAACATTCAAATGACATAAAAGGCTATAGAATGGGAAGTCTCATGTCTACTCCTGTCCCCTAACCAGCCAATTCCCATCCTGAGTCTATCAAATTATCAGCGTGTATATATCCTTCTGGGAGCGCTCTATGTACATACAAACAAATCTGTGTCTTTTCCCACTCTTTTTTACATAGCTGGGAGCATCTTATACCATCATTTCGTATCTTATTTTTTCCTTTACTGTACCCAGAGGTCATTCTAAGCAGATAGATAAAGATCTTCCTCACTCTGGTTTTCATAGGGACCAGTCTGCCATTGGAAGATAGACCAGAGGTTGTTTACCCAGTCTCCCATGGGAGGGCATGAAGGTGTTTTCAGTCTTTGGCTACACCCGTGTTGCAGTGAATAACCATGTGGCTCTGTCATCACTGGGCTAAGCTCTTCGTGAGTGGCATCTCATTTAAGCCCATAAAAATCCACTGTCCTCCCCCCCACCTCTGAGTCCCCCCGAAACACAGCTCAGAGAGGCTATAATGTTTAACATGCCTTGCAGAAACCTTGCAGATGGCTGAGAGGAATTATAAAAGTGGGAAATTATTTAAACTTCAAGTCCTGCAGTGCCTGGGCTATGTCCTTCCATGAGGCGCCCCCTACAGGCTCTTTCTCTTCACAGAGCCCCACGATAGCCCAACCTGCCGCCATACTGTCCCGGCTGGCTTTGGAGGGCCCTTGACCACGTCCTGGCTCCAGCATCACATTAGCCCCAGAAAGAGGAGCAAATTCTCCCTCCTGCTTCCTGCTTGCATCATATTCAACCTGGCAGAGAAGCAACACAGACTACCTTCTCAGCAAAGAGGTTCACCTCCCCAACTTTTACAATAGGATGTAGATTTTATCTTTGCCTAACCAAAAGGCCCATGGGACTGTTGTGTTTTCACCAACTTCCCCCCCCCCCTCGACAAAAGGAACAGTCCTGCCCCAAATTGAATCCTGTACCTACTTCTAGTTAAACAGAAAGTTAAGAGCACTTTTGAAATGGGGGTCTCTAGTTGTGTCATATTTCAATAACATTAGTGTCTGATCTCTGATATATATATATAGTTACCTGGCTATGCTGAGGGTGTGCAGAAAGGGTGGGGAGTGAAAGAAATTGGTCCAACCTTTCTTTCTGGGGAAGAGGTTAGCAGTTCCTGACGGAATCACTGCCCTTTGACTCAGTATTTCCACTTCTAGGAATGTATTTCTCCAAATAATAGCCAAGGGTTTATGGAGAGTGGTCACTATAATGTCAGTCCCCAGAGACAGCCTGATGCCCTACAGGGTCAGATCGATGACAGTACCCTGCACAATGGAATACAATGCAGGCATGCAGTAGATGGCGCAGACCCTGTATGTCTGACAAGGGAAGACGTCCCGTTATACCGCTAAGGGAAAAAGGCGTAGAGCATTTTATGGAAATGAAATCGACCAGAAAGCATTCTCAGGTTTACCCGACTTCCTCCAGGCTCTCCCTGCAAACTTGCATGTTTCCTTCTCTTGACATAATCTCCTCATTCTGCCCCCAGTTATACAGACGCTACCCCAACATGAACTTGGAGCTCCAGGGAAGAGTGGTCTCTGCCCCCGCCCTGACCTTCAGCCCCGGGAATCTGTCGTTGGCCCCCCAGATGGAGATTGAGGCCTTTGTGCTCCTGCCCAGCTCTGCCAGGGAGCCTGTCTTCCAGCTTGGTGTGGTAAGGTTTGCTTTTGCAAATGCTGTTCCTTTGTCCCGTGTGCTTTTCCCTCCACTGACTTCCTGTCTGACTCCTTTAGGTGCCAGCTTGAATACCACTTCCCCAGAGAGGCCTTTCTTGATCACCCTGACCCCAATCTACCTTGCACCCCTTGTCATGTTTCTTTGGTAGCACTCTATTATTCTTCATTGCATTGTGTTATAAATATACTTATGCAGCTGTTTGCAGATTTATCCGTTTAATGTATGTCTCTGCTTATCGCTGAGTTGCCTCTGCAACTCTTTTTGTGGCTTCTCAGAAATTCCATCACTTGTATACCAATTCTCTGTATTAAATTCTGAGTTCAATATTGAGAGTTTCTCCTTTCTCAATGGACCCTGTCTACAGGGAAAGGATTCTAAGCCTTTGGGGGCTCCCGCTCTCTGGATGGAGAATTTTGCTCTTTTATTTTAGGTTTGAAACTCAACAAGACAAATTTCCAGAAGGGTAATTGCACTTAATTGCTATACTGGCAATTTGATATTGTGAAATTTTTTGTTATAAATATATTTTAAATTAAAACATAATTTTTTTTAAATTATTATTATTATTGTTAGGGATGAATCTTAGCCTTGAGATGAGTTCCTGCTTCAATTCATTGAGCTGTTTGTTTAGAAAAGACAGCTGGTCCTCATCATTATCCTTCCTATACATTCAGACCTGTTTCCCTCTACTGGAATTTCCAGGCCACTAATGTATCCGCCACGTTGACCTTCAACACCAGCAGGATCACCGGGTTCCTGAAGCCAGAAAAGTAAGTCAGCCTCCCACCCACATGGGGGCGCACAACTGGGCTTGCTCTGTCTGGCACTGTAACTGATTCTCAGTAGCTGGAGGTGGGGATGTGACCAGGTCTTCCTATCAATGTTGGGAGCCCACCATTTGAAAGGGAAACTTAAGTTTTACCCCAGTTGGCCAGAATCTTTTGCCCCAGTGGCCCTGCTTCTACAAACTTCCTTCCCCCCTAACCCCCATGACCTCCAAACTTTTACAGAATTTACCAATACTGCTTTTTCTTTGTCTATGAATTTGAGACATCAGCTGTCCTGAAGTGACAAAGATCGAACTCTTTTACACTACCACCCCCGCCCCGCCTTCTTCGAGTCTTCCCACTGAGGTTATATCGTTGTTATTGGTTACTCAGTCATCTTTTCACTTCCCACACCTCCCCACCCTTAGTCCCGTGCCTTCTCAAGCCAGTGACTCCTTCTTTCTGGGAACCCCCCCCCCAACAATGCTTAAATCTCCCATGGGCATAATACCCACATCTCTGCGTCATCTCTGATCCATTATAGGGTACAAGTGAAACTGAAGGAATCTAAAGTTGGAGCATTCAATGTAAGTTACTGCTGTTCTTATTTATGAAATGAGTGGCATGTTAATTAATTCAGAGTGTGTACTAAGCAATGCCGTGGCGACTGGAGTAGAAACTAGGAAAGGTGGAGAGCTGCTCTCTGTCCTAGAAAAGTCGAAGCTCTCGAAGACACAAAACATAGGGCCAAGCAGAAGTTACCTCCCGATATCAAACAATATGTAATTAAATCTTCTATTGGACCAAATTCTTTTAACTTCAAGGAACAGAAAGCCAGCTAAAAATATCTTAAGCATACAAGAGGAATGTATAGAATCACATAATTAAAAAACAAAACAAAAAACGACAAAGAAAACTAGGGCTAGCGGTTTCAGGCATAGTGGGATTCCAGTGCTCAGATTAATGCATCAAGAAGCTCTCTCCACCCCTCTGTCTGCTCTTATCTCTGTTGGCTCTATTCTCAGGCAGCTTATTCCCATTTGGTGAAAACTGCCTACATTTCCTGTAGTTTCTTTCTTTTCTTTTTTTTTTTTTTTTTGACCTACAAAATTAAAACAAAAAAAATCCCTGTGCTCATTCTCATTGGATCAGTCTTAGCCCCAGGCCCATTCTTTAGCCAATCACTGTGGCCAGAAATTCGACAAGGCTAACCGGCCAAGGATGTGTTTCCTGGAGCCAGAATTTGCGATCTTCAACAATCTGGACTGAAATTGGACAGGAAGGTTCCCCTGGGGATGGGGGGAGGGGAGGAGAGATGGAAATAGGGACTCTGTTATTCAAACAAGACAAATTGATCTCTGGGCACTCAAAACCAAGAAGAGATGATTTCCACAAAGAGGAAAAGTGGTGAAATAGACAGACCCCTATTAAAGGAAGAAAGAGAGTAGGGAAATTGGTGTGGGCAGAAGCAATCACGGGGAAATTTCTGCAAAGAGAGAAGCGGGCTGATGGCAGCTCCTTCTTACAGGTCGAGGAGGAAACGGGAAGACTTTAGTAGTAGTTGTTTTCCTCAAGACCAGAGGTCGGGAACCTATGGCTCGTGAGCCAGATGTGGCTCTTTTGATGGCTGCATCTGGCTCGCAGACAAATCTTTAATAAAAAAAAATAATAACGTTAAAAATATAAAACATTCTCATGTATTACAGTCCATTCATTTCCTACCGCTCATGTTCATGGTTGCGGTTGGCTGGAGCCAATCACAGCTGTCCTCCGGGACAACACCAAATTTTTATTGGATAATGCCTAACGTACACGGGTCATTGTATGGCTCTCACGGAATTTCATTTTAAAATATGTGGCGTTAATGGCTCTCTCAGCCAAAAAGTTTCCTGACCCCTGTTCTATACCGTCCCAGGGATACTGACCTCCTCTGACCACCCCAACCCTGTTCTCCTCTCCCAAGACTTTCCATTAAGTACTTATGAAGAGGACATAAATCAGTGTGGAGAGAGACACTGCCCACAGGATGACCCTTTCAGAGAATAAAGTGAATACTGACACACTACCATTGTGTCTGTGCGTGGCATGTAAAAATGTTCTAGGGAGTCAAACATATATAAAGATTCAAAAAAAAGTTATTCAAAAAGTTATTCATCGGAACATAGGATATGAAAAGCAAGAGCTATAGAATCAGATAAACCTGAATTCAAATTCTGCCCCTGCTTCCTAGTTTTTAACAATCCACTTTCATTCTGTTGACCTCAATCTTCTTAGCTGTGAAATGGGGACATTGATGTCAACTTAAAAGGATTACTGTGGATACTAAAGCAGATATATGTAATGCTCTGAGCTCTATACCTGGCACACAGGGAGTATTAAAAGTTGTGTTGCTTAATTTTTATTTGTTACACAAATAGTTCAGGAAAACACCTTCACTGTAAAAAATAAAACATTAAATACTTAAGATAAGGCTAAGTAAAACCTGATGTTCTTCCTAGAGGAAAGATGGTTGGGCTTGTAGTCTTCCAACATTTTTCTGTCCTTTGCACACATATAAGTGTACTTCTCAAAACAGTTTTATCATGTAGTAGAATGATGCAGGTATCTCTGTGAAATTTGCTGTTTTCAAGCCTTTTGCCATGTCAGCACATACAGAACCACTCCACCTCCTGGGTGGCTGTGTGGAGGTTTATTGGTGGGCAAAACACCACATGTGGTCACTGTGTTCTCTGCCAGGTGAACAGTGACCACATGTACCATTCTCCTGTTTTCCACCAGGTGGAGCTGTTAGAGGCGCTGCTCAACTACTACATTCTCAACAATCTCTACCCAGAGGTCAATGGTAAGTATGAATCGCTGTGGATTTTTCCAAGTAAAGTGTGAACACCACTTTTGGGGGGAAAGAGAGCTGGACTTGGAGTTGAGAAACAGGGCTCCCCTGCAGGCTATGAGACCTTCAACGAGTCACTTCTCTATGAGCATCAGTGGCCTGTCTTTGCAATGGGAGTGTTGAAGTCAACCTCATCTCCCACCAGGGCTTAATGAGGGCTGGGGACTGGGGCAGCTCTTTGGAGCATAGGAAACTCTCTCTAAGAGAAGGAAAGACTCACAGAAGTGCCCCCCGCACCCTGAAGTAGCAAGTGAAAGACTAAGGATCAGGTTACTATAGAGAGCACAAGGCAGCCCACCTCTGAATTCACATTTCTGAGTCAATTGCCAGCTCTCTAGTCAAGGGGAAAAAAAAAAGCATAAAGACCTAAACCCTGTTTCCATGAGGCTGTGCTTCATTTGGCTGCAGTAGAGAGGAAGATGGGTTGGAGGGCAGAGAGCAGATGCCACAGCTTCTTGTCATGGGTGTATCCTGGCCCATATCTACCACTCCTTCCAGATAGCTCGTGGCTACAAGTTCAGGCGCCTGTGGCAGCCTTCCTGGGTTTAAACCCTACTTCTGCCCCTTTCTAGTTCTGTGACCTAGGATCAGTTACTTGGCCACTCTGTGCCTCAATTGCCTTATCTGTAAAATGAGAAAACTAATCATATCTACCTCACAGTCTTTGGTGATAATTAAATGAGAATATACTGTGTATAGAGTTTGCACAGAGGTATTTTCTTTTAAAAAAAATAATAACTTTGTCTACAATTGTTATTTATTAATGAATCTCTCTCAATGTCGTGCCTCAACCTCAGATAAACTGGCGCAAGGCTTCCCCCTTCCTCTGCTAAAACGTATTCAGCTCCACGATCCTGTTCTCCAGATCCACCAGGTCAGTGGGTTCAGGGGCCTCGGAGGATTTGGGGAGGGGGATTGTTTAGCATTCCAGGTTCGGAGGCCAAAGCTCAGTGGGTGAGCTGGGAAGCCTGGACCCGGGGTGGGATGTGACCGGCATGGCTAGGTGCCACTAAGCCATTCACATGTCCTTCAGCAGTGGCACTTTTATTGGAGCAGAAGGTAGTTGACACAGTCTGCCCCCCACCACCACCACCACCATGAGTTACCCGGGGTAACCTCAAGACTAGCTCATTTTAAAATACTGCAATCCTAGATACACCAACAGGCCAATTTTTAAGTCATTTGTAACTTTTAAAACTTTCTTATAAATTCTTAAGAGGAAGACCTTCGTTATAAGTATATGTTTGGTATGCACCCCTTATAGTCCCATTGCTCCCGTAGACACCCATCGTCTGAATTCTGGTATACTTCTTTCAGTGTTATTTCTCTAAGCATTCAAAAAATTCCTTGTGTGTTTTGAATACTTGCATTGCTAGTGCTCATACGTGCTTTCTTCCTTTTTCTTTTTTTCTTTTTGTGGCAATCTGTTCCCTCACCCCTGCCCAATGTTAAATACTGTCCCATCCATCAGATGATCTGTCATTTACTTAACTATTTTAATACCAAGAAATATGTTTGATTCTTCACTATTCTCTCCGCTATTCCGATTGGGCATTTCATGGCCCATCTGTGCCACACAGTTCGGACTATCTTTCTAGAATAGCATCTGTGAGACGGGAGGATTGGGACGGTGGGCTTGGGAGCATTAAGGGAGATGCTGCCTCGTGCCCAGTACCTCATTGACATCCAGCAACAATGGCTGCGGAAGTGAGTGAACGGCAGCAGAGTGGTCAGGAACATCGAAAGACCAACCAGCTGGTATATTTGAAAACCAAACATCCGAAAGTCTTTTGGATACAAAGATACTCAACACCCAATGACCATTGAGCATTTATTATCAGGAGTCAGACTGTTCATTGTTCAAAGCTAAGACTGGGCCCTGGCTGGTTGGCTCAGTGGTAGAGTGTCAGCTGGCATGTGGATATCCCAGGTTCACTTCCCAGTGAGGGCACACAGGAAAAGCGACTATCTGCTTCTTCACCCTTCCCCCTCTTCCTTCCCTCCCCCTCTCTCTCTCTTCCTCTCCTGCAGCCATGGCTCTGTTGGAGCAAGGTGGCACTGGGCGCTGAGGATGGCTCCAAGGCCTCACCTCAAGTGTTAAAACAGCTCAGTTGCCTAGCAACAGAGCAACAGACCCAGATGGGCAGCGCATTGCCCCCTAGTGGGCTTGCCAGATGGATCCTGGTCCAGGTGCATGCGGGAGTCTGTCTCTCTGCCTACCCACTTCTCACTTAAGAAAAATTTTAAAAAAATTCAAAGCAAAGACTGAGTGACAATTCATGCAGTTGGCCTCAGTTTTCTCATCTGTAAAATGGGGTATAGCCCAACCCCTCTGGGCCTCTTGTGGAGATGAGAGGCCAAGTATGAAGAATTCTGGCCTAGCTTGGCACATGGAAAGTCATTGGGAGATTTAGCATATGCTATCATATTCATCAGAATTTTGAGGGCAACTCTGTCTGTCTGTTTGATGCCCAAAGGCAGGGATGTGTCACTGTGGGAAAGAATAGAATTCCCACCCCTGCGGTTGATGGAAACCTAGGAGGCGGTAGGAGCTGTAAACCCCAGCAGCTCCCAATTTTGTGTTACTCGCCGAGGAGAGAACATTTAGGTGACACAAAGGACATTTATGAGGCCTGCCAGGAAGCAGCAGCTTGGGAAATGGCAGATAAATCACCACCTCAGAGAAGGGAGCTGGCAAAAACCTGTGCTTTATGGAGACCGTGGGGACAGAGGCACACTCACGATTTATGCGCTGACCTGGTTTCAGGCAGAGCTTGCGTTTCCCCAGACGTGGGCCTCCTTTTAAATCGGAGATGCGTCTCTTTGGAGTAGAGGATGTTTTGACCGTGCTGTTCTGTCTTGTCACTCCTAGGACTTCCTGTTCTTGGGCACCAATATCCAGTACATGAGAGTATGAGGGCAAGGAGGAAGACGGGGCTGGGAGGCCACAGCTGGATCAGCGAGTTGCGTTTCCAGATGTGCAGGATATTCCTGGACAGTCTGGGAGGATGAAGACTGTCTGTTCTCAGCTCTGGGGGCGAGGTCAGCCTGGCCTCTGCCCCACACCCCTCCTCTTTGGAGGTGCAACCTCGCCCTGTCTGGCTCTGGACTTGACTTTCTCCGCCAGGATGGACCCCCCTGCTCATGGTTCTGTATGGTCTTTAAGGGCAGGCACGGTCTTGTTTATTCACCATCAATCCCCATTCTTAGCAGCACAGTGTCGGCATGTAGTAGATCCTCAATAAATACGTATTTATTGAATGGTTCAACGAAGGAACCTCTGGTACTCTAGCTAAACCTCCCTATTGCCAACCCTCCTTTGCCCACGGGGTCTTTGGAAGGTCAGTCCCATCTGTGGTCTCCAGTGTTTGACCCTGACCATACCCCTTTCTCATCGGTCCCTGCTGTGGGGACCTCCGTGAGAGCATAACAGATTCCCTTTCCAGTTTAGCCCTGGGCCTGGCGCTGGTGCCTGCCCTCTAAGGGGAGTGTCCATCTTGGTGTGTGGGCGGTCCGTGGGCTTATTTGAATATATGCTCCCCACCCCCTCACGTCTGGCCTCCTGCAGACTGGAAGCCAATGGGTCTCCCAGGGCAAGCACTCAGCTTCCCACTGCTTTCCCCATTGAAACGAGGGGGAGTGGGGTGTAAATTAGGACAAAATGGATCTGTCTAGGTTTTTGGTCTGACGCAAATAAAAAAGCTCACCAACTGTTGTTTATGAGCCCGGAGCCCGGAGGAAGAGGCCATGATTTCTAATTATGGCACAACCAGACTTTGATCAGACTTACCGAAGGGTCGTTTCCAAGTTATGTAGTTGGTCCTCCCGGGACTGGGATTCAGAAAGCTCGTTTGATATATTTTTTTATTGTGTTAATGAGCAGATGGACGGAGCTGCCGGCTAGCAGATAATTTACCAGGAATAGACCCATTTACCCCGCGTGTGACAGAGATGCGTTCCAAGATGGGACGACGCGCGGGCGCCCAGCTGCCAGCAGGGTAAGCCGTGGCTTCCGGTTCTCCCTCCTCGTTTTTTTTGGCCCAGTTGTCCGCCACCATCATCCACCCCTGTGGTGGACTGGAGACAGACTCAGGCTTCTTCCACCCCTAGCCGTGTGGTCTTGGGAGGTCCCTTACCCCCTTGGGGTCCACCTATGAAGTAAGGAAGATAGTAATAGTAGCTGCTTCCCACGGCTGTTACAATGATGATGTTAGATAACCTATGTAAAAGGATTTACTTAGCCATAGTGGGGATTCAGTATTTAATGCCTGGACATGCTTAC
This sequence comes from Saccopteryx leptura, assembly GCF_036850995.1. Classification (NCBI taxonomy): domain Eukaryota; kingdom Metazoa; phylum Chordata; class Mammalia; order Chiroptera; family Emballonuridae; genus Saccopteryx; species Saccopteryx leptura. The sequence continues at coordinate 209,968,795 of NC_089507.1, read as the reverse complement.
AAAGCATCTCGCATTTGCAGGCCTTGGGTTGCTCAGCAGGGGTTAAGTAGAGGTAGCTCAGACCCAACTCCAGCCCCTGCTCTTAGGAGCATGGCCTCAGATATGGGGGAAAGAGCCAGTCTTCTTCCAATGTTCTTGCTTTGGCCCCTAGGAAGGCCTCGCTAAGCCTTGGTGTCCTCATGTGGCAAATGTGGCTGGGACACCCTCCTTTCAGGGTGACTAGGGACTCGGTGGCTTCATGTCAAACTTCTGGGGATGCCCGGAGCATAACCAGGTCCTGGTAAACGGCTAATGCTAATATCACCTGCCTCACTTGGGAGTCCCCAGGAGCAGAAACTGAGAGAAAGAGGGAGAAGACTCTAGACGTACCCATGGAGAGAAAATGAGATGGGGAAGGGGACGCAGCCTATGAACGGTGCAGGATCAAACCAGTTACCGCCACAGGTGACTGGAGCTTCAACCTACTGGGAAACTGGGAGCCAGTGTGGAACAGTCCTCAGAGCATCTACCCGAAGGCCACAGGAGCTGGGCTATGTATACACCGGGCCCCATCAGTCGCTGTCTGAAAGGGAGCCCCCGGGGGCTGTTCGTTCTCTGGCTCTTCCAGTCTGGGCTGAACGGGCTCTAGCAGCCGTAGACACTTCTCAGGCAAAGAAGCGCAAGTGTCCAATGCAGCTCTCCCCTTGGCTGATCTTAAGTGGTATCCTTTCCCTGTAACAAACTGTTACCATGAGTGTAACAGCTTCCCGTGAGGCCTGTGAGTCTTTCTAGTAAATTATAGAACTTCGAGGTGATTGTGCGGACCTTCCAATTGGCCACTGGTTTCAGAAGTGAGGGTGGTCTGTGGGCTGTGCTACACTGAACTTCAGGGGGGGAAGGGTCTCCTGTTCTCCGGCTCCTCTGGTCATCGGACACACTGCTGGTCTCAGACACTGAGCGCGAGGCCGGTGACACTTGGTATCTGTTCTCTGCGGCCCGGCTGAGCCTGGAGGGCCCCCTCCTCCTGCCCCCAGCGGACTCCCCTTCAGCTCTGCTGTTGTGGGTGCTACAAACCCTGGGTCGGTTGGGCTCCCTTGCTGTACACTTCACCACCCACTCTGGTTGGTATAAGCAGAAAGGGGATTTCAGTCTCCAAGTCTTTGAAGGCCATCGGTTGTCAAATCACCCTCCTGTGCAGTAAGGCTTCACCTAACATCTACAGGAGGTTCTGCCACTTTAATGAAACCGGTTTGCCGTTGATATAAACAAGAGTGAAGGTCTTGTGGCCTCTCATGAATGTTACAACAAAATGACATTGAATGAAACAGCATTATTCAAGGACCTGCTGTATATGTCTTTGGTCCAGACCTCTCTTCTGAGATTCTGACCTGTCCCCTAACTACGGGCTTGACATCCCCCTCAGGCAGACTGGATTTGGGGGCTGCACCTGGCTCATGTAACAGAGAAATCTGGCCTGACCTGTGGTGGCGTGGCGGATAAAGCATTGACTTGGAACGCTGAGGTCACCAGTTCAAAACCCTGGGCTCGCCCTGTCAAGGCACATACAACAAGCAATCAATGAACAACGAAAGTGAAGCAATTATGACTTGATACTTCTTGTTCTCTCCCCTCCTCTCTCTGTAAAATCAATCAATAATTTTTTTTAAAAAATTAAAAAAAAAAAAAAAAAGAAAGAATCTGTAACAGCGTCCTGAGGATTTTCCCTGGAGTCTGGTGCATAAATCCCTGCCCCCCCCCCCCACACACACACACACACATCTGTTGGGCCTGCTTCTCTCAGCCCGCAGAGGAACACTGATAGTAAAGCACAGCAACACAGACAGCTGCTTTATGGGCCAGAAGAAACAATTTCCCACCTGGGGCCACTAAAGAATCCAGAGCTGAATTCTCTACTTCCCTTAGAGAAGGCTTTTCTCTTGCAGCAAGTGATCTCATGGGGCCTGTAGTAGAACTAGCAGCAGAAACCCCCAAGCAGGTAGGCTGGTTTTAAAGGAATATCTTACCACTACCCTGGCATCTTGGGCACATGGGTCGACGCAGACCCATCACCTGCATGCCCCAGACCCACTCAAGCCCAGCTTGCTTTCAGACCCACCCCCCAGGACCCCAGCAAGCTTTCTGGACCTGCAGTTCGATCAAGAGCGGTTCTCTAAGCACTGTCCCTGTACAGAACCATTTTAGAAGTACCCTGCCTAATTGCTCTATCTGGGACTTCCAGTACTCTGTTGAATCTAAGTAGTTATAGTGGTCATCCTTGCCCTTGTTCCTAAAATCAGAGGAAAAGTTTTCAGAATTTCGCCATTGAATATGATATTAGCTGTGGGCTTTTCAAATATGGGTTTAAGTATGTTGAGTTAGTTTTCTTCTTTTCAGTTTGTTGAGTATTTTGTATCATGAAAGGGGTTAAATTTTGTTAAATGCTTTCTCTGCATCTACTGAAATAATTGTGTGATTTTTATCTTTTATTCTGCTAACATGGGGTATGATTTGTGTACATTGAGCCATCTTTGCATCCCGTGAATAAATCCTACTTAGTCGTGGTGTATGATCACTTTAACGTGCTGTTGAATTCGTTTTGTTAGCATTTTGTTGAGGATTTTGCGTTTATGGTCATCAGAGATCTTGGTCTGTAGTTTTCTTTTCCTGTACTGACTTTGTCTGGCTTCAGCATCAGGGCAACGCTGGCCTCATACCATGACTTGGGATGTATTCCCTCCTCTTCAATATTTTTGAAAGAATTTGAGAAGGATTGGTATCAATTCTTTTTTGAATGTTTGGTAGAATTCTGAGCAAAGCCATCTGGTCCTGAGTTTTTCTTTGCTGAGAGATTTTTTATTACTGATTTACTCTCTTTACAAGTTATAGGTCTGTTCAGATTTTCTGTTTTTTCATGAATCGATCTTGGTTGGTTTTATGTTTCTAGGAATGCGCCCATTTCTTGTAGCTTACCCAGTGTGTTGGCATGAAGTTAGTCACAGTAGTCTCTTTACAACCATTTTTATTTCTGTCATCAGTTATAATGTCTCTTCTTTCATTTTATTTCTTTTTCTTTTTCAGAGACAGAGAGAGTCAGAGAGAGGGATAGATAGGGACAGACAGACAGGAATAGAGAGAGATGAGAAGCATCAATCATCAGTTTTTTGTTGCGACACCTTAGTTGTTCATTGATTGCTTTCTCATATGTGCCTTGACCGTGGGCCTTCAGCAGACCAAGTAACTCCTTGCTCAAGCCAGTGACCTTGAGTCCAAGCTGGTGAGCTTTGCTCAAACCAGATGAGCCCGTGCTCAAGCTGGCGATCTCGGGGTCTCGAACCTGGGTCCTCTGCATCCCAGTCTGATGCTCTATCCACTGCGTCACCGCCTGGTCAGGCTCTTCTTTCATTTCTGATTTTATTTGAGTCTTCTCTCTTTTTTTGTAGTCTAGCTAAAGGTTTATCAACTTTATTGATCTCTATAAAAATAAAACTTAATTTCATTAATTTGCGTGGCTCAGTTAACCCTTCCTTTCCTCTAGTAAGAAAATGTGCGCCTCTCTAGACCCTAAGTAATCAAATAGCCTCTCCTGGTTCAGAATTCTAGAAGCCTGTTTTCAGCTCTACAGTTCATTTCGCCACTGGTCACGTGGTATTGTGAACTGCTATTTAAATATTTTGTTATCTAACGTCTCCTGAGTTGTAGGTCTAACTTCCCTCAGTAGATTATAGTTTCCTTGAGGGCAGGCAATAGATCTTATACGTCTTTGTGTCACCCACGGGCTCATTGCAACACCGGGTTGGGTACTTCATACGTATCTGGTGATTTGATTTGAAGTCTCTTGTCGCTTAACCTAACATTCCACTCTTTTCCCCAGTTATGGGCTGCCCCAGGCCCTTATCACATAGCTCCTCCAATTTATAGTCAGCTGTTAATTATCTCCATGCCCTCTGCTGGGCTGCACATGCTCAGTGGACCCTCCGTTGCATTTTCATATCACTCCTGTTCAGATCACAGAGCCCCCCAACGGGTATATCTCACCCTGTTCTCACTCTTTCCGATGATTCCACACTGTCTGCTGGGGCTCCAGGAGGTACTTGGAAGGTAGATGAGCCATGAAATGCGAAGTCAAGAGGGTGGAAACCCAGGGCGGCAGGAAACAAAGAAAGGGCTCCACTTGAAGGGTGATCAGAGCAGCAGGGATGGGAGGGTCTGATAGACTGAGGTGATTTTTACCAAATAGAGCACGTTTGTGTACACTTCCTTTGGTCTGTAGCCCTTCATTGTTCAGTCAAAATCCTCTTCCAAAGTTACGTAGGTTAGTTCTTCCATTTCCTGTGTTCTTCAGTGGGGTTATCTCAGCCACTTGTGACACAGGTGTTATTTGTTATTCTTTGTATGCCATTTGGGGTTTCTCCCATACACCCTGGTTGTTTGGGTTATTTATTTGTTTATTGGGCATGTGAAACATTGCCAGGGTTCTAGAAGGCAGGGCTATACAAAAAGTGCACTCACCGGCTCTGGGTATTCTTGGTATTTTCCATCCCAGTTTAGCCATCCCAGTAGGTGTGAAATGGTATCTCACTGTGTCTTTTTATTATTATTATTATTATTTTTTTTTTTTTTGTATTTTTCTGAAGTTGGAAACGGGGAGGCAGTCAGACAGACTCCTGCATGCGCCTGACCGGGATCCACCCGGCACGCCCACCAGGGGGCGATGCTCTGCCCATCCGGGGCGTCGCTCTGTCGCCACCAGAGCCACTCTTGCTCCAATGGAGACTTGGCTGCAGGAGGGGAAGAGAGAGACAGAGAGGAAGGAGAGGGGGAGGGGTGGAGAAGCAGATGGGCGCTTCTCCTGTGTGCCCTGGCCGGGAATCGAATCCGGGACTCTTGCACGCCAGGCCAACACTCCACCACTGAGCCAACTGGCCAGGGCCTCACTGTGTCTTTAATTTGCATTTTCCTAACAGCTAATGATGTTGAAAGTTTTTTCATGTGCCTGTTTCCCTTCTTTACATCTTCCTTAGTGAAGTCTCTGTTCAAGTCTACACATTTTCTAATTGGATTTTTTTTTAATACTTCATTGATTTTACAGAGACAGGAGAGAAAGGGGAGCATGGAATGGGAAGTAACAACTCATAGTTGTTTCAGGCTAGTTGTTCATTGCTTGCTTGCAGTATGTGCCTTGACCAAGGAAGCCCAGGGTTTCGAACCGGCAACCTTGGCGTTCTAGGCTGAAGGTTTATCCACTGCGCCACCATAGGCCAGGCTTTAATTGGATTTTTTATTGATTGACTTTAGAGAGACAGAGAAAAGAAAAGAGAGAGAGAAACATTCTTTTGTTGTTTTACTTAGTTGTGCATTCATTGGTTATTTCCCATATGTGTCCTGACTGGGGATTGAACACACAACTTGGTGTTTTGGGGTGATGCTCTAACTGACTGAGCTATCTGGCCAGAGCCTTGGATTGTTACGTTAATGTTGAATTAGGAGAGTTCATTGTGTATTCTGGGTCAGACATGTGATTTGAACATATTTTCTCCCTGATTACAGTTTGAATTTCATTTTCTTAATAGGGTTCTTTATAGAGCAAATTTTTAAATTTTGATGAAGTCCAATTTATCAATTATTTTTCTTTTATGGCTATGCTTTTGGTGTCGTGTCTCCTCACCAAGCCTTAGGCCATGAATATTTTCTTCTAAAAGGTTTCTAATTTTGGCCTGGCCTGTGGTGGCGCAGTGGATAAACCTTTGGCCTGGAATGCCAGGGTTGCCAGCTTGAAGCCCTGGGCTTCCCTGGTCAAGGCACATACAGCAAGCAAGCAATGAACAACTAACATGAAGCAACTATGAGTTGTTACTTCCCATTCCATGCTCCCATTTCTCTCTTGTCTCTGTAAAATCAATAAAGTATTTTAAAAGGTTTATAATTCTGTATTTTATTTATTCATTTTTTTTTAGAGAGGAGAGAGAGAGACAGAGAGAGAGAGCAAGGAGAGAGAGACAGAGAGAGAGAAGGGGGGAGGAGCTGGAAGCATCAACTGCCATATGTGCCTTGACCAGGCAAGCCCAGGGTTTCGAACCGGCGACCTCAGCATTTCCAGGTCAATGCTTTATCCACTGCACCACCAGAGGTCAGGCTAATTTTGTATTTTATATTTAGACCTAGGATTTATTTCGAGTTAATTTTGCATACAGTGTACAGTTTGGGTCAAGGTTCATTATTTTTGCCTTTGAAAGTCCAATGTTGGCTTGGCCAGGTAACTCCATTGGTTAGAACATCGTCCCCATTCACCAAGGTTGCAGGTTCCATCCCCAGTCAGGGCACGTACAACAATCAACCAATGAATACATGAGTAAGTGGAACAACAAATGGATATTTCTCTCTTTCTCCCTTTCTCTCTAAAAATCAATCAATAAATTGCAAGCCTAGGAGAGGCTTCAAAAGAAACCAGTCCTGCTAACACTTTGAAGTTGGACTTCCAGCCTCCAGAACGATGAGAAAATAAATTTTTGTTGTATACCCCCCGACCCCCCCCCCCCCCCAGTCTGTGCTGTTTTGTTATGGGAGCCCCAGCAAACTGATACAGAAGGCTTTAACTTTTTGCTCCATTTTTATTTCTTGGACTTCTGTTTCTACTGCATGTGTATGTATCTGTTTTTACGTAATTTAAAAACACATCTTAAAATGTTCTCTTATTGTGCTTATATCTATCATTTCTCATTTCTAATTGTGCCTTCTGCACATGCGGTTTTCTCTCCTTGATTAAGCTAGCAAGTAGCGTATCCATTTTTACTCTGTGAGGTGTTTTTCCCCACAATGAATCATCACTTCAGTGTATTGATTCTACCCTGGTTTCGTTTTCTGATTCATTAATTTCTGCTTGTCTTCCTTCTGTCCGTCTTTCCTTAGATTTATTCTGTTGCTCATCTACTTCCTGGGTTGAATATTTAATCATTTCTTTTTCTCTTTTTCAGGAATATAAGTGTTCAAGACTAATTTTCCCTTCGATACGGTTTTAGCTGTATCTCGTTGCTTTGGGCATGTACTCTTTCCTTTCTTCCTTTTCTTCCCCAGTGTGGTTTGAACTTGCAATTTTGACTTCCTTTTTTTCTCAAACAGAAAATTTTGAGGTTTAAAATTTTCTATGTGGTTGGGTTTTTGTCTCATGTCTACTTTTGTTTTTTTTTGTTGTTGTTGTTTTTTGTTTTGTTTTTTTACAGAGACAGAGAGTCAGAGAGAGGGATAGATAGAGAGACAGACAGACAGGAACGGAGAGATGAGAAGCATCAATCATTAGTTTTTCATTGCGCGTTGCAACACCTTAGTTTTTCATTGATTGCTTTCTCATATGTGCCTTGACCGCAGGCCTTCAGCAGACCAAGTAACCCCCTGCTCGAGCCAGCGGCCTTGGGTTCAAGCTGGTGGGCTTTTGCTCAAACCAGATGAGCCCGCACTCAAGCTGGCAACCTCGGGGTCTCGAACCTGGGTCCTCTGCATCCCAGTTCGACGCTCTATCCACTGCGCCACCACCTGGTCAGGCTGTCTACTTTTGTTTTAATTTCTTGTTTTATTATTTGGTGGTGAGAGGGGTCTTTACTATTTCTATTTTGGGGGAAAGGAGTGATAGTGTCTTTATGGCCACGGTCAGTTTTTGTAAATTCACCCATCGGTGTTTCAATGGAAGGTACGGTCTCTGTTTGCAGGATAACACAATGCAATATTGTCACTCGTATCAACCTGATTAGTTACTTGCTTTATATCCTCTGTATCCCTTTGTGACCTATGGCTCATGGTAAAGCCTCGAGCCACCCTTTATCCAGTGTGGTCCAGCTTCTTTTTCTCTGGTCAGCTGGTCTGTGAAAGGGTAATATCAGAATGCCATTCCCCTCTCTCCTCTCCTCACCCTGCACGCAGATTGTTGGTTTGGGTTAGGAGCCCAGCCCAGAAAAAATAAGGGTCCTCCCAGAAGCCCAGCTTCCACCATCCTGGGTAGTGTGACCCTTCCTAACTCTCTCTTTTCTTTTCTTCTTTTCCAAGTGAGAGGAAGGGAAATAGAGAGACAGACTCCTACATGTGCCCTGACAGGGCTCCACTTGGCACCCCCATCTGGGGCTGATGCTCTGCCTATCTGGAACCACGCTCGAAACCAAGCGATTTTTAGCACCTGAGGTGGAGGCTCCACGGAGCTATCCTCAGTGCCCAGGGCCGATGTGCTCAAACCAATCGAGCCATGGCTGTGGGAGGAGAAGAGGGAGAAAGAGAGAGAGAGAGAGAAGGGGAGGGGGATGGGGTGGGAAAGCAGATGGTTGTTTCTCCTGTGTGCCCTGACCTCCTAGGAATCAAACACATGAATACATCAATACACCGGGATGATGCTGTACCATTGAACCAACTGACCAGGGCCTCCTAACTCTCTTAAGTCCACTTCTGCCCTGTGAAGATGTTGGCCAGACTCTTTGGGACCATTTTCCCTCCTTTTAAGGAACCTGCCCCTATGTCATATCTAGGAGATAGGCAGGGGATCTCAAGGTCTTCCTTAAAATGTTACAGATTCTCTGTGTGTCTGGAGGTACTCCTGCAGATTCGCTCACATCTGCCAAGTTCATTAGAGATGTCATGTCCTTCTGTTACTTGCTCTGTCATTTTGTCTCTGCTGATGCTGCTGTTCGTTGGAGAGGAGTTAAAGAGGCTCATTGGGCTTTCGCTCTGCCATCTTTCCTCCTCATCCCCATCTGAACCCATCGCTCTGGTCGATTGCCACATTCTACGAAAGCCAATAACCGAGTCCTCACTATATATTGACGTGTCTGACTCAAAATAAAAGCTATTCACTTTGTGGATCCCTGGGGACACCTCGAAGGCCATCCTGAAAGTGGAGTTCAGCAGGAAACCCATGTGCCTGCTGATGAGGACAGAGAGGGCGCGTTCAGATGCCGTTGAGAGAGAACACGGTGGCTCCTAATCGTAAGTCTGGAGACCAGAGAGATGTTCCCAAATGTGTCTCCCACAGGCCATTGCTGTGGCCTCCGGATAAGCAGCAATGGGGCTTTATTGGTTTAATAACATTCTTTTTATTTATGAGCCACATCGGGGCGTCTGCTGAGTTCTATATAAACACCATATCCTCAAATTTTCTTTGCCTTCCCCTTAATGTTTTATCTTTATGTTGTCCTTTCAATATTGTTCTTTTTATTCCTTCCCCTGATCTTGTTACAAATGGGTAAGCACCAGTCTTTCTCATGTCTGGGAAGTATTTTTATGACTCTTTCCTCTGAATAAGACCTTCTTAGATCTCTCTTTAATCATAATTCTTACCTTCTCAGCATCTTTTACAAAACAGAAGACTCTTCTATTTACTTTAACTGGCCGTTATTACATAAAACATTCTTCATGTGTATTAGTCAGGTTCGCCAGGTTATGCTGCACAACAAACAACCCCCCAAGGTCTTAGAAGCTAAACAGTGATTGATTTCTTGCTCACATGACATGTCAGCTGCAGCTTGGTTCCAAGTCCACTGCCTTCTGGATCCTGCAGAAAGGATGAGACGATCAAAATGCAAAAAAGAGACAAGCCAGCCAAATCTAACCCTTCTCTAAAGCCTTTTCCTGGGAGCCCACCCCTTCCTGGTTCAGGTGGGCTCCCTCAGCAGCCTCCTAGAGCACAGGCAGCAACTGCAGCACCGGGTTCCTTCACTGTGTAGCAGCTAGCAGCACAGAGAGGCCAGAAGTGTCCCCCAGCACCCCCACCTTTAACAATTTTGTATCCACGTGCCTCTAATGAGATACCACCCTGTGAATAGCTTTCCCTGGCACCGCAGAGGGCAGATGTCTGAGACGTTCCAGATGACGGATTTTCAGCAAGTTCCATCAGCTCAGAATACAGTGATTTCTCTGCCTCAGCTGGGCAAGTGGCCACTTCAAGGAAGCCAGGGATTCGCTACTAAGAAAAAAGGGGAGGTAGAGACTCGCATTAGCAACTGGCAGTGTCTGTCTCAATAGCAATAGATATTTATACATAAGGACACCTTCCGAACGTCTCTGTTTCCTAGGACAGGTCTCTTGTTCATTGCCGGCCGTAGAAACCCCCACCTCCCATGTCCTCGGGCTCATTCCACACCATGGCCCCAGGCAGGATTCCTTCCCATAAAAATCGGCTCAGTGCCATCTCTTAGGAAAGGATCAAGTAAGTGGAAACAAATTCAGCGAGTACGATTTGCTCTACAGTGAGCATCTCATAGACTGAATGCCCCACACTATCCCACCCGTCTTTTAAAGCCCCCAGCCCCTCCAGCTTTACAGCAGTCCTATTGATCCTCCATGGGCTGTGATCCTTGTCATTTCTGCCTTCTTGACCATTTGAGCCCCCCTTCCCTACAGGGGCACTGACCCAGTATCTGTCCCTTGCAGCTTCCTGCCCGGTCACCAGGCCCCCACAGTCAGGGAAGAGCGTCCACTCCCTTGTCAGGATGCCCCCAGAGTGCTCAGAGCGCATGCTGGCGCCACAGATGTCACTGTTCCCCACCCCGCCTGTCACTCAAGCACAAGTTCCAGCCAAGGTGGAAAGAGGAGGTGGTGACAGTGACTTGCGTTGTGAGTTTGGGCAGGTTACTGCCTCTGTAGCAATCCCCTCCTGGCGGGGGCGGGGGGTGCTTGTTAAATGAGAAAGTGAATGAGTTGTACTTGTCACAGTGTCTAGGACACAGTAGTAAGCCCTCAGTAAACACTAGTTGGGGTCATTATTACTATTATTCTTTTCACAGTTCCCAGCTAGCTCTCATCTCTAGAAGTGTGTCATCTCTGGCTTAGGAACTTCCAAATGAGTTCTGTCCACTCTGAGGTCCTGGGGCACCCAAAGAAGTCACTGTGAAGGGACAGGTGGGGGAGAGCAGGAGGCAGGCATCGTAAGCAGCCAAACTCTTCTGCTAGATGTCAGCTTGAATTCAAAGAAGCACCGCAGGGAGAGGTTCCAGAAACGCAGAAGCTGCATGGAAAAGTGTGGTCTGCAGCGCCACCTGCTGGCCATGTCTTGGAATGCTGTGGCTGGAAAGCATGGCAGATCTGGTCACCTAGGATGCGGGTTTACCACACGGTCTCCTGGCGCGCACCCACCCTCAGGGGGACTGGGATGTCTGCAGGTTTAGCCAGTCCATCGGGAGATTTTCATGCAGGTGGTGCAATGCTCCCCAACTCTTCGCGTAAAGGCACCTTATTTTAAGGTTGTGAACAAAAATGTTCACGATGATACAACACAGAGATGTTCTCCTGCCTGAAACACACTTCCTGACTCTAATCAGGAGGAAACAACAGACAAACCTACAGAAAGCGATTGGCCTGTACTCTTCAAAAGTGTCAAGGTCATGAGAGACACAGAAGACTGGGGACCTGTTACCAACTCAAGGAAGCTAAGTAGACAGGAAAACTGGATGCAATATGTGATCCAAGCTTGTCTTTTACTATACAGGACATTATGGGACAATGGGCGAAGTCTGAATATGGTCTGGTGATAATAGTACTGTATCAATGGCAATTCCGTGATTTTGACCATTGTACGTGACTACATAAAAGAATGTTTTTGTTTTTAAGGAATACAAACTGACGTACTTTGGGGTAAAGGGCCATTAGGCTGCACCTGACTTGCAACCAGTTCGGGAAAACAAAATATGTATATTTTGTGATATATATATATATATATATATATATATCCATCTTGGTGAAGAGTGTTCAGAAATCCTTTGTACTATTTTTTGAAACTTTTCTAACAGTCTGAAATTATACTAAAATAAGAAGTTAAAAGATTTTTCTTAGTCCTGAGAAAATAGTAACGCAATGCCACCATAATTCAGTTGCTCATCAAACCAGCAACTCCCCACCTTTTTATGGAGTCCTTAGTAAGGGCCAGCCATGTGCTCATTACTTGTCATGGTTTATCTCATTTAAGCCTCACAGCAATCCTCAGAGAGAGATGTTGTGATGAACCCCCAATCTGAAAATGTAAAGTGACCTGTCCAAGGTCCCACAGCTAGTAAGTGATGGAACTGGGATGAGCTCTCTGGATCCAGAGTTATAAATATTCAACTAGCAGCACATAGGGCCCACGATTCCAGAGAACAGGTTCTTATTATTGAAAGGACTGGGGATAACCTCCTACGGCCGCCAGATTGAACTCTACAACGTCCTCCAAAAATGCCTGGGTCTCGGCGCTGTCTCTGGCCATGCTGTTGCTCCCGGATATCCTTCTTATTGTCTTTCTCCTACCTCCTTTCCCATCTTCCCTCGGTTCCTTCCCAAGCCCTCTCCCTCCTCTGCAGCCCACAGCCCTACACCTACACCCTCTCTCAGAGACTATCCCAGACTCCATCTCCTGCTCTAATTCCTTTGGCAAAGGCAGAAGAGTGTAGGTATTGCTAGCTCCAGCTCTGAACTCAGACAGACCTGGATTCAAAACCTGGCTCTGCCATTCACCAGCTGTGCAACCATGGGCAAGTCGCTTCACCTCTCTGATCATCTTATAAGTAAAACAAAGCTAGTATAACCTGACCTATTACCAACAGAAAGTAAATTGAGCTATACAAAATCTTCCCTATAACATCTGGCAAGCGGCGAGTACTTAAATGTTAGCTACTGTTCTTATGTCCTATCTCCATAATGACTGTTTTAATTTTTTTTTTTTAGACAAATTCATTATAAGCATGTGTCAAAGTTTTATTTCAATCTCGCCACAAAGCCAAGTCAGAGTATTCCTTTGTTAAGAATATTTCACAAGAAAGGAATAATGGTTGGGTAATCATTATTAAAATGAATACAGGACAAAGAATGTCTGCTAATCAGCTGAGTGTTTGGGTAGCTGAATTCCCCAAAGAGGTTTAATGTTGTTAAAGTTTATCAGAAAATTGCTTAGGCATTTATCAGGAATGCTAATTTCCTCCCAGAAGGAGGCTGTGAATTGAATCAGGTGAGAGAGTTCTGTAGCCGGCTGTGATTGGGACACTTTTCTTCATCACGGCCATAATAACCAGGGCTGCATTTCTTGAGGCCTCACTGTACACCCAGCCTGGAGCTGTGTCGCAGGCCTGGTCTTTTTATTTTTATTGTTTCCATTGATTTGGGAGAAAGTGAAAGAGAGAAGAAGGAAGAGATCGAGAGAGGGGAAACGAGAGAGAGAGAAGCATCAACTCATTGTTCCACTTAGTTGTTCTATTTAGTTGTGCGATCATTGGTTGCTTCCCGTATCTGCCCTGATTGAGGATCGAACCCACAACCTCAGTGCACTGAGTCGATGCTTTATCCACGGAGCAATCCAGCCAGGGCCCACAGGCCTACTCTTGAAGCAATCGTGGATGCATGCCATTATTGCCCTTCCAACCCCTCTTGCTCCCGCTTAGCATAGTTCCTCTTCGTTCAGGGTCAAACTAGGCAGTTGACTACTGAGTCCTGACGGAATGAGTGAAGGGGAGTAGTGACAGTCTCATCCCAGGCCGTTGCACAATGCGGGACACACACCCTCTCCTGTTCTCCACACCACCAAGATGTTCTGAGCCTGGCCAGGCGGTGGCGCAGTGGATAGAGCGCCGTGCTTCACATTTCTCCCTTCCTGTCTGTCTGTCCCTGCCTGTCCCTCTGTCTGTCTGTCTCTCTCTCTCTCTCACTAAAAAAGAAAAAAGAAAGAAAATAAACATGTTTCTGAGAGTAGAAACCACACACTGCCTTCCCAACTTAGTGACGTGTAAGCTGGTGCTATTCAGAAGACTGTGATGGTTTTCTGGTCCAATACCATCAAGTAAGGCCTTTCCCAGCTGGATGACAAGGTGTTCTACTCTGGCCACAGAGCCCGGCAGAGCGACCGCAGGCTCATTACGAAGCACGGACGCCTTTCCTCCAACAGACAACGACGAGTTGGATCCAAGTTGCCCGTTAGCTTCTCCAGGGATTCGTTGGACATCTTGCTACAGTACGAACAAACAGATGGACGCGGCTGTTGGCCGCCAGGGTGTTTTGGAAAGAACGGGTCCGCTTACCCGTTGTGAAAAGCGAAGCAGCGCGTCCTAAGCGGGTGCACTGTCGCCAAGCCGGCTTTGGATGAGGTCAGTTGTCCTCGACCTGTGGTCCCCGACTACAGTAGCATCACCTGGGGACTTGACAGAAATGAGAAGTCTTGGTCCCCAGCCCAAACTGACTGAATCACAAGTTCTGGGGTGGAGGCCCCGTAATACGTGCTTTAACAAGCCCTCTGGGGACCTTGGCTGCAGAGTGAATTTCGAGTTAAGTCGGGTTCAGTTATGGTCGCTTTTCCATCTTCACTCGCTTCCCACCGTCGTCTCTTCCTCCCCACCGTCTTCCATCCCTTCTGCCATCCTCAGATTCAACCTCCGTACCCGGGCGGGTTGTGAAACCCCCTTTGTCGATCACCAGAGAAGATGGGAGACGATCAGGATCCAGAAAACTGTCACATTCTCCGGCGGAGTGTTTGGGAGCAGGCCTGCCTGGATGAACCGGAAGACACGTTGGTGGCATCTGAGGCCTCGGCTCCCCAGGAGGCAGAAACAAGATCAGGCCACCGGTGAAACCTGTGCCGGCCTTAGCTGATTGTAAGGCTCTCTGAAGCAAAATGGTTTAGGAGAAGAACAGCAACAGGGAGAGGAGGTGATGACGTGGCCGGTGGGAACCACAGAGACACGATGGAGCCTTTCCGAGGAAAAAGCACAACGAACAGCCATGGGATGGACCCGCTGGAGCACACGACCCTGTCCTGGGCTCTCGAATGGATTTTCTGCAGATCTGCGGGCGGATGATATTCAGTGGATGTTCAAGGAAAGGGTGACTCCTGGAGGCTGGAGAACTTGGGACACTCACACGACACCCACAAAAAGAAGACACAATCCAACTGCTTCTTTTAGTAAACATTTGCCATTCACCATGGCGCATGGTGGATTTTAAGCAGAGGGGCCAGATCCGGTACCTCGCTCTGGTACTGTGGTCCCTCTAGCGAGCTCTCCAACCACCTCCACAGCCATGCCTGAGTTTGCTTGGGCCATTCAGGATCCCTGGGCAGCTCGGGGCCACTAAGTGCCAAAGCCTCCTGCTATAGACCAAATCGTGGAGCCGCAAAACTTATATGTTGAAGCCTAACCCCCAATGTGACTGTATTTGGAGTGAGGAGGTAATTAAGGTTAAATGAGGTCGTAGCAATGAAGCTCTAATCCAATAAGATTAGTGTCTGTGAGAAGAGGTATCAGGCCAGGGAGGTTCTCTCTCTCTCTCTCTCCCTCTTTCTCTCTCTTTCTCCATCTTCCTCTCTCTCCTTTCCTCCCTCCTATGTGAGAACACAGTGAGAAGGCAGCCATTAGAAGCCAGGGAGAGATCATTTGCCAGAAACCAAACTGACCAGCAACCTTGATCTTGGACTTCCCAGGCTCCAGAACTGTGAGAAAACAAATGCTGTTATTTAAGCCACCCATGATATGTTGTTATGACAACCTGAGCTAACTAGCGCCTCCCTCTGCCTGGCCACCACACCAGGCTGTCCAGTTGTTCCGGCCGGACGGCGGAGCAGGGCAGGGGACTTCTTTCACAGTGTTAAATGGGAAGCAGAATCAGCGATTTCCCTCTTGTCCTCAGTGTTTCCTCAAATGCAGTTCTTCCTTTTCCCTGAGAGCCAGTTTACAGAAGGAAACTGAAAATAAGAAATAAGGAATTTCACAGAAGGGAAATAATACTGTGAAATTGCTTATTGGTATTAGGGAGAGATAAAAGAATTGTGAGAACTCTGCTTTGCAAGGCTGTTATCCTGTTGCACAGTTTCTTTTGATTGATTTTAGAGAGAGAGAGAAACATTCATTTGTTGTTCCATTTATTTATGCAGTCATTGGTTGATTCTTGTCTGTGCCCTGACCGGGGATCGAACCCACCACCTTGGAATATCAGGACAATGCTCTAACCAGCTGAGCTACACAGGGCCAGGGCCACACAACCTATTTTTGAACAGCAAAAGCTAACCCTGATCTTCCTTGACATTCTTTCTATAACAAACTTGAATTTCCTTCTCTTATGAATAGTCCAAAACCACCAAATGTGAACTTGTCAAAAAGGGTCAGAACTGTTTTAGGTCAGGCACAGTTACGGATATTTATTTTGGGGGGTGATGAAAATGTTTTGGAATTAGATCATGGTGACGGTCGTAAAGTTCTGCGACTCTCCCCTGGTCAAAATGAAGAAACTCTAAATAGAAACAGATTTAATTTACAAAATTTATAAAAATGTAACTACTTCTGTTTAACAATAAACACTATTAAAATACTCACACAAGCCCTGGCTGGGAAGCACAGCTGGTTGTTGTCCAAATGCTTCAAGGTTGCAGATTTGACCCCTGGTCAGGGCACACACAGGAGTCAACCAATGAATGCACAAATAAGTGGGGCAACAAAATCAATGTTTCTCTCTCTCTCTCAAATCAAAATAAAATAAAGAACACAAAATACTATGAAAAACAACTACACTATTCTTATGATAAGTACAGAATCTCTTTTCTAAAAAAAATTAATTCACAATGCTCCAGAGGCACTACTGGCCCAGTAAAGAGACACAGATTTTGTAATTATGGAATATTGTGTTAAGTGTTATAAATACAGACAATAGGGAACTAACCACCAAATTTTATTAAAAGTTATTTTTTAATCTAATTTTTAAGTTGCAAGAATATGTGATGATTCTTGCACCCTTTCCTTAAAGCAATGCCAATTTTCTCAGTCCAACATTCCCCACAAGCTTCAACATTTCTTTACTAATAAAATGCAAGAAATAAGGAAATTGGGGCACTTCTTGGTAAGTGGACTGTGGTAGCCAGTCTTTAAGATGGAGAAGGCCCAACCTTTCTCTCCCTGGGCCTTGTGGGGTTTAGATTTTGTCCTAGGACAGGGGTCGGGAAATTTTTTGGCTGAGAGAGCCATGAATGCCACATATTTTAAAATGTAATTTCGTGAGAGCCATACAATGACCGTGTACGTTACGCATTAGCCAATAAAAATTTCGTGTTGGCCCTGGCCGGTTGGCTCAGTGGTAGAGCATCGGCCTGGTGTGCAGGAGTCCCGGGTTCGATTCCCGGCCAGGGCACACAGGAGAAGTGCCCATCTGCTTCTCCACCCCTCCCCCTCTCCTTCCTCTCTGTCTCTCTCTTCCCCTCCTGCAGCTGAGGCTCCACTGGAGCAAAAGATGGCCCTGGCGCTGAGGATGGCTCCATGGCCTCTGCCCCAGGCGCTAGAGTGGCTCTGGTCACGACAGAGCAATGCCCTGGATGGGTAGAGCATCGCCCCCTGGTGGGCGTGCCAGGTGGATCCCGGTCAGGCGCATGCGGGAGTCTGTCTGACTGCCTCCTGGTTTCCAGCTTCAGAAAAATACAAAAAATACAAAATAAAAAAAATAAAAATTCGTGTTGACCCAGAGGACAGCTGTGATTGGCTCCAGCCACCTGTAACCATGAACACAAGCGGTAGGAAATGAATGGATTGTAATACATGAGAATGTTTTATATTTTTAACGTTATTATTTTTTTTTATTAAAGATTTGTCTGCGAGCCAGATGCAGCCATCAAAAGAGCCGCATCTGGCTCACGAGCCATAGGTTCCTGACCCCTGTCCTAGGAGATATGAAGTATTTTAAACACAGAAGTGACCTAATCAGATTGGTGTTTTTAAAGGACGACTCTGGCAGCTACACAGCAAAGTGGCTAAAGGGGAGCAAGAACGGAACCAGGAAAACCAGATAGGATGTGTCTGCCATAGTCCAACGTGGAGACATACTGGTGGCTTGGACAGGCAGTGGACAAGCAGTGGTGAGAAGTGGTCAGACGCGCTGGACACTAGCGCTGATAGGACTTCCTACTGGATTGGAGTGGAGTCTTCTTCCCCCGAAATATTTGGCTTAATTGCTGGATGGATGTGTGATGGAGCCATCTGAGATGCCTACTAGATATTCAAGTGGAGATGCTGGCTAGAAATGTGCTGCTGTGAGTCTGGAGCTCAGGAGAGAGGTAGGAGCTGGAAATATAATGTGGGGTCTTTTACATACACGGGTCCTCGGTTTACGACAGCCCGAACAGACAATGTTTCAAGTTTACGACAATCACTCCCATAAAAATTTTTAAAAATTGAGACGTGAGTGTTTCAGCTTATGCCGTTAGCATCTTACTTAAGGACGACATGGGTGAAGTAGTTTGCACGCAGCGGAAGAATACACAGTGTTCTTCTATGGCCTAGTTGTGTTTTTATATTCTAGATTATGATTTTGCAACTGTGTTAGGATAGGTAAGTGACTTAGGCTAGGGTGTGTTTTGACTTACACCAAAACTCGGGTTACGTCACTGTCATCGGAATGGAACTGTGTTGTAACCCAGGGACCCCCTGTAGAAGATACTTAAAGCCAAGAGACTTGCTCAGGTCTCCTAGGAAGTGAGAGAAGAGAGGAAGTCCGTGGCTGAAGCCCGGGACTCTTCAACATTTAGAGGGTGGGAAGAGGAGCAGGTGTGAGCAAGGGACCCGGAGGAGACACGGGAAATGAGGTGGAAGGGGATCCAGGAGAAGATATTATTCCAGAAGCCTTCCAGAAGCCCGGTGATGAAAACCTTTCAAGGAATGCGACCAAGAGACTGGCCAAGACACGGAGTAAGAACTGATCGTTGGATCTGTGATGATGGAGTTTGTAGGTAACCTCGACAGCTTTGGGGAAGTGGGGGGGTGTGTGAAACTGAGACAGGCTGGTGAGCCAGGACAAGTGGAATAGGGAAACTGAGACAGATAGTTAAAGGCCAAGCAGTGTACAGCCATCGAGTAAACTGCAAAATCCTATCTTCCCTGAGGACACTTAAGAATAATAGTTAGCATTTCTCCTCCCCAACCAGAGGGTAAATAACTTAAATCACCCTACTCAGGGAGTTAGATAACAGAAATTCAATTAGTGCCATTTGGGCCAACCACACACACATCTATCTGTTGTTCCACTTATTTGTGCATTCAATGGTTGATTCTTGTATGTGCCCTGACCAGGGATCGAACCCACAACCTTGGCATTTCAGGACTACGCTCTATCCAACTGACCTACCTGGCCAGGGCAAGATATATTTTAATCAAGTAAGCCAGTGCTTCAGCCCAGTCCCGGAAGAAGGCACGTTTCAGGCCAGGGCTCTTGAATTTGAAAGTACGGCCTTCCGATTTCCTGTCCCTGGCCTCAAGTTAAGTTTCGGCCAAAGAAGAAGTGAAAGCTGCAATTAGGACTTTTCCACCGTGGGTTTTACATTTCTAATAAGATCTGATACTCATTTCTGGGATATCAGCTTAGAGAATAGTCCCAATGTGGATGATCTCACTGCTCAAGTCAGCACTCAGCGCATTTCCAAATATTATCTCAATTAATTCTCATAACAACCCTGCAAAGTTGATGGTGTTATGCCCATTTGGGGGGATGAGATACAGATTCGTGAAGAAACAGTCATGCAAGACCTTTACTCAGATTTCAGCATCTCCATGACTGCCATCCTCATTCCTAACAGAACGCAACCTTATTTGGAAGTAGGATCATTGCAGATATAAGTAGTTAAGATGGGTCATTAAGGTGGGCCTCTAATCCAATATGACTAGTGTTCTTTTTTTTTTTTTTTTTTTTTTTTTCTGAAGCCGGAAACGGGGAGGCAGTCAGACAGACTCCCGCATGCGCCCGACCGGGATCTACCCGGCACGCCCACCAGGGGGCAATGCTCTGCCCATTCGGGGCATCGCTCTGTTGCGACCAGAGCCACTCTAGCACCTGAGGCAGAGGCCATGGAGCCATCCCCAGCACCCGGGCCATCTTTGCTCCAATGGAGCCTTGGCTGCGGGAGGGGAAGAGAGAGACAGAGAGGAAGGAGAGGGGGAGGGGTGGAGAAGCAGATGGGCGCCTCTCCTGTGTGCCCTGGCCGGGAATTGAACCTGGGACTCCTGCACGCCAGGCCGACGCTCCACCACTGAGCCAACTGGCCAGGGCCTAGTGTTCTTATAAGAAGGGAAAAGTTGGTATCAGATACACACAGGGAGAACGACAGAAAACGGGGTGGTGTGTTTACAAGTTGTGTTGGCCGTCACTGCCAGGCCGGGTGTTGCAGTTTCAGTCTGTAGATAATGGAGAATGCGTGGAGGGTGTTCAGCTAGAGAGGAGCGGTGAGAAGGCCCCTTCGGCTTAGAGCAGAGCTCGGAAAAGAAAGAAGCCAGAAATTATGGCACCGTTTCTGCTGTCTTCTGGCCAGAAATAAACCACAAATGGTTTCAGAAGCGACCTCTCCCCATTTCACGTCACTGAAACTTGGGCTGCCCCACGTGTTGAACCTTCCCCGCCCTCATTCCTGGCTGGCTCAGTTCCTCATCTGAGCCTGGCTTTATAAGCACCTCAGCTTCTGCTGTAACCTTCAAGAAGGGAAGTTCCCACAAAGAGACTCTGACCAACCTCTGCCCAGGAAGGAGCTGAGGACAAGATGATGGCCAGACCATGCTGTGTGGTAGTGGTCCTGCTGCTGCTGGCAGAGGTCTCCAGTCTTGGAGAAGGGGTTCCTAACCCTGGGTTTGTGGCTAGGATCACCAGAAAAGGTCTGGAATATGGTAAGTGGGTTTTATTCCTCTGATGCTCACTATTGCTCACCAAAGTGGTGTAACCAGGATAAAAAAAAAATCAGATTTGGGTTGTGTCCCTGCTTGGCTTAGAAACCTTTGGACTTCAGCCTGACCAGGCAGTAGTACAATGGATAAAGCATCGGACTGGGACCCAGAGGACCCAGGTTCAAAACCCCGAGGTTGCTGGCTTGAGCGCGGGCTCATCTGGCTTGAATGCGGGCTCACCAGCTTGAGCACAGGGTCGCTGGCTTGAGTGTGGGATCATAGACATGATTCCATGGTCGCTGGCTTGACCCTAAAGGTCATTGGCTTGAGCCAGGGGTTGCTTACTCTGCTGGAGCCCCCTGGTCAAGGCACATATGAGAAAGCAATCCTTGAACAACTAAGGAGCCGAAACGAAGAATTGATACTTCCCATCTCTCTCCTTCCTGTCTATCTGTCCTTATTTATCCCTCTCTTTGACACTCTGTCTCTGTCAAAAAAAAAAAAAAAAGCCCTGTTTGATTAAAGAATAAGCTATAGAAAGAAAGAAAGAAAGAAAGAAAGAAAGAAAGAAAGAAAGAAAGAAAGAAAGAAAGAAAGAAGGAAGGAAGGAAGGAAGGAAGGAAGGAAGGAAGGAAGGAAGGAAGGAAGAAAGAAAGAAAGAAAGAAAGAAAGAAAGAAAGAAAGAAAGAAAGAAAGAAAGAAAGAAAGAAAGAAAGAAAGAAAAACTCTGGACTTCAGTTTCCTCATCTTGAGTTATCAGATGTTAAGTATAGGACTAGATTAGCATTTTTACCAGCATGGTCTATTGACACCTCCCCCCCCCCCACCACCACATACACATTAGAATTGCTAGGACACAATTCTGGAGATCCACCCAAGATTGACTGAAGTTGGGCCTGGGGATATGCATTGTTGACATATAGCCCAAGCAATAGTGAAGAACCCTAAGTTTTGACCCACTGCAGGAAATGATTCTTCAAAAGTTCCACTGCTTCCACGATCTGGTTGAATGAATAAAAAACAATGATTGCTATTTACCTGTCACTTTGAGTTTATGATCTAATTTAATTCTCAGGCTCAGGTTGGTATTATCATTATTACCATTTCCATGTGGGGAACTGAGGCTCAGGGAATTTAAGGGACTTTCTTGGGATTACACCAACAGTAAGTGGCAAATCCTTCATTCAACCTCAGTCCTTGCGATTCCAAAGCCTGACCACTCCACTGTTAGGCTTTGCTGCCTCCCACTGAATGAGCTAACTCCCTCTGTTTGCCTCCAGCCCGCCAATACGGAATGGCCACGCTGAAGAAGGAGCTGTCCAATGTCAACTTGCCTGATTTATCAGGAAGCTTCAAAGCCGGTTGGATGGGAAGCGTGAGATATGAGTGTAGGAGGTGAGAGCTCCATTTGTTACCACAGAGGCAGTGGAGGAGGGAGACGGGGGGGGGGGGGGGGGCTATGGTCATGGGAAAAGGAAAGAAACATGGGCTCAGCACTTGGACTAAGAGCAAAGGGACCATAGCCAGCTCCTGTGGGGCCTCTGGAAGGTGCTAATCATCAGGATGGGAGGGAAACCCTCAGAAACCATTCACCAGCCATAGGTCAGTCCTGCAGAGAGTAGCCCTGGACTTCTGCTCTACCAGGGATCCCTGGCACTCTCCTGATTGCCCAGATTAGGGACCTGCCTGAGACATACCATCCCTTCCTCCAGAGCCTGTTAGGGGGCAGTAATCAAAGACTTAGAGTCTCTCTGGAACCTACTCAGATTTTATTTGCACTGCTAAAGACAACTTCTAGGCCAGGGGTCAGGAACCTATGGCTCACGAGCCAGGTGTGGCTCTTTTGATGGCTGCATCTGGCTCACAGACAAATCTTTAACAAAAAAAAAAAATAATAATAATAATAATAAATAATAATAACGTTAAAAATATAAAACATTCTCATGTATTACAATCCATTCATTTCTTACCGCTCATGTTCATGGTTGTGGGTGGCTGGAGCCAATCACAGCTGTCCTCCAGGACAACACCAAATTTTTATTGGATAATGTGTAACATACACGGGTCTTTGTATGGCTCTCATGAAATTACATTTTAAAATATGTGGCGTTCATGGCTCTCTCAGCCAAAAAGTTTCCTGATCCCTGTTCTAGGCAGACTGAGAAAGAACAAATACCCGGAATCTCCCCCTTTTCCTATCCACTCATCTCCCCACAGTGCTTCCCATTGACCAATCCTAACTAGCAGCCAGTTGCAAAGGGTCCTGGGAAATGTAGTTTTCAGAGGTCAGTACCCTCCAAATAGGTCAGAGCAAGAGAAACAAAATGGAATGTACCTGAAAGCAAATAGATACACGACCAGTGTGATGTTTTCCTGGAGGGCATCTGCCCCATTTAAAGGGGGCAGCTTCTACTCCCTGTCATTGATTGATGCTCTAAGAAAATAAGAACGTTGCCTTTTGACTTTTTCAAGGGAAGCCAGAATTCTAGTGTTTTTTTTCTTCACATTTTTACAATGAAATGTCCTCATTTTAAAACATTGGCAACAGATTCACGTTTTCAAGAACACGAGGAAAAGCATGTCTGTAGCATATCGATCTCATGTGTGACCCACAGATCAGCAGCAGGTGACTTCGGATCTAAATTGCGAGCTCTTAGTTGTATTGGAGGTGTGGGGAGCAGAGAGAGAAAGCTGCCTCTTGCACCAGCTCTGGAGACAGGACGCCCAGTGAGAAGCCAGCTCCCGGGGTCTTCGAGGTGGTGAGGGTCGAGTGTGCAAGACAGTCAGGAGCCCCTAGTGGGTGGGGTCATACAAGAGAGGAAGGTCTGTGGTCTTGAAGGCTGGGGAAGGCTTCCCAGAGGAGGAAAGCCCGCGCAGACCTTGAAGGACGTAACTGCCATGATCTGGTTGTCCTTTGTGGCGTAAGTTGATAAGTCCGAAAGAGACTGTGAAAGCCTGGAAGGGACTCCGGGGACTCGATCAGGGGACTGATGTGCCCCTCATTTTTCTCGGTGTCATGTCTGCCTTCCTTCCCTAGCCTGAGAATCCGTTCCTTCCAACTCCGGAACTCCGATCTGCATCTGCGCCCCAGCCAGGGTGTCACAGCCTCCCTGTCCAATAACTACATGTCTGTCAGCGGGAACTGGAAGGTGGAAAAGGGTTTCATGTAAGTCAGGGGTCCCAAAACTACGGCCCGCGGGCCACATACGGCCCCCTGAGGCCATTTATCCAGCCCCCGCCGTACTTCCGGAAGGGGCACCTCTTTCATTGGTGGTCAGTGAGAGGAGCATAGTTCCCATTGAAATACTGGTCAGTTTGTTGATTTAAATTTACTTGGTCTTTATTTTAAATATTGTATTTGTTCCCGTTTTTTTTTTGTTTTGTTTTGTTTTGTTTTTTACTTTAAAATAAGATATGTGCAGTGTGCATAGGGATTTATTCATAGTTTTTTTTTATAGTCCGGCCCTCCAACAGTCTGAGGGACAGTGAACTGGCCCCCTGTGTAAAAAGTTTGGGGACCCCTGATGTAAGTAGTGCTTGTGTTGAAATGTCTCTCAGCTCTGCTCCGGGGCGTGTCCTCGCACCCCAGACTTCTATTTCTGGATTCTTAAGTGTCCAATCTGTAGAGGATCCAGATCTATCTCTAAGCCTCAGTTTCATTATCTATAAAACGGGGTTTATAATAACCCACCCCAGACGCAGTTGTGGATTCAGTAAAATAGCAGATGTAAGGTATTTGCACTGTGCGTGGCACATACAAAATCCTCAGTAAATGCCGGCTATTTTAGTTAATGAGACGTTGAGACTGTCCAAATAATATAAATGGAACTGCTTGAAAATAGAGCCAGAGTTGCCATGCCGGAAGACTGCCTTGCACGCCCTGTCCCAAACCTTTGGGATGGTAAAGCAGGGCAAAATAATCTGCAGCAACCTTGGGCCCCAGAGAACTGTTTGCAAAGGTAAGAAGAAAACAGATATTGTGGCTACCCATCTGATGACTCCTGGACTGAAAATTTTAAATGTTATTTAGAATTAATGTCAGTATGTTATATCTTCACCAGTAAAAATACTTTCCTTCTTTTGAAGTCATTGTTCCTCTTCCCTTACTCATAAATACCCATTGTCTTTGCTGATTTCATTAATTAATTCATTCATTCATTAATTGAGAGAGAGAGAGAGAGAAGGAGAGACAGACAGACAGGGACAGACAGACAGGAAGGGAGAAAGATGAGAGGCATCAATTCTTCATTGTGACACCTTAGTTGTTCATTGATTGCTTTCTCATATGTGCCTTGACACAGGAGTGGGGGGCTTCCACTGAGCCACTGACCCCTTGCTCAACCCAGTGACCTTGGGCTTCAAGCCAGTGACTTTGGGCTCAAGCCAGCAACCATAAGGTCATGTCTATGATCCCACGCTCAAGCCGGTGACCCTGTGCTCAAGCTGGTGACCTCAGGGTTTCAAACCTGGGTCCTCAGCGTCCCAGGCCAATGCTCTATTCACTGCATCACCATCTGATAAGGCTTTGTCTGCTAATTGAAACATTATTTGGCCTTCTGCATTATCAATGCTTCCTGAATAATTATCGCTACTGATCTCAAATAAATGCTTGTTAGCCAGGCCTGTGGTGGCGCAGCGGATAAACCTTCGGCCTGGAATGCCAAGGTTGCCGGTTTGAAACCCTGGGCTTCCCTGGTCAAGGCACATCCAACAAGCAAGCAATGAACAACTAACATGAAGCAACGATGAGTTGATACTTCCCATTCCATGCTCCCCTTTCTCTCCTGTCTCTGTAAAACCAATAAATAAAGTATTTTTTAAAAAATGCTTGTTGCCTCTTGCCTTGAAAGGCCTTTTCGTTCTTAGGTCACCGAGGCTCAGACAGGATACAAAGCTTGTTAATGGGGAACTGAAAGATAAACCTGGATCTGTGGCCTTCTGGCTCCGCTTTGTGGAGGTGACTGATTGTTCACCATTTGGTTCTCATGTCTCCCAACCAGCACCTTAGAGGGTACTTTTGTTCTGAGTGTGGATGGCATTTCCATCTCGATTTCTCTGACCTTGGGCAAGGACCAGTCTGGACGACCCACTGCCTCTGTGGCCCACTGCAGCAACGCCATCGGCCATGTCAGCATCGACATCTCGGGACAGCTAAGGTAAGTCACCCTGCACACTTGCTGGAAGTTGTCAGAAGTGCTTCAGCATGCAGGGGATGTCTCTGATGGGGCAGATCTGAGAGCAAGATTTGAGACTTACCAAGATCAGAGGTCAGTGAACTAAAAGCCTGTGGGCCCAATCCAGAAGGCCACCTGTTTTTTGTAAATAAAAGGTCATTGGAACACGACTATATTCATGTCTACGGCTGCCTTAGCGCTACGTCAGCAGAGTTGAATAGTTGCCACAGAGACCATATAGCCTGCAATGCCAAAGATACTTACTATGGGGCCCTTTAAGAAAAAGTTTGCTTACCCCCGAGCAAGGCTGCCTTTAATGGCAATCCAGCATCCTAAAGCCACTTACCTGGAGCAGACGCTCAGTGAATTTCGAATGAATGGCAGCCGTCTCCAGGGCGACTGCCTTCCCACTCTGTTTCGGTGGACCCTGCATCAGTCAGATCCTGGCAGGAAACAGAGGGCAACTCAAAAGCCTTACCTGATAAGAATCTAATACATGGCCCTGGCCGGTTGGCTCAGTGGTAAAGCCTCGGCCTGGCGTGCAGGAGTCCCGGGTTCGATTCCCGGCCAGGGCACACAGGAGAAGCGCCCATCTGCTTCTCCACCCCTCCCCCTCTCCTTCCTCTCTGTCTTTCTCTTCCCCTCCCGCACCAAGGCTCCATTGGAACAGAGATGGCCCTGGCGCTGGGGATGGCTCCATGGCCTCTGCCTCAGGCGCTAGAGTGGCTCTGGTCGCAACAGAGCAATGCCCCAGATGGGCAGAGCATCGCCCCCTGGTGGGCGTGCCGGGTGGATGCCAGTCGGGCGCATGCGGGAGTCTGACTGCCTCCCCGTTTCCAGCTTCAGAAAAAAAAAAATAAATAAATAAGAATCTAATAAAGAACATATTCACTGGAGACTAGCAAAAGCAGGAGGCTTCCCTAGAGTTGAAGGGAAGGGAAGGGTGTTACCAGAGCCCGGAGAGGCCTGGAACCTTGGAGAAGGGCTTTGGGACAGGAGTCTAGTGGTCCAGCAGGCAGGAAGGAGTGTGGGTGTAAATACCCCAACTTCTCCTCTTCCTACCTGTGCCTCCCAAGGTATAAAAGTGTCTGTTTCCTCCCACTATTGCCAACTCACAAACTGTCAAAAATTTAGCTTTGTGCCAATTTGAAAGGTAAGGGTATGTCAGCATCCAAGGGTCACCTACCCTTGGATTGAATTCACCTGGCTGTGGCCCTTCTTGGGATAACATAGGAAAGGTCAAGTCCAAAGGTAGCCCTCCTCTTGGGAGTCTCAGTTCATCATAAAATGAGTCTTGACCCTCTTTCCTCTCTTCTCCAGCTGGCTCCTGAATCTCTTCCGTGCAACAATTGAAAGCAAGTTAAAGAATATCTTGACACAAAAGGTAAATAAAGGATAGGCTGATTTGTGGTGCAGGATCACTGACAGGTGCATAGTTGATATTTGGAAGCAGCCTTGTCGCTTAAGTAGGTTGCCATTTGAATTTGCCTGGCAAAAACCTTCCTCTTTGGCGGTGCAAAGGCCAAGGCTTTCCCCAGTCTGGAGGATCACACGTGTAAATTAGCATTTGAAACTGACAGTGTTTAGAGAGAGATGGAGAAGTGACCTTGGATCCCTCCCTCACCCTATACACAAAAATCGACTTGCGGAGGTTTAAGGATTTCAATGCCAAAACAAGTCTAAAACTTTTTAGGGCCCTGACTGGTTGGCTCAGTGGTAGAGTGTTGGCCCGGTATGTGGATGTCCCAAGTTCGATTCCCAGTCAGAGCACAAAGGAGAAGTGACCGTCTGCTTCTATACCTCTCCCCCTTCCCCTTCTCTCTTTCTCTCTTCCTCTCCTACAGCCATGGCTCGATTGGCTCAAGTGCATCAACCGTGGGCACTGAGAATGGCTCCATGGAGCCTCCACCTCAGGCACTAAAAATAGTTCAGTTGCCAGCATGGCCCCAGATGGTTAGAACATTAGCCCCAGACAGGGGTTACCAGGTGGATCCTGGTTGGTGCACATGTTTGTCTATCTCCCCTCTTCTCACTTGGAAAAAAATACTTTTTAAGAGAAAACCTAGAATATCATTCTCACTTTGAGAGGATAGGAAAATGTTTCTTAAATAAGACTCACTCCTCCCAAAAAGGCATCATATTGAGAACAGTACTGGGATAGATAGGCCCTTAGTATTTCTCCCCCTGGAAAGAGGCTTGGTCTTGGAGGCAAAGAGGAACCTCTCACATTTACCCTTTGTGTATCTTTGGGCAAAATGGCACACGCCCTGGAGTGTCAGTGACGGTGTTGGAATAGCTGAAGTTAGGATATCTCAAGACTAAAAGAGCCTGGCATTTCCCAAACGGTAATCCTTGGTTTACAAAGGAATTAATTGGTGAACCCTCCTTCTGGCTTTGTTTTGGAGCCCTCTGGTGGCCATAGTTAGTACTGCCTGCAGACCAGGCACCATGTTCCTGGGCAGATTCTGCCAGGGACAGAAACCCCAGTAGGAAAGGGAGGCAAAGGGGCGGGTGGCGAAGCCTCTGATTCAAGAGCTCTTGCGCCTAGAAGCTCTTCTGCTTTGTCCCTCTGCTCGCTAATGTATTTATGTACTGAACTTCTTGCCACTTGGCCACCAGAGGACAACTGTAGCAGACCCTAGGGCAGTGCTGACGTGACCTCTGATTCAAGAGCTCTTGCGCCTAGAAGCTCTTCTGCTTTGTCCCTCTGCTCGCTAATGTATTTATGTACTGAACTTCTTGCCACTTGGCCACCAGAGGACAACTGTAGCAGACCCTAGGGCAGTGCTGACGTGACCACCATGCACTTGTAATGTGGGTTCCAGAAAAGTCTGTGAACTGAAGTCGGGCCCACCTGTGTGAAATGGGGCAGTGACCAAGTGTTGCCAAGTGTTGGCGGGAAGAGTGATCTCTTCTTCCTTTTCACCATCCTCTCCCGAGGCCCCTCCGTCCCCACCTATAAGGCGGGGATGTAGTATACATTCCTAAAATGGGGTCGGGGGAGAACTCACCTGTCTTTCTCACCCACTTCCCGCAGATCTGCGAAATGGTCAGGAGCTCAACAACCTCACACCTGGAGCCCTACCTCCGGACTCTGCCAGGTGTGGAGCCACCCTCACTTCTCTGGGTGCCATCAGATGCCCTGGCAGCCAGTACCCCTGGGAGGCTTTTCCCCACTTAGTATCTCTCCATCCCACGGGGTTAGATTTGGGGTGACCACCGCCTTGGGGAGTTTGTTCTCTGGAGGTGAGGGAGTAGGGCGATCGAGGGTGGTGACTCAGAAACCCGCTGGGAGCCCAAGGTGAGCAGAAAACTAGGAATACATGGGAGAATGATGTGTTGGCTCTGTATTGGCTGTTTTACAAAACAAAGGTTCTCTGCCTAACCAGGCAGTGGTGCAGTGGATAGAGCATTGGGCTGGGATGCGGAGGACCTGTGTTCAAACCCGAGGTCTCCAGCTTGAGCGCGGGCTCATCTGGTTTGAGTGCAGGGTTGCTGGCTTGGGCGTAAGATCATACATGTGGTCCCATGGTCACTGGCTTCAGCCCAAGTTCGCTGACTTGAAGCCCAAGGTCACTGGCTCAGCTGGAGCCCCCTAGTCAAGGCACATATAATAAAGCAATCAATGAACAACTAAGGTATCACAATGAAGAATTGATGCTTCTCACCTCTCTTCATTCCTGTCTGTCCCTGTCTCTCTCTCCTCTCTCTCTCTCTCTCTCTCTCTCTCTCTCTCTCTCCCTCTCCCTCAACAAAGAAAACTAAAACTAAAACAAAGGTACTCTGAGCTCCCTGTGCAGGGCTGGGAGCCCTTCTAGCCTTGACCTTCTGGCTGCCACAGGGACCTTTTATAATCACACGTTAGGTCTCCCCTCTTCTTGATATCTCTCAGAGACATCTTTGACTCTCAGAATACTGAGCCCAGCTGTGGGAGGCAAGGCCCTGCATGGTCTGGGCCAGACCTTCACACCGCTGTCCCCAGCTTTATGCTGGTCCCCTCCCCGACTCAGCCAGCCACTCTGGTCCCTGTTAGTCTCTCTACTATACAGTGCTCCATAACAGTACACGATCTTTGCACAGGTTATGCTCTCGGCCAGTGCCCCTACCGCACACTTACCCTCCTTCCCCTGCCAGCCCCTGCTCATCCTCCAGATCTCAGCCAAAGCAACACCTCCTCTGGGAAGACTTCCCTGATTTCCTGCCCTAATAATCAGCTTGCCACCTCCCACTTCCCCCCCCCCCATTATATTGCTGGCATCATCCTATGGACTTCTGCTACCTCACATCTAACATACTTGCAATTGTACATCTTTTCCTTGAGTGTTTGATCATTGCCTCCTCTGGACTTGTGAGTTCACTCAGCGGTTTTATCAGCCCCTTGCATGGTGCCTGGCGTATAGCAGGTTGCTCTATAAATACTGAATGAATGAATGAATGAATGAATGAACAAATGAGGAATGAAGCACTCTCTCTGTGACTAAAGGCAGCATGGATATGCCCCAGCCCCCAGCCCACTCCCATTCTCCAAAGGCTGCAGTCCCTGTGAGAGGAGCATCTGGAGTTGTGCAACTGGAAGGTACAACTTTGCACAACTGTGTTTAACTACCCTGTTCACAGTGCTGCCTCTTTCCCATTTCACAGTCACCTTGGCGATTGACCAGATTGCTGGCATTGACTACAGTTTAGTGGGAGCCCCCCGGGTGACCTCCCGAGCCCTGGACACGCCCTTCAAGGTAAGGGGCTGTGGGAAAGGGCCTTGGAGCTGAGGGCGGCAGGAAATCAGCTCCACCCCCCAGAGTAGGCTCCTCCCCTCCCTCTCCCATCCTCCACCCTGAACCTGGGAGAACGAAGGACATGCCTCCCCACCAAAAGAGACATTTCAGGCAGCTGTCAGGACCCAGACGTTGTGGGGCCAGAGGGGATCTTTCAGGACCCTTGAGTCCACGTTCTGGAGAGGAACCCAGGGCACAGGAGGTGTCCCCCAGGCAGGCTTTGGGTGCCTCTGTCTGACACCTTCTCTGGTAGGAAGGTGACTGCTATGTCCTTCTGTCTCCAGGGTAAATTCTTCGGCCTAAGGCAGCGCTTCCGAGTTCCCTTTAGGTCTCCGTCCGTCAAGCTGCCCTGGGAACATGACCGGATGGCCTACATTGCAGTCTCCCAGTATGTCTTCAACACTGCCAGCCAGGTGTACCGCCAGGCGGGGCTCATGAACTTCACCATCCGAAATGAGCACGTGCGTAGGGGATAGAGGAGGCTCGAGGTCCCAGAAGAGAACATTGGGTGGGACTGTGGGCACCCTAGGGAGCTGGGGGAAGAATGCGAACGGGAGTTCAAAACCAGGCTGTGCCTCAGTTTCCCTATATGTGCACACATGCCCTTTGGGGTCTATGAGAGATTGTAAAGAGCTCGGTGTCTGACATACAACACATGAGCTATTATTAGCAGTACTTTAAAAAATATGACGGACTCGGCTGTGTCATACCAGGTCCTCTGAGCAGGAAATGTCAAGACAGCGTTAGACTTGTGAGAGTTTTATGAGGGAAACGCCCGTGAAGGGTTACAGAGGGGGGAGGAGGTAGGAGAGCCCTCGGACGGACTACGATGCAGGACCGACAGTGGTGCAGGGAGCGGGAAGGCAGGTAGATCAGGTAAAAATGCTACTGCGCAGCAAGCTCTAAGTCTCAGCCAAGCTGATGGGGGCAAGAGCGAAGCTTGCTGGTTGGAGGGGGAGGGCCACGCACATCAGGCAGAAGCGTGAGGCGAGGGCTCCAGGCCAGATCTTCTGCGTGATCTGTCGGACCTGACCACAGGCAATTACGCAGGCTTTACCTGGCAGGCGGGAGCCAGACCAGACCCGGAGCGCCGCCAGTGCTTGTCAGTACCTAGACGGAGCTGCAGTCAAGCACTCAAACCCCGCCCCGCCCCGCCCCGCCCCTGCCCCCACCCGGAGCGTGTATCACTAGACTAGACTGTCTGTTCAGAGGTCTCCTTATGGACAGGGGGAGAGGGAAAAACTTTCAGCCAAGACACTGTCAGGTGCCTCTGCTGAGACCCCCTTACTGGAGGGCATGGAGACAGTTCTCTCCAGTCTCTGTGCTCAGTGCTTTTCTAGGACTGGCCCTTCCCCTTCTCCTCCACCTCTTCTCCCTGTGTCCATGAGCCTTTTGTTCAGAGATCTCTCGGCAATAAGATGAGCCCCCCGCCCCATCTTCCCTGATACAGCTGGCCCTCAAAGGTGCCATGCCACAGAGGAAAACAGAAGTTGGGAGGCGGGGTCCTGCCCTTTCCTGATTAGTCTCTTGCTTATACTGCCACCTTGAGTCCTTGCAGTGATCTGACAACAGTCTCCTGCTCTGCCACCCCAGCCACGCTCAGCAGGGGCTGGAAGCAGTCCGGGAGAGCGTGGCCTCGGCCTGAATGGTGCGGGACCCGGATGAGGGGCAGTGGTGGTGGGGATGGGGGTGGGTTGTGGGGGGGGGGGGGCTGTCAGCCAGCTGCCCCCCTCACCGCTGATCCCCTTGAAGGGAGGTCTGAGCAGCGCTCCGCCCGAGCCCACAGTACGATAAGTACTATAGGACCTGCCCAGGTAAAGGGTGGGGTGGGCTATGGACAGAGGTAGGCAGGGTTCTCCAAGCTGAAAGGTCAGCAAGTCATGAAGTGGGCAGAGAATGACACCACAAGAGATGGTGAGAAACAGAGTTTGGGAGAAGCCGTATCTGGAAGCACATTAAACTTAGATCGTGGTGGTGATCAGCTCTCACTGGCCCTTTAAGGGAGCATCCTGAGAAATAACCAGTAACAATAACAGACCTGTATTAAGTACCTAGTAGGTTCCGGGCACTGCCCTTGGTGCTTTCTCCATGTACTATCTCATTTAGTTCTCGAAACTCTGCGGAGCAAGCGCGGTCATTCTCATCACTTCCACTTCACAGATACGGAACCTAACAACGTTAATGGGCAATCACTCCGCGGAAGAATGGCGGAAGCCACGCTGTCAGACCTCAGAAGCCACATCCTTCATCACCATGATGTCCTGCTTCTCAAGCAGCTTACTACTCCCTCTGCTGCAGTTTCCCTTGGACTTTCCAATTTACATGCACACCACATCATTAGGGGCCGTGATCCCTCAGGTAAGAGGGCAAATGTGGCGATTGTGTTTGAGCTCTGCACAGACTTCCTCCAGCCAAGCAGCTTCCCTATTAGAACAGTGTGTAAAGATAAAAGTGATTCAGTAGGAAGGCCACGCCCCCTCCCCTGTGGTCCGGAGCCGAGGCCCGTGGGAAGGTTCCTGCGCTTCCGTGCTGGTACCAGGGGCTGTTGCGGGAGTCACAGTCAGTTGCGCATCTGCTTTGGAGGCATATTTTTAGAGGCCAATAGAGTGGTTTGTGAAAACAAAACACAAAAAGCAAACAAACGCTAAAAAAAAAAAAAAGATAAAAAGTGATTCATTTTTTATATGAAATTACAATCATTGCCTGACCAGGCGGTGGCGTAGTGGATAGAGCGTCAACTTGGGACACTGAGGACCCAGGTTTGAAACCCTGAGGTTGCCAGCTTGAGTGCGGACTCATCTGGCTTGAGTGCGGGCTCACCAGCTTGAGCACGGGGTTGCTGGCTTGAGCCTGGGATCACCGACAAGACCCCATGGTCGCTGGCTTGAGCAAAGGGTCACTGGCTCAGCTTGAGCCCCCTGGCCAAGGCACATATGAGAAGCAACCAATGAACAACTAAGGTGCCACAATTATGAGTCAATGCGTCTCATCTCTCTTTTCTCCTGTCTGTCTCTTTCTCTCTCTCTCGTGCGCGTGTGCTTAAAAAAATCCCATCATTCTCTGACTCCTGTGGCATAAAGAAGGAGGATCTGGATTCGATTGCCTGTGTCTGAATCCTGGGTCTGCTCTTTTCTATCTTTGGCACTCAATCTTTTTTTTTTTTTTTTTTGTATTTTTCTGAAGTTGGAAACGGGGAGAGACAGTCAGACAGACTCCCGCATGCACCCGACCGGGATCCACCCGGCACGCCCACTAGGGGACGACGCTCTGCCCACCAGGGGGCGATGCTCTGCCCCTCCGGGGCGTTGCTCTGCCGCGACCAGAGCCACTCTAGCGCCTGGGGCAGAGGCCAAGGAGCCATCCCCAGCGCCTGGGCCATCTTTTGCTCCAATGGAGCCTTGGCTGCGGGAGGGGAAGAGAGAGACAGAGAGAAAGGAGGGGGGGTGGAGAAGCAAATGGGCGCTTCTCCTATGTGCCCTGGCCGGGAATCGAACCCGAGTCCCCCGCATGCCAGGCCGACGCTCTACTGCTGAGCCAACTGGCCAGGGCCTTTGGCACTCAATCTTGTTGGGCCTCAGTTTCCTCATTTTTGTCAAATGGAGACAACACTAAGGCCTGCCCCACTGAGTTGCTGGATCAATGGAAGACAATAGCACCCAGCACAAATATACAAGATCCTTCCTGGGAAAAAATGGGGCATGTTGGGCAGGCTAATGATTTGGGGCTAGGCTAATAATTGATATCTGCTTGATATTTATGTAGAGCAGAGTTGAATGGAGACAGAAACAGAGGGTAGAAGAGCACTCAGACTCCCTCCTCTTGAACCAGGCCATTCAGCTCCACCCCAAAGTTGCACACTAGTCAACACAAGTTGTCCAGCATTGAAGGAAGTATGGTGACCAGCCACTGTTATTGGAACCTGCCCATGGGGGCATCTCACCCTTCTCAGACATGATCAGAGTGCCCCTAACAACTACAACAGCCTTCTATTGGAAAGGAGTTCTGAAAAATACAATTCCCTCAGTGACATTTCCACTGCTGGTTTCGGGCCCTTGGGGATTTGAGCCTTAAGAATGCACCCCTCTAGCCTTCCCAGTACAGCGCAGGGTCCCTCTGTCTGTCTCCTGCCCTCCCCTGAGTCTCTCTGCCCTTTTTCTCCAGCTGGCCAGATTATACCCCAATATGGAGGTAGGGCTGGAGCTGTCACCTGAATCAGCTCCATTCCTGACTTTCACCCCTGGAAATGTGACCCTCATGCCGGTGATGAACATCGAGGCCTTCGCCCTCCTGCCCAACGCCTCTGACCGCAGCCCGCTTTTCCAACTCAGGGCGGTAAGTCTGTCTGATCCTGGCTGGGGCGGCCAAGGGTCATCTTGCCATGGGTGTAAGCCCCTGCCTCAGCTGAAAGACTGGGAGACTACACAGCCGATAGATGCGGGACGCCGCTATTTCCCCGGAGGTATCCGCGGGCTTTGCAGTTCTGGTCTGCACAGTCAGGCTTTCTGAGGACAAAGCGCATCCCATCAGAGTCGCTAGGAAGCTTAAAAGTCATTCACTCCAGCTGAGTGGAAGATTTTAGATTTCTCACTGCTATGTTTGTTATAAAAAATTGCTAAAAGCATAACCATATGTAAAGTGTTATAAATGAAAGTCATCAAATTATCTTTTTAAAGAAGGTTTAAAATTTGAAGAACTCTTAAAATAGCCATGCTCTCCAAATTGATTTACAGATTCAACATAGTCCCTCTCAACATCCCAGCTGGCTTTTTTTTTTTTTTTTTTTTTTTTTTTTTTTTTTTTTTTTTGTCAGATAACAAGCTGATTCCAAAACTCCTGTGTAAGTTCAAGGGACCCGGAATAGCCAAAACAATTTTGAAAAAGAAAAAGGAAGTTGCATAACTCATACTTTCCTATTTCAAAATGTAACCAAGATAGAATGGTACTGGTGCACGGACAGATATCTAGATCAATGGAATAGGGTTAGTTGAGAACCCAGAATTCACTCTCCATACTGATAGTCAATTGATTTTCAACAAGGGGTCCAACACAGTTGAATGTGGAAGAATAGACCTTCAAGAGACGGTGCTGGGGCAACTGTGTATCCACATGCAGAAGAATGAGGCTGGGCCCCTCTCTTACACCATACACAAAAACGAACTCGGAATGGATCATGGACCTCACTGTGAGAGTTAGAACTATAGAACTCTTAGGGAAGATATGTTAGTAAATCTTCATACTTGAGTTAGGCAGAGCGTTCTCAGATCAATTCAAAAGCACAAGCAACAAAATAGGTAAACTGGAGTTCATCAAATGACACCACCATTCAAGAAAGTGAAAAGACAACCCACAGAATGGGAGAAAACATTTGCAAATCAGAAATCTGATAAGGGCTCAGGGACTCCGAACTTCCCTCTGGTAGTCTGCTCCCAGACTCAGTCATGCTTGTAGGCAGATGGCCTCCCCATCTGAATCCTCTTGAGTCTTTAGTTTGGGTTTATCCCCCTACTTGATGCTTCCATTAAGACGGAGACCTCTGAAATCTCAGCCCACCTTTCTTAAAGTCAGCAACAGGGCACCAGCATCCTGCATCCTCAGTCCCTAATCCCTGAGTGGCTGCCTTTCGGCTATAAGTCCCCCGTCAGGCTGTGGTTTCTGTGTCTGGAGGTTTGTCTCCTGGACTGGGAACCACCAACAAGATGTCTACGTGGCATCTGAGAATCTAGGTGATATCCTTTTGCTTTTCCAGAGAACCAACATCTCCGCCACCATCAGTGTGAGCTCTGGCAAGATCTTTGGCTCATTGAGCCCAGGAAGGTAAGAGGCCATGGGTGAGTGGCGGGATGGGTGGTCAGAGCACTTGGTCTGGGTCACGGATAGGCCTGGAGCTGCCCCTGGGAAGCAGAGGTCTCCACTGCGGCTGGTTCATTCTCTCATCCGGTGCTCCTCTGCAAAAGGCAGGTTGACAAAAATAGAAACAAACAAAAATCACCCAGAATCTTGCCCCATAGAGACAATCACTCTTAGTAGTTCTACATTTACTTCCAGT
This sequence comes from Saccopteryx leptura, assembly GCF_036850995.1. Classification (NCBI taxonomy): domain Eukaryota; kingdom Metazoa; phylum Chordata; class Mammalia; order Chiroptera; family Emballonuridae; genus Saccopteryx; species Saccopteryx leptura. The sequence goes on along the minus strand of NC_089507.1, from coordinate 209,932,215 downwards.
CTTTTATTTTAACGTACATTTATATATAACTTGAAACCCACAGTGCCTTACTTTTTATATTCCACTTTCTCCAGTTAATATGTATGTCATCATAACTCCTTTCAAGTTATCAAAAATGCTCAGATAACACTATTTTATTTTTGTATTTTTCCGAAGCTGGAAATGGGGAGGCAGTCAGACAGACTCCCGCATGCGCTCGACCGGGATCCACCTGGCACGCCCACCAGGGGGTGATGCTCTGTCCATCTGGGGCATTGCTCTGTTGCATCCAGAGCCATTCTAGCGCCTGAGGCAGAGGCCACAGAGCCATCCTCAGCACCCGGGCCAACTTTGCTCCAGTGGAGCCTTGCTGCGGGAGGGGAAGAGAGAGACAGAGAGGAAGGAGAGGGGGAGGGGTGGAGAAGCAGATGGGCACTTCTCCTGTGTGCCCTGGCCGGGAATCGAACCCAGGACTCCTGCACGCCAGGCCGACGCTCTACCACTGAGCCAACCGGCCAGGGCCTAACACTATTTTTTGAAATGTCACTTCTTAAATCACAGTGCATGCTTAAAGCCTTAAAGCCTCAAGCACCGTCTTGCAGAGGAACCGTTGGGTGCTCATTCCCTGAAATGCCCCTGCCCGGAGGGGCTGCACCCCCCGCTGGGGTCCCCGCCGGGGCCTGGGCCGAGCATGCTTCTCTCTTTTCCACACAGTAAGCTGGAATTGGAGCTGAAACACTCCCACATCGGTTTCTTCAATGTGAGTTCTCTCTCGGGATTTCTTGATGTCTTGTCCCAGCAAGGCATCGTGGGGCTCCAAAGGTGACAAGGTCCCAGAGAGAGACGCCTTAGGGTCTCACAGGAAGTGAGTCACCATGTCTGAAAGTTAACCATCCAAGAAGGACACAGCCTGAGGGCAAAGGGGTGACAGGACATGGCCACTGAGAGTATGAGCTTTGGAGGAAGATAGATCTGGGCTCTTCAACCAGGTCTGCCACTTACTAGCTGTATGACCTTGGGTTCACCTCTCTAAGCCTCAGTTTCCTTGACTGTGAATTGGGAATGATTAGCATCTACCCCAACTGGGGGCCGTGTTAGAAAAGAGGGCAGTGAATTCAGTAAGACACTTTGACAAATAGTCGCACATAGTGAGCTCTCAATATATGTTCTGATTGTCATACAGTGGCCCAGGTGCATAATCCCTGGTGGGTTTCAAAATTGAGAGAATTTTTAAGGTGCTATGGGGCAGGCATATGAATCCACCAGGATCTGGGGCAGTGCCCTATAATCAAACACACTAATATTTCTGCAACAAAAGTTTAAATCAGTCACACCAAGTGGGTAGCCCCGTGACCGTTCAGATGATGTTTTGCCTTAAAACAAGCTTGCAGGCACTTAGGGAGAATGGAGTTCAGAGATTTAAGTTTTGGGGGGACTGGGAACAAGGAGCTGTTTCTCTGTGTTGGTTGATAGTCAGATAGTCAACCTCTGTTCTGTAAATGGGATGACATGTTGATGTTTCCAGAGGTGGGGGCAGATGTTCTTTCCTTGGACCCGTTTTCATTCGTGTCTTGTTTGACCCTTTTGCTCTTGGCCCTTCTGTTCCAGGTGGGGTTGATGGAATCCATCTTCAATTACTATGCACCCTACGTCGTGTACCCCTCTATCAATGGTAAGAACAGCTGCTGTCGACTGCCACGTGTAGATTCTCCCCTTTCTGTAGCATTTAAGGTTCATTCGTTCAACAAGTCGAGCCCGTCTTCTGTGCTGGCCGGGGGTTCTGGCAATCTGTGGTCCCTGCCCTTGTGGGGCTCGCATTGTGCTGGGAAAGCACAGGTGTAAGTCTGATAAATGCCACAATAGGAGGAAGCACAGGGGAGCAGTGGGAGCTGGGAGGATGCACTAGATGTGACTTAGACGTCGGTCCAGGAGGCGAGGGCTAAGTTGAGTCCCAAAGCACAAGGCGTTGGGCCCAGGGAGGCCCAGGGAGGAGGAGCACTCCAGCTGGAGAACACCTGGAGTTAACACCCGTGGGTCCTGAGCCAGGTGAGGTCACTGACTTGCTGGGTGACAGTGATGGAGGTCGCACTTGGGACAGTGGCTGCCTGTGAAGCCAGCAGCCCTCCTCCCAGAGCAGGACTCTCTCCAACAGGCTCCACCACCTGCCTTTTTACAACCAAGAGATCAGAGCAGCAAAACTGACCGGGAAAGGGACGGTGGAGGAGATGGCGGTCCTCGTGGATGAGTCCCTGGATATAAACGCTGCGGGTGGCGATTGAGGGCAGGGCTAACGGAAGCCTAAGACGCTGTCGGCTCCTAAAGAAGCTGCGTTTCCCTGCGCCTCCCCGCACCCCCTAAAACACCCGCCCCGAATCCAGTAACCTACCACGGTTCGGTGGTCCGCTCTCGTTGGCCAGTTGCAAATGCAACGGTCTGTGTTCACAGCTCCCCAGTGTTTTCTTTTCTGTCCAGCCCATCTCTCTGCTGTTTCTCTTCCAGCAAAACTGAAGGAGGGCTTCCCGCTCCCTCTGCCGAGGGACACCTACCTCAACAGCTTGCAGCTCCAGATCCTCCAGGTAGGTGAGAGGTGGCGTCTGGGGGCGGAGCCTTACAGACTGGGGGGGGGGGGGGGGGGCCTGGTTCAGGGTTTGGTGGATACCAGGGGAGGGTCTTTAACTCCCACTTACATCCTAGACCTAATGTTCATAGAAAAAAAAAATGTTTTGAATTTTGGTGTATAAATGGCAGGTTTTGATTATCCGGAATCTGGGCTCTGTGTAAAACGGCTCAGTTCTCAGTAATTCAGTTCCAACGTTTACTGAACTTCTACAGCGTGCAAGGCCCTTCGGCCATGGACGGAAGAATGGGCTAGAGGGTCAGATTAGATGCCACACTCCTGGTTGAAGGAGGGGCCAGCTGAACAAACCCAGAATGTCCTTGGTGCTGTGAGCCCGCCCTGGGCCACTGGCCAGACTGCTCACCCACAGCAGCAAGGCATGATCCTGGAGAAAAACTGGCCATGCCTGCAAGTGGAAGAAACCTACTAGGGCCAGGGGGCCGGGACAGTCATAGGACACGCTGGGATATCAATCCGGAAGTCCCAGTGTGCCATGTCCTCACTGTTCATGTGTTCTCACTCCAGAGTAACCCGGGACTATGTTCTCAGAAATTACGAGAGGGGAGTGAACTCAGGCAGCACCCAGAAGGGAGTGGTTCTCCTGGGAGGAAAACATTCTGGAGGAAAGCAGTTCGTGGATGTCTTCCAGGAACCAGCGTTTAGGATATCCAAATAATTTGCTAGCTGATAAGGACCGTGTTTTATAAAGGCCTCCTTCTATAAAAGTGGAAGGGCTTGGTTTTGGCACTGACCTGGTTGTTTGTATTCAAGAACTTGCCTGGCCCTGTGTCCCTTCCAGGAAGCTCTTATGCAGCTTAGACAGTGACCGTCCTTGTCTGCCCCTTTTGTCTTCTCTCCAGAACTTCGTGCTCATAAAGGCCGACATTGATTAGGGTGAAGACTGCGGAGCATGTGGCTGGGGGAGTGGACGACAGGACAGCCAGGCTTCCCAGCCCGCCCTGGGGAACCCCAGGGGGTGCCATCACTCTATTTCCTCTCCCATGAGCTCCCCCTGCCCCCCATGGAGCCTACGACATCTGAAGACACGCCTGACCGCAGGGCACCCTCCCCACTCCATCCTCTTCCTCCTGCCCATGCCCCTACACGTTCTCTCTTGGCAGCTGTCCTCAGCTTTACTCTAGGTGACCTAACCCCAGCTCCTTACCTGCCCGCTGCTAGAATCCTTTGGTGAAAGAAAAAAGTATTAGCCGTGTCCAGTTACCCATGCTGCCCAAAGCATCCTGCTCCTGCTCAAACCTGTAGATCGGCCTGACCAGGCGGTGGTGCAGTGGATAGAGCATCGGACCAGGATGAGGAGGACCCAGGTTCAAGACCCCGAGGTCGCCAGCTTGAGCATGGGCTCATCTGGTTTGAGCAAAGCTCACCAGCTTGGACCCAAGGTCACTGGCTCGAGCAAGGGGTTACTCGGTCTGCTGTAGCCCCACAGTCAAGGCACATATGGGAAAGCAATCAATGAACAACTAAGGTGTTGCAAGGAAAAATTAATGATTGATGCTTCTCATCTCTCTCTGTTCCTGTCTGTCTGTTCCTCTCTCTGACTCTGTCTCTGTAAAAAACAAAAAAAAAACAAACAAACCTGTAGATCGCCTTCGTTGTCCGTGGCATTTGATGTCATGGTTTAAGAGTCAGAAGTGGCCCTGGACGGTTGGCTCAGCGGTAGAGCGTCGGCCTGGCATGTGGGGGACCCGGGTTCGATTCCCGGCCAGGGCGCATAGGAGAAGCGCCCATTTGCTTCTCCACCTCCCTCTCCTTCCTCTCTGTCTCTCTCTTCCCCTCCCGCAGCCGAGGCTCCATTGGAGCAAAGATGGCCCGGGCGCTGGGGATGGCTCCTTGGCCTCTGCCCCAGGCGCTGGAGTGGCTCTGGTCTCAGCAGAGCGACGCCCCAGAGGGGCAGAGCATCACCCCCTGGTGGGCAGAGCGTGGCCCCTGTGGGCGTGCCGGGTGGATCCTGGTCGGGCGCATGCGGGAGTCTGTCTGACTGTCTCTCCTCGTTTCCAGCTTCGGAAAGATACAAAAAAAAATAAAAGAGTCAGAAGTGAGCTCCCAGCCTTGTTACATCCTTGGTTGTATTTATTGAGATGGGACAAACATAAGGTGAGGGCATTTATAAAACCTGAATTAGAAGCAATGCTGAACGTTCTACCTGAAACAAAAAATGATAAAGTCTGTGAAACAGAGCAAAATGACAAACAGGGAAGCCCCTGAAGGCACAAACCGTCTGATTCACCGCCGTGCGGTTTCTAACATGGTGTCTGGCTCGTGAGTTGCTTATGTCTTTTAAGTGAATGAACTGTCCATCTCTCCGTCTCTCATTCTCCTGGCTCTCCGGTCTGCTGTGGACTCTCCCACCAGCTGCTCCCCTAGGCCTCTGGTGCCTCCCAGTTTCCAGGCAAGGATCATGCCTCCTCAATCTTGACCCTGGATCCCGGTCACCTAGGTGGTGACACGTTCCTCAGATTTCCACGGGGACTGAAGACCAGACCTGGCTCCTGCTTCACACACCCCAGTGGGGCGAGGCGGAAACGATGGCCTGGTGTCCGGTGGGACGTGCCTGGTGTCTCAACCGCAGCAGACACTCCCAGCCGGTGGGAGCTTTGAAGGGGACCCAGATTCCTTCCCTGGGCATCTTTACAGGCAGCGATGACCAGCTGGCAACAGTGGCAAACGGAAGTCAGAGGATACATCTTAAAGAGGGCAAGGCAGAAAAAGAACGCTGGACTTCAGACACTGGGGGCAGAGCGGAACATGAACGCTGGACTTCAGACACTGGGGGCAGAGCGGGACATGAACGCTGGACTTCAGACACTGGGGGCAGAGCGGGACATGAACGCTGGACTTCAGACACTGGGGGCAGAGCGGGACATGAACGCTGGACTTCAGACACTGGGGGCAGAGCGGGACATGAACGCTGGACTTCAGACACTGGGGGCAGAGCGGGACATGAACGCTGGACTTCAGACACGGGGGGCAGAGCGGGACATGAACGCTGGACTTCAGACACTGGGGGCAGAGCGGGACATGAACGCTGGACTTCAGACACTGGGGGCAGAGCGGGACATGAACGCTGGACTTCAGACACTGGGGGCAGAGCGGGACATGAACGCTGGACTTCAGACACGGGGGGCAGAGCGGGACATGAACGCTGGACTTAAGACACTGGGGGCAGAGCGGGACATGAACGCTGCACTTCAGACACTGGGGGCAGAGCGGGACATGAACGCTGGACTTCAGACACTGGGGGCAGAGCGGGACATGAACGCTGGACTTCAGACACTGGGGGCAGAGCGGGACATGAACGCTGGACTTCAGACACTGGGGGCAGAGCGGGACATGAACGCTGGACTTCAGACACTGGGGGCAGAGCGGGACATGAACGCTGCACTTCAGACACTGGGGGCAGAGCGGGACATGAACGCTAGACTTCAGACACTGGGGGCAGAGAGGGACATGAACGCTGGACTTCAGACACTGGGGGCAGAGCGGGACATGAACGCTGGACTTCAGACACTGGGGGCAGAGCGGGACATGAACGCTGGACTTCAGACACTGGGGGCAGAGCGGGACATGAACGCTGGACTTCAGACACTGGGGGCAGAGCGGGACATGAACGCTGGACTTCAGACACGGGGCAGAGCGGGACATGTCAGCCGTGAAGAATGCCCGCCCTGCAGTGGGGGCCGTCCGGGTGGGGGACGCAGGCAGGCAGGACAGCCTGACTTCTGCCTCAGCCCGGCCTGGGTGGTTCCTACTTCCAGTGCAAAAATCAGACAATGAACTCAACTTTCAGCATGGCCTTGGGGACGTATCTCCTTAGGTAGACCCCTTGATCTGTAAAATGGGATTAAAAAATTCAAGCATGCATACCCTTACGTTGAGTTATTCATTTTAACCCAGTGATCTCCAAAAAGCTGAGGACAGCCCCGAAGTCCAGCGGCAGCTGCTCCATGCTCCCCCGCTCCCCCTTACACAGGAATCCGTCCTCTCAGGGGGATACCATGTGTTTTACGCCCCAGAGAAGCTGACCAACTCGTCCCGTTTTGCATGGGACTTACCTGGTTTTAGCAATTAAGTCCCACGTCCTGGGCAACCCCTCGATCCCAGGCAAACTCGGACAGGTGGTCACACAAGCAGACAATTACCCACGGGCCAGGCCCCAGAACTCCAGGCCACGCCAGCTTTCTGTGACATCAGCACCGGTCCCACTCGAATCCACCCTGTCCCCAGCCACCCTTCCACAGCCTTGGCCTGACCGCTCAACACCCGCATTGTCACGGGTCCTAACGCAGAACCGCTGCCATCCTGCTCACCTCCCGGTCCGAAGGGGGCACTCCCGCCCGCAGCCCACGCGCCGAGCCTCAGGGCAGCGAGAACACACACTCAAGGACTGAAAACAAGATGGGGCCCGCGGCCCACTTTCTCCCGCCCAGCCCTGCTGGCACGTGGCTTGACGCTAATTCAAAGGCAGACAGAGCGAGTTTGTAAAGGTTTATTAAATGTGTGGGCGCAGAGGAAAGTGGTGAGCAGCTACACATTCAAGAGAAAAAGTCTTGGTCCTTAAAGACATTCCGGGCACGGCAGAGGGGCAGGGGCTGGCCCTCGCAGCGTACTGCTAGCCAGCTGACGCGGACCCCAAGTTCTTCTTGAGCAGAACTTGAGCAGAGGAACGTTGCTCCATGATGCTCTGAGCAGGCAGTGGGGAGGAGCTGCGGTGAGGCCTCCTGCCGGGACCTCCCTCTCAATTCTCTGGCCCTCTGGTGAACACAAATAGCAGCAAGAGAATCTAAAAAAACAAAAAACAAAAAGCAGGTGAGTCCAATGGTTTGAGTTCCCACCTACATGAACGCAAACCAGCTTACCCTCTGGCTATGGTTCCCAGACTTTGACATTAATTCACCTTGGTGAGAAATATCAGGAAACCCAGTTCCCAAGGCATCCTGAGGGTCACTGATTCATGACCTTGGGACTTTCATCAACAGTCTCCGGATGTGAGGCTGACCTAGAGGGGGAGAGAGCATACAGACACTCAGTCCCCAGTGCCACCTTCTCCCCAGGTGACATCACTGGGCGGGTCCCACTCAACCAGGCTCAGGCTCGCCCAGAGCCTGGGCCACTTCCGATCTTCCTACACAGACCCCAGAAAACCTCCCTGCCACAGAGTCAAGACACTCCCAGCATAAAAAACCTGGACATGCTTTGGGGTTGGAAAAGATCAGGAGCATGCGGTCATGACACCACTGTGAGGAAAGATTTAAAAACCTTCTCTGCTATCCCGGCTTTGGTTTTCAGATGAAGTAGAGGGTGAGACTAGGTCACAGAGCTCGATCGGTTCAGAGGCTGGACCGGTCTCTGGTGTCTAAATCTACAAGCTCTCCATCACTGCCTACTGCCGATACTCCGGCACTTGGAAGGGAGACGCCACAGGGGGCACATTGCCCGTGCGGGTCTCTACAGGCCCCTCCCCTGTAGGCATCCGAGTGAGGGACACAACTGTGACCTCCCGGGATGCCACTTTTCCCTCCCTTCCTCTGACATTTTCATCCAAGCCCCAGGGAATATGTATGTGACTTTACAGACGCAGCAAAGCAAAAATTCCAGAAAATATCCAAAACCCTTACCGCAGGGCCCCACGGGGTTAGCGCCTGACTGTTTTGAAGACTGACACGAAGATGACTGAGGTCTCCCGTGGCACCTCTGCACCCGCAGGCCAATCTGCAAGAGACAGCCATGAACACAGAGAACATCTGGCACAGTGGCTGGCAGATTAGAGCACCCACAAATGTGGGCTGTGCTGTGACTATAACACCCAAACAGCCACACTGCTGTCCCAGGAACAAGAACTGATTTAACTCCAGGAAGTGGTCTGCAGATCATCTGGAATCAGGAGTAACATCCGTGTTACCCAATGTGCCAACTGTGATCAATTTGTTGCTAACGCTTGACCAGGTGGTGGCGCAGTGGATAAAGCGTCAACCTGGAAATGCTGAGGTCGCCGGTTCGAAACCCTGGGTTTGCCTGGTCAAGGCACCTATGGGAGTTGATGCTTCCAGCTCCTCCCCCCCTTCTCTCTCTCTGTCTCTCCCTCTCCTCTCTAAAATGAATAAATAATAAAAAAAAAAATTGTTGCTAACAAGTCTATGTTAAAAGGATGCCAAGGCCAGGTTTTCAGAGGGTGCCATGGCAAACTGGCAGCAACTAGCAGGAACGGGGAGGGCTACCGGGTTGTGGGAAGGCCCCAGACTACCATCTCGTCTAAGGACTGCTTACATATATATATCCTCCACTGGACTGCGCTTGGCCCAGCGCTATCACTGCTCTAGTCCTTGCCCTATAAGGGAAGAGGGAAACCAGCCCTGATGGAGCATGGGGGGATGTCTCAGCTCCGGGCACTCCCCTGACCATCCACAATGGGATGAGCCCTACCATCTTACCATGACATGTCATCTCCACATCTCCATCTCCTCGTCTTGTTTTATTTTGTTTTGTTTTTGTCCAGGTGCCACATGTCAGGCACTGAGCACGAAGCAAAACAAGCCTGATCACGGCACGAGAAGCAAATCAACAATTTCCAGGACTGATTAGTGCTAAGAGGCGGGACTCCACGGGGCGGGGCCCTGCCCTGTCCAAGGGCCTCTCGGTGCCACGCGGCACCAGGTACCAGGAAGTAACACAAACGGCTGGGAAGACGTGTACGAAAGCGCCAGGGTTTGGAAGGGACATAGGCGGACCCTCCAAACACGGGGAAATGCTGTCGGCAGCTGCTCTCCCTGCACTATCAATGACCAGGGCACAGGCAGCCCACGATCACTTTCGAATGCAGGAGCCAAAAAACAGGGCGAAGACGAGCAGGAAAGAGGAGCCCATGTAACCAGCCTGCTATCTGCCCAGCCAAGCCCAGGATCCTGCGCAATATCGTCGCTCCGTCCATTAGATTCAGCTCCCCTCATCAAAAGGGTGCACAGGACGACCCACTCCTAGTAAAAATGCCTCGGTGTTTCATTTTCCGCACAAATAAGTACTGAGTACCTACCTGTTCCCGACACCGTGGGTTTCCGAAGGCGCCCAGCACGCACGCGCCCATCGCTCCTGGCTGTGGACTCATCCCGGTGCCGATACTGCGGAAAGGCGTGGACGTCCGAGCATTTCGGGAGATGGCCTGAGACAGCCACGCGACAGCGACACTCTCCCAACTGCTCAGCGTGGGTGGAAATGCGGCTGGGGCCCAGGCTGCGGCCTAGAGCGGCGCCTCCCCGTACGGAACCCGCGCAAACGATTCTGCGCGCCCCCTGGTGGAGCGGAGGGTTTGGGATAATTTCCCAAAGCGGTCCGGCATTACAGAAGTAACATTCCCACACCTGTTTTGCTTTTCTATTTGTTCGGAAGGCGTGTCCTGAGTCACTGATTTGTCACTAATCTGTCGAAATGATCACTCTTCCACGTGAGTAGCTTTTATTAGCAGGGTCTCAGTGTCCATGGTGTTTAGTCTGGACAATAGGAATTTGTCTGAATGACCATTGTATTCATAGTACCTGGGTTAGTGGCGGGCACAGTTGAACAAATGAATTCCGTTCACGTATTTATTTGGACATCACCAGTCTAAAATATTGTTCCGATGGCCTGAGACTGGAATGTGAGAGTGATAATGAGATGAGCCTAAGGAGGCGGGCAGGTGCTTTGTTGAGCCTCATTCTAAAATCGAATGCAACTAGACTGTGGAGCCAGTCTTTGAAGCAGAAGGGACTCCATCAGATTTGCATGTGAGGGACCTGATCGGATGTGCATAGTGGCAGAGAAGACAGAGGTCCTGTGCTCCCACCATCCCACTAGACAGGGGCCTGGGAGGGGCCTCAGGGCCTCAGGGCCTCCAAATCTCACAAGCACATCCAGGATAGGTGTACCCCTCAGACTGGGGCAACATGCCACTAACTCAGCCCGCATTCTGAGGTGTCGAACAGGCCACCCTTGTCCCCGAGCACCCACAGTTAGATTCCTGGCGCCCAGTCAGGCAGCACGATGCAGAGACCCAGTCCAGATGTCCGCAAGTGAGAGAAAACTGGGGTCTCTGAGCATGAGAACACCCCCCATTCTGTGTTCTGGGAGAAGGTGTTGGGATTCTAAGACTGTGAGAACGTTAGGGGTCTTTATGGTGGGGAGAGGCCAGGGGATGCTATGGCTGTGAGGACATGGGACAAAGGGGTCAGGTACACACACTGTGGCCACCCAGCCCTACTGTCCTCTTTTGCCTTCTGATTTTGCTCTTGTTCTCCGTGAGACCTTGGCTAAGTGACCTAACTGCTCTGCCCAGCCTTAGTTTTCAGTTTCTGGAAAATGGGCAAAACGAGAGCTCCCCTTCGGAGCACTGAAAATAAGTGAAATAATTCATATCAAGAGAGTAGCACAGAGCACATGGCCGAGGCATGGCAGTTGCAATACTTCAGTGCTTCTGGGAAAGCCGAGGGCTTCTGTCACGGTGAGGACCGTGGGGGGTTATCTACAAGACAGAGCAAGTGTGTTGTGTTTGAAGAGTCCAAGGCAGCGCTGTCGATTAGAAATTCGCCAGCCATGTATGTAATTTAAAATTTCCTAAGCCACATTAAAAAGGTACAAAAAAGGCCTGACCAGGCAGTGGCGCAGTGGATAGAGCGTTGGACTGGGATGCGGAGGACCCAGGTTCGAGACCTCGAGGTCGCCAGCTTGAGTGCAGGCTCATCTGGCTTGAGCAAAGCTCACCAGCTTGGACCCAAGGTCGCTGGCTTGAGCAAGGGGTTACTTGGTCTGCTGAAGGCCCGCGGTCAAGGCACATATGAGAAAGCAATCAATGAACAACTAAGGTGTCACAATGAAAAACTGATGATTGATGCTTCTAATCTCTTTCCGTTCCTGTCTGTCCCTATCTATCCCTCTCTCTCTCTCTCTCTCTCTCTCTCCCTGTAAAAAAAAAAAAAAAGGTACAAAAAAGGTGAAATTCATCTTAATTACATATTTTATTTAACTCAAGATAACCAAAATAGCATCATTTCAGCATGTCATTAATCTGCTTAACTGATTAAAGAGACATTTCCTATTCTTTTTTTTTTTTTCTCTTTATACAAAGTCTTTGGAATGGCGTGCGTGTTTTACACAAAGGGCACAGAGCAGTTTGTACCGGCTCCATCTCCAGGGCTCTGCAGCCACATGTGGCTGGTGGCTGCTGTGTCTGTGTTCTTCAGAGCAGGTCTAGGGCCATCGGGCATCCATCAGCCCCTTAGACAGAGGAGAGACGCGGCAAGCAGGAGGCTGACAGTGTGACCCATCCACGCCACCCTACTTAGGAACCTGGGGCACCCTACAAGGAAGCTTCCCAAACCCTCGCCTCCTGGGTTTTTATGGAGACTTCATTACAAGGCATGATTATTAAATCACTGGCTCTTGGTGATTGAGTCCATCTCTAGCCAACTCTCCTCCCTAAAAGTCAGAGGTTGGGGTGGGGCTGAAAGCTACAACCCTCAAATCACCTGGTTGTTTCCCCTGGCAACCAACGCCCATCCTTTGGCGCTTCCAAAAGCCACCGTGTTCATGTCACGACCACCTTTACCGCTCTCAACACTTAGGTCATCCCAAAGTTTTTGGAGCCTGTAAGTTAAGAACCTTGGACGAAGACCTCCTATAGGTTAGAAATGTACTGTGGTCACCCAAATGACCGAATAGATAGTGCTTCTCATCACAGCATCGCAACAGGGGCCCAGTGCCTGGAGCCACACTTGGGTAAGGGTTCTTCTTCTCCTTCAGCAGGTGTAGAATCTGTGGTGGGAATGTTTGCCTGCTCCTGAAAAGCTCTTCCCAAGAGGGGACCTGTGGAGGTGAGGGTACCCCAAGCAGAGAGAGCCTGCTCACATCAGTAGGGGTGGAGTCAAAGGGAACCAGGATGGAGGCTTCCAAAGACTTCTGAGATAGAGGCCAAGCGAGAAAGACTCAGCATTCGATAGGAGCCCAACCTAGAAAGAAGTCTTCCCTCCCCTTCCTCTTCAGTCCATCGGTTTGATCCTGCAGGTATTGGAAGCAGGAGAGAGGGCAGAAGCCTGGTGAAGATAAACACATCTGGATAAGTAGAGAAAGAAGGCTCCCGTCCCCTCCCAGCAGACGGCAGCCCACTCTATGCTCGGTCCAAAGCAGTGGAGAGAAGTTCTACCTACAAATGATCATTGCAACCAAATTCACATGTTCAGCTGGACATTTAAAATAACTGAATGGAACTGGTGTTCCCCATTTTTAGTGATTCTAAGACTTACTACCTAAGAATGATCAGAAAAGCTATGAGGCCCGCTTGATATTTCACTAGGGACAGGGGAAAGATACTTTCACTGAGAAAGTCTAAAGAGTCCTGTTTTCAACATACTGGTTGCATTAACAATGGAATGGGCTGTAGCTCTGAGGCCAACATTCCCCGGATCTAGAATCTGTGACCTCATAGTGGCTGAGAGAGCCCTTCCCTTTAGGAATGGGATGGCTAGCTGGGCAGATTGTTCCAAGGAGCTGATGCCCAGGGTCAAGGCCGGAAGTCAGCAACCGGCCCTGCGAGGCCCGCGGGAGCTCCAGGCCCCATCGCCACACTAACAATGGCCGCCATGCTGGAGGCCTTGCTGTGCCTGTCTATCTTCCTCCTTGCCTTCTCACTGCTGCTCTGTTACTGCGTCTTTCGGAAGCAGTAGGCTTGGGCTCCTGCAGGTTGGAACCTTGGCAGGACGCGCTCTTCCTGAGCTGCTCATGACCTGGGTCTGGGCCTGTTTTGGGGTCTCCAACAGTCCAGTCCCCTGCCCTCCCTGGGTCTCTGACAAGCTGAGATGAGACAGAGGGTCTCTCCTGCAGGGTCAGCTCCCACGTAGGTCAGGGTCAGCACCTCCCCCTGAATTCCCTAGCTGGGTCCACTGACCCTCACAGCCTCTCTAGCTCTGCTTCCTGTTATGTTTTGTCCTGGGCAGTGAAGGCCACTGGTTTTGGAGAAGGGATCGATGTGGGCTCAGTAATGGTATCAATGACTCAGGCCTCTGCCATGGGGACAGGCATGAGAAGTGGTGGCCCTCTCCCTCTAAAAACTGTCAAGACTGTGCCCTGGAGAATGGAACCTCAGCAGTGAGATTAAACTCTTCTTCTATCATGGTGGACGACCCTTGAGAACAACCTTCTTGACTAATGAATCGGTGTGATGAATTAACTTGGGCTTCCCTGAACAATAACTTCGGACTTTCCTTGCTAAGTAAATAACGGAGATAGTTTGTGGCTAGTTAAACTTTCCTGGCTGGAGAATTGTTAACTTTCTTGCCTGAATACTTGGGCATTTCAGGACAATGATATATGAACTTTGGATCATTATCTTTCATCATGCTAGCTGACCACATCAGTTCTCCACTCCATTATTATTGTTATTATTATTATTATTTTATTTTTATTTTTTTAGAGCAAGGAGAGAGAGAGAAAAGGGGGAGGGGCAGGAAGCATCAACTCCCATATGTGCCTTGACCAGGCAAGCCCAGGGTTTTGAACTGGCGACCTCAGCGTTCCAGGTCGACGCTTTATCCACTGCGCCACCACAGGTCAGGCCATTTCTTCTCTCTTAAGACCTTGGGTTTTCCTAGCCAAGGTCACCAGACATCCTGGCTATTTTTGTGGTACTTCCAGGATAAAAACTGAAGACCGAGTTCATGATTTTACCAGTATGTATGCTATTGGCTGATGGTTGATGACGTATATTCTACTTCTTAGAATTTTTACAAGTTATGAATAGGTATTATCTTTTATAAAATAATGATGATAATGACTAAAATGGATTAACGTACTGTAAGCAATGACTATTAAAAAAACACTTATGGCCTGACTGGTGGTGGTACAGTGGATAGAGTATCAGTCTGGGACTTCACCAACATGATTCCATGGTTGCTGGCTTGAGCCCAAAGGTCTCTGGCTTGAAGCCCAAGGTCACTGGCTCCACTTGAGCCCCCCAGTCAAGGCACATACGAGAAAGCAATCAGTGAACAACTGAAGTTCTGCAATTATGAGTTGATTGATGCTTCTCATGTCTCTCCCTTACTGCCTCTTCCTGTCTCTGTTTCTCTTGCAAAAAAAAAAACAAAACACTTATGCACTACATTTCAATGTATTATTTCACTTATTTTAATTTTTTAAATCGTCACAAAATACACATAACATGAAACTTATCCTTTTGACCATTTTAAATATTCAGTTCAGCCGTGTCGAGCACATGCAGATTGAGGTGCAAACCATCATCACCACCATCCATCTCCGGAACTCTCTTCTTGCAAAACTGAAACCCTGACCCCGTTCAATAACGCTCCACTCCTCTCTGCCACTAGGGGGCAGTAAGAAGACCGCTTGCGTGGCTCGGCCGGGAGCCGCCGCTCTAGGCCGCAGTCCGCGCCCGGCTGCATTTCCGCCGGCGCAGAGCGGGCGGGGAGGTATGACCGTTATCCCGTGTCGCCGCGGGAGCTGTCCAGGGCGGTCCTGCTTCTCCTCGCGCCGCCCCTCTGCTCCGCCGCCGCGGTCCTGGCGCCCGGGTGCGTCACTGCCGGGCCGCGCTGCACCGGGATCCCCGGCGGCCTCCACGGCCGGGGCTGCACCCACCTGCCGCCGACAGGAGGACACACTGGGGCCCCGAGGATGGCGGGGCGCCGGCCGGAGGTCAGCCCCGAGCTCGGGCCCGGCCGCCGGTTCCGTGGCCGCTCTCTCCGCCGGGTGTGGACCTCTCGGCGTTCGTGTCTTCGCGAAAGGGGCTTCGGGTCAGCCGCTCCATCGGCCGACGCGGCTTCGGAGCGAGCCCGGGCCGGCGTCCGTCCCCAGAGCCCCCCGATTTTCACTGCCCCCCACCTCCTCCGACTCCCGGCATTGAATCCCCCCAAACCCCTCGTCGGTTGTCTACATAAAATGTCCTTATGACCGTGAACTCAGTTTCCTTCGATAACCTTTAAAGGAAAGTTGCAGTCTCCAGTTTACACACAGGTTGGCTTAGCTTTAAAATCAAGGACGCTCGTAGGGCCCGGGTCTGGGTTCCTGTCCCCCTGCTCTGCACTAAAGCCCTTCCCCGTGCCTTTTTCCCTGCCCAGGCTTTGCGACTCTGTGGCCCGTGGAGACAGATGTCAACTCTCCCTTGGACATCCCTTTGGGGCTCTGCACCAGCCAGCGCCCCTCCTCTCCTGCAGGACCCTTGTGACACTGCCTGATGTGCGCCAGCTGTGTCCAGACGGTGAGGCTGTCCCCACGCTGACTGCTGCTGTCCCTGAGCACCTTGACTCCGGGATTGTTGCCTTCCTGTCTTACCTTAGAGGGGGTGGTCCTGGCGTTCAGGGGGCCTCTGAGAACAGCCTTGCAAAGCTTTTGTGCAGAACACGGCCTGATGTTTAGATAAGGCTGGGTTTGGGGTGCAGAAAGGCCCGAGTTCAGATGCTGACGCAGCCTCTTTTGAGCGGTGTAACCTTGGGTAAGTTTCTTTATTCTCCTGTTTTTATTTCTTTCAGGTAAGAGCTGGGGATGGGGAGACTCAGAGGCCTTGTCTCTCTTTTACTTTGTTTTTGAACCCACTTATGCCTAGCACCTAGTAGGTACTCAGTGCATACTTGTGGGGTGAATTGAGGCATGCATATATTTCTTTTTCTTTTTTTTTCTTTTAATCCAAAAGTTGGTCTTCCTGTGGACTCTTTTGGGAAGGCAAATGTAGTCCTTACAGGAAGGGTGAAGTAGGGTTTCATGGACTTACTTCTCACCAAAGACTTTCATCCAGAAAGCCATTTCTGCCAACTTTCTCTCCCCTGTCCAGACCCTTAGTCATGTAGGGCTCCTGGCATGATGTAGTCTGGGAACTGGCTTGATAGGAGATGAGGGCCCTAATCATATTCTGTGGAAATTGTTGGTTTTCTTGTCTTTTTGCTTCTCTCTGCTCTGATCTTGAGTCTAGTATCTTGAGTCTTGTCTCTCCTTAGCTTCAGGGGCCTGGCAGCTGTGGAACAAATGCCCATTAGGAATGAAGAGAAGGGGAGACGCATCCTTGTAGGGTGACATGGCTCCCGTGTGGAAGATCAAGGAAAGACTGCTTGTGAGCCAGCCAGCTGGGGGAAGGCGAGGCCGCCTCCTGTGTGTTCCCTCCTTCTGGAAGTGTTATTCCCATTGGTCAGTAGGCCCTGGGCATGAGGTGGAGCCCAGCCCACCGAGGGAGGGTTTTCCTCATGCCTGTGGTTGGGGCGGCGGGAACCAGAGCGGTAATGAAATTGGACAGGGCTGATACAGATAGAAACCCGACCTCGCCTTTCACAGGCAACCTGAGGCGCTCCTGTCCTGTCGCCCTCCCCGTCCTGGCCCAGCTGTGCCTGTCGGGTGCCGTACACTCCCGGACCTGCTCCAGATTCCACATCCCGTTCGAGAGCCAACTTCCGGAACCTCCTCCCTTACATCAGTTTGCACAGAAGATGACTTGAAAAGCCCTCTCTGCCACATCGGTCGTCCCAGGTGGCATTGTAAACGTCCCTCCAGTTCCTGAGAAGACAGTGTTCCTTGGGGGTTAGTCACGACAGCCCGTATTTGCGAAGCTGCTGGGCGCTGGGCCAGTTGCTCTGCCAGTGCTTACCGGGACCTGTCATGATCAGGTGACATCTAGGTTGCACATCCAGGGCTTCTCGTTTATTGCAGAGGCGGCAGCTGGACGCAGAGGGGCCCGGGAGAGGCGTCTCCAGGACGCGGCTGGAGCGCGGCGCACAAGGTGCCGGAGCTCTCGGGCTGGCGTGCCACACGGGGCGTGCAGGGGCGCGGTGTCGTCCGGGAAGTAGATGGAGGAGAGACAGGTGACTTTTCCCTGGCCCCCGTTTTACCCGCTCTGGGACCGTTGAGAGTGCACCTGGTTTCCCTTTATGTGCTTGGCTGGCTCATTTTCTGGGACT
Organism: Saccopteryx leptura; assembly: GCF_036850995.1. Taxonomy (NCBI): domain Eukaryota; kingdom Metazoa; phylum Chordata; class Mammalia; order Chiroptera; family Emballonuridae; genus Saccopteryx; species Saccopteryx leptura. The sequence goes on along the minus strand of NC_089507.1, from coordinate 209,914,683 downwards.
CGACTTATCCCACAGGGGACTGGCACCTGCCTCTCTTCCTGGATCTCTCTGCCCTGCGTCCACCTGCATTCCAAAGTGATCTCGGGCTGTCCGTGCCCTGGTCTTTCGCAATGCAGGGAGATGAATCGTTGAAAGCAGTTTCCCGTGTTTGGAGGGTCCACACCTGTCCCTCTCAAATGCTGACGCTTTCACACACCCCTGCTTCTGCAGCCGGCGCTCTCTGCCCTCGGGCATCGGGGGCAGCGGCTCGAGAGTCCGCAGCAGGGGACTTTCCGCTCAGCCTTTCTCAGCTTGGCCTCTGATGTCAGAGCCAGGCCATGTCTGTATCAAGGTTTCGACACTTTAAGAGGGTCAGGAGCGAGGATGAATTATGCATAATGAATAAGTCCATTAGTAACTGTCATCCAGTTTTCAAAGGGAGACCGTTTTGGGGAGCTGGTGGAGCTGAGCAGTCCTTTGAACCAGGAGGGTGCGACGGGCAGTAGGAGGGTATGCGATGAGAGGGGCAGCACACAGGGACAGTTTTGAGTCTGGGGTGAGCATCAGCCCCTGGGGAGACAGGTGCAGGGACGGCCACTGGGGAGGGGGCGTTCACTCCCAACAGCGTGCGATTGGGCCTCAGTGGGAGACAGCTCTGAGAACAAGCTCTCGGCTGTCTCTCCGCCATTTACTACAGCTGATCTGTTGTGCTGCAAATGCCTGGTGTTTTTTGTTTGTTTGTTTGTTTGTTTGTTTTTATTTTTCCGAAGCTGGAAACGAGGAGGCAGTCAGACAGACTCCCGCATGCGCCCGACCGGGATCCACCCGGCATGCCCACCAGGGGGCGATGTTCTGCCCCATCTGGGGTGTCGCTCTGTTGCATCCAGAGCCACTCTAGCGCGGGGGGGGGGGGGGGGGGGGGGGGGGGGGGGGGAGGAGACAGAGAGGAAGGAGAGGGGGAGGGGTGGAGAAGCAGATGGGCGCTTCTCCTGTGTGCCCTGGCTGGGAATCGAACCCCAGACTTCCGCACGCCAGGCCGACGCTCTACCACTGAGCCAACCGGCCAGGGCCTAATGCCTGGTGTTTTTTAAGACAGTGTTCATCTTTACTCTGGGAGCACTGAGATTCCTTCCTGAGTCCAGGTTGGCGTGGAAGAAAAGACCGGCAGCGCATTGGTGCCCTATCGGGGGCATTCTGTCTGATCTCTACTTGAAAGATGAAATAACAAATACCTGTTGTGACCTGCTCTGTGGCCTCCTCGTCACTGTAGAAGATCGGACCTGGAGAGTGTGGGAGGAAGCCCCAAGGGGTGGAGGCACCGAACCTCAAGGTGGTGACCTGGGTCACAGCTCCCCTGGAGGGACCCCCCCCCCGCCCCCCGCATGGTGAGTTCAAGCCAAGGGGCTGTGTCGGCCTGTGCCTCTGAGGTGGGAATCCCAAGTCGCTGGCCTCACTTGACGGCTTTCTTTAGGTTACGGGTGGATCGTGGACACTGGCGGAGCGGAGTGAAGAGCGGTGTCGCCACGTGACGCACCGTCAGCCCTCCATGCCGCATTACCTCAGCACGGCAGGGAAGGGCGTTTCCCTGAGTGGGCTGGACAGAGGAAGGCCCGGGGACTCTGGGGGCTCTGGGGACTCGGGGATTATGTTCAGCGTTGGAGACCTGCTGGCCCAGCGGGTCCTACAGAGCGCTGTGGACCAGGACCACTGGTTTCCTTCCTCCCGGCCAGATCACCCAGCGCCCCCTGTCCCCTCCCGACCACTCATGTGACTTTAAACCCAAGAGTTCCTGTTGAACTTTTCTGTTCTGTGCGTCATCGACCCCTCACCTACCTCAATACATCTTACAGCAGCCCTGTTGCTTTGCTATCTGTTTTTCAGTTCTTGTTTTAAATCAGTACCTCCACATGCCAGCGACACTGGGGACAGAGAAGGTGGGTCACAGGGGCGGATCTTCTAGTTCTCAGTCTTTGAGACTTTCCACTAGACACAGTCCTAAGGCTTGACGTGGGGGCTAGGAGCTGGGAGATGTAACCTGGACCAGGGAGAGGTAACCTGGACCAGGGGTTGGACAGTTCTGAGTGCTTCCGGGGGCTCAGGTCAGGAGAGAGCTGTCAGAGCTGTTGGCTGAGGGACGTCTGGGCTGGGCTCAGGAAGAGAGGGTGGGGGCGCGGTGTCTGGGCCTGGGCTCAGGAAGAGAGGGTGGGGGCGCGGTGGGCAGAGACGGCCTCGGGCTGAAGTCCTGAGGAATGCCCAGTGGCTTGAGCTCAGGGTGGAAGCGCCCCGGGTGAATTTAGGGGGGTGGTTTTGAGCGGGGGTGGGAGTGGGGTGTACGCAGAACAGCTGCCCTCGGGGAACTCTGGGGAGGTGGTCAGCAAAGGCTGGGTGCTGGGGTCGCTGTCACTACGCCACGGGTAGATTTGGTGGCTGTCATGGCAGACAGGTGCTGAGTGTACACGTGCTTCACCACCTTGTGGGGACGTGTTCCTCTGTCCTAATTTTTCGGGTACAGTCCACACAGAGGACCACACAAAGGTCATGGAGGAAAGGGAGGGGTTGATGTCTGTTCCATCCTGTGAAATTAAAATCACCTTCCCTGGGCTGAGGTGCAAACCAGGTGGTCAGGCTGGCCTGCGTGCACTCGGCACTGGTGTCCTGTCAGCGGGAGGCGTCCTTGGGGTCTGCAGGGTCTCTTCCCTCCAGCTGGGCGGAGGGCCTCGTTTCCGCCCTGCCGCTCCTCCCTACCCAGACCGTTAGCTCTGTTGCAGCTCCCCACCTACTCCAACTCCTCTCTGCATCAGTTTCACCAACTGTGGGCCGAGTCCTCTAGGGAGAAATGACCACGTTGCCCCCAACTTGGCCGAAGCTTCACTGCTGGCTGTCGCCTGTGCCTCTGTCGAGGTCTCTCTCTGGAACTGGCGGTCCCTCTCATTGCAAGCAGCCGCCGGTCGGCCTTCGGTGGCAGGGTCTGCACCCCCATTCCTGTCCCCCCCCTTTGTTCTGTTTATTCTCCCGGGGTTTTCTTGACCCCCTACCTCAGACCTGTAGCTGTCCCCTGTCCTCTGCCACCCTCGTCTCACCTGACCCTCAGCCCCAGCAAACTCGCATTCTCCAGGGAAGGCGTGGGGGGCTCTCCTCGCTGCCTGTGCTCTGCCTGCCCACCCTCACCTCACACATCATCCCCACGCCCCCTGGGCCTCGCCACCCTACTACCCCAGCTTCCTGACAAGCTCCCCACTTCCTGGCCTGTGTGCCTGGAATGCGTCCTCTGTGTCAGACGCTCTCCTGACTCAACTGTGTCACTTCCTTCAGGAAGCCTTCCCTGGCTACACCTCCACCCAGACTGGGTTCCCGGCCCCTCCTTTCATTCATACCAAGTCTCAATTAGGTACAGACACAATTCTAGGAACTGGTAAACAAGAAAGCAGAAGAGCAACTCCCTGACTACGTGGTGCTCACATTTTAGAGACAGATACATACCATACAGTACTCCAACATGTGATACGCTAGAGAAGGCTAAGGAAAAAGACAATAAAGCAGGGAAACAAGACAGGAAGTCGGGCCGGCCGGAGGAGCGGCATTATAGCTGGACAGACTAGGAAGGCCTCACCTGGGAGGTGCAATCTGAGCCACGTGAGGGACTTGCCCCCGGGCGTTCCGCCGCCTGTGCTGCTGGTGTCTCAGCCTGGACCTGGGGTGGCGGGGAGCTTTCCTTTGGGATGCCAGGCCCAGGGAACTTGAGGGGGGGGGGGTGACTTAAGAGACCCCCGAGGCCACCGTAGTGCTGTACCTGATGAACATCTGCCATGTGGTGAGGATGCAGCCCAATCAGGTCGGGATGAGTTAGACCAGGCTGTGCATGTCGTGAGGTCAGGTTCTATACCTGTCAGCTCTGCAGCCTTTTCACCCACCCTTCCCCTATCCACACAGCTCAGGGCACTGGGGAAGCCGAGCTACCCAAGGGCAGACCTACCCCGTGACCTCGTGACCTCGGTCTAGGACCAGAGCAGCGATAACCAAGCCAGGCAAGTTTTCCTCTTGGGGCATTCTGAGTATGTCAAGAGCCTGAGGAACAGGCTGCAGGAACAGACACAGAAAGAGACAGGAATTGAGTCCCTTTAGCAGCGGAGTCTTGAGGTGTAGAGAACTGAGCTCTTGTTGCAGGCGAGAGAACCATTTCTAGAACTCATAGCAGGAGGAGGATCTTCCAATTTCCAAACCACATTAGTGCTCTATTAGTCCTGGCTATGAACAGCACTCAGACTTGCCATGAGGCTTTGGGGGTGGGAGGTTCAATTTTGTTGAATTTTTATAAGCCATGGGCACATGGCCAAAACTTCGGTCTTCTGTTCCTTTGTAAGAGACTTTACATTCTCTGCTCATAACAGCCTAAGGGTGTTACTTACCAGCATAGCCACTTATACAAGCAAGGTGCTCAATCCGCCTTTAAGGATGATGAATGAAGCCAGTGGTGGCATTCATGGTGTGCACCAAGAATAGCTCACCAAGGCCTCTCTGTCCCCATGACTACAACTGCCATGTCACCAGGGTACCTAACTCCACTAGCATCGGGAAGCAGCCTAGTGAAATCATTAAGAGCCTATAGAATTCTGATGTCCCTTCACTGCTATGGGGGACATAGCACATTCTTTTGTCTCTTTGAACAGTTTCTGGCTCTGTTATTTGACCATCAGAATAGCACTTACCCCAAATAGTAAGGATTAAATAAAATGATGTGCATTAAATATGTAACACAGGACCTGCCTCATACTAAGTGTTCACTAAATGTCATCTATTTTTATTTGATGAGCATGTCTTGCTAGTTGATAGTTAAATGAAAAACGAATATAAAATGTCACGTGTGCCTGACCGAGGACCCAGGTTTGAGACCCCAAGGTCACCAGCTTGAGCGCAGGCTCATTTGGTTTGAGCAAAAGCTCACAAGCTTGGACCCAAGATCGCTGGCTCGAGCAAGGGGTTACTCGGTCTGCTGACAGCCCGCGGTCAAGGCACATATGAGAAAGCAATCAATGAACAACTAAAGTGTCGCAACGAAAAACTGATGATTGATGCTTCTCATCTCTCCGTTCCTGTCTGTCTGTCCCTGTCTATCCCTCTCTCTGACTCTCTCTGTCTCTGAAAAAAAAAAAAGTCACATGTTTTCCTCTGTATAGCATTTTATGTCTCCTCAGGCTATTGTGTTCAGTGTCCTGATGTTTATTTAGTCTTTAATTTTCCTTGAGCTGTGTGTGTATGTAAAACTTTATTATTATGTCGGTTTAAGTGAAAAAAATTTAAAAGTTGGTAAAGAAAAAGGTGCAGGAATATAACACCACCTTCAAAGCATGATTAGTTTGTATTAATATATTTCCTCTACCAACTCCTACCTACTATTAAATCTTGTCTGGGCCAGTACAGTAAGTCCTTATACCTTACATTTTATGTAAAAGCCATATTGTTAACTTAAAAGTGTTTATTGCTTATATAATTTGTTTTCATTGTTCCATTGATATATTTTTCTGTTAAAAATATTTAGGCATCTTGGGTTGGAACTGAACACATATTTTTTTTCCCATTAAAATGAATGGAAAGGTGAAGATCATAAATGTGTCCAAAATTTTCTTTTCGTTCTGGAAGGTTCTCCCTAGGGACTTCTGCCTTCATCTTATTCACCGGATTCTGTCTCATGCCACCCTTAGCTTCAAGGGAGCTTGGGAATTAATTGAGCGCTTGCTTTCTAGCCTCTGTGGTTTTGAGATAAATGCTACTGAGTGAGCTTCTTGAGATAGTTGTGACAAGGTATTTAATTGAAACATTGTTTTGAAAAGAAAAAAGACACACACAAGAAACATTGTTTTAATCCACAAAATGTTCTGGATATAGCACAGCTTCTGTCCTGGAACATTCTTACTCCTTATTCTTCAATACTGTAGCTACTTTGCCCTTGGTGAGGGTGGGGTGCAAAGTCTCGAGGAGACACTTCTCTTCTAGCCTTTTGACAGGTATACCAGTTCCCTTGTCACTCCTTCCTCTCCATCTCTTCAAACGGAAGGTAAAGAGTCAGACTCGTCTTTGCTTCCTTCTGCCTTGTTCAAACAACTGCCTTCAGTACTACACAATACCCTAGTCCCTTCTTCCCTTAATACCAAGGACAGTCTCAAGGCCATGTTCACTCTTCTATTCTTAGTCCAAACCTCCTCATTTACACTTCCAAGCACTTGAGCTGTACTTCTCTAATATCTTGTTTTCTTCGTTGAAGCTGCAGCCAAATTGTTGAAAGTGGTACTGTTTACAAAATATGTGGTGCATTAAGTGCTCAAACTGGTATCTCCTGCTATTATTATTACTATTAGTAATGTCTTGTCGCTTATATCAGACTCAGCTCCTTAATGAGAGGCTCTGAATCCGAAGTCTCTGATTGATCTGTGTAACCCACACCTGGCCTGGCATTGAGCATTACTCTTAATTTCTGCTATACCAGCGGGTAAACGGCAACCTTTCAAAGAAAGGGTACTGCAATGGGCTGTGAGAAACTTCAGAGGCTGGCTGAAGGCCAGAATCTTGCAGAGAAGACCCTAATTCCGTCCGCACCTAAAACAGGCAGTCCGAATTGATTCTGAGGGACGCAGGTGGAGCGCCGGACAGCCCGTACTGCGTTGAGGGATGTGCAGTCGTCATTTCACTCCTCCCCTCCACTTGATCCGGAAAGGGAGGAAGCAATGAACCCCGCGCGTCGATCTGGGATAGCTGCGCACGCGCAGCTTCCGGCTCCGTGTCTCGGGAAATATTTGACGCTACCGCTTCGGACTCACAGAAGCCTCTGATCAGGCGCGTCGCGCACGCGCAGTGACCCACTCGGCTCGGGGAGTTATTTGACGCCGTCGCCTCTGGCAGTCGGAAGTTGCCAGAGCAGAGCCCAGCCGGCCGGCCCGATCAGCCTTCGTCGTCCCCGGGCGCCCTCGGAGAATCGCTGACCGGTAGACGGACCGACCGCCTGAGGACAGTCCGCCGGGGTAGCGAGAACGCCGGCCCTATGGCGCAGGTGGCGTGAGGCGGAAGGCCGAGTGCGGCCGGCGGTGGCGGCGGCGCCCGCCCCAGCGATGCGGGCCCCGCCCGTCGCCTCAGGTAACCGGGAGGCCCTCCCCGTCGCTGCCGGACCCTCCTTCCTCCTGCCCTCCGGGCCGTCCCGGGACGGCCCCGCCTGTTTCTCGGTCCCGGGTGCTCCGAGGGGCCGGCCTTCGGAAGCACATCTCCGCATTCTTCTTTTTCTCGGGGACCCACGGGGTCCGGGGAAACTTGGCCGTGGAGCCGGCGGTGTCGGACGGGTTTGCTCAAACCCGGTCCAGCCCTTGGGAGCCCCCGGGGCCGGGCGATCTCCCTTCGGGACGGCCGGGGGAGGGGGCGGGTCTGCAGCGGAGCCGGGCAGCTCCGGCGAGGACTCGGGTCCGGCGGGAAGGTCGCTGGAGCTGCTCCCTCCGCGCGGGGCCGGTGCTGCCCGCCGCACAGTGACACTCGGGGGAGCACGAGCGAAGACTGAGAGTTGACAGCGAACCTTTGCTGAGCGCTTCCTCGATGCCAGGCGTGGTGCCAGGCCGTTCCGTCCCCCACGTCTGACTTCACGACCACCCTGCCCTGCGCCGTAGCGTTAGGGTCCCCATCGTACCGAGGGAGGCAGCTGGGGACCCGAGCGGCGAGGTGGCTGGACTGGCCCAAGGTCACTCAGCTGCTCGTGTGAACCTAAGCAGTCTGTGACTCCAGATTCAAGTTCTTAGAATGAGGTCAGCGTCTCTCCAACTTGGCGGCGGGTTCAGGTCACCCGGGGAAGCTTTCAGAGAGTCCTGCTGCCCCGGCAGCGCACCCAGAGCCATGACAGCAGCCTCGGGGGCGGCGGGGAAGCCAGGCGGCCGGACTGCCTGCGAGGGCGCGGTAGGGTACCGGTGTGCAGTCCAGTGTGGGGGCTGCGAGGTGGTTCTGCATCTCAAAGGGCGTTCCGGTGTTTCCGGCCTTCAGTGTGTAGGAGAATCATCTGGGAGTCTGTTTAAAATGCAGTTGCACCAGCAGAGCTCTTTTCACTAGGCCCGCTGACTCCTACTCCTTGTTTAAAGTCTGTTGGGAATGGGAAGTGACTATCTCCGTAGGATTTCGGGAGTTGCCTGGACCTTTTAAAGTGTATGCATGTCATGCAAAACTGGGTTTGCAATTTTCCTGAATATACAGCACTCAGAGGGCTAGTGTCTCCACCCTCTGGGCCCTCTTTGCATGTGCTATTCCTCTGCCTTAGCATAGCCTCCATGTTTTCTCCCCACTCCACCCAATTCACACACTTCTGCTGTGTCTCATAGACATCCACATAGCCTTTCCTTCCCAGCTCTGGCTGCAGAACCCCCAACGTCCCCATATTCAAGATGCCTCTGCCTGTGACCCCCCCCCCCCCCACCACCACCTTGGGGCTTTTCTGTCTGCCCCTTAGGATCAGCATGATGGAATTTACCAGGTTTTTTTTTTTTTTTATGTTGCGTTTCTCTCTCCTACTAAATTATGAGCCGCTCGAACCATTTGTTCTGCATTTTTGTATATTCCCTGTGCTTTGACATACAGACTCAAAAAGGTTTTACTGAATGGAATGTTTGAGTCCCTTTTTTAAAAATTTTTTTATTATTATTTTTATTTATTTATTATTTTTTTACAGAGACAGAGAGAGGGATAGACAGGGACAGACAGATAGGAACGGAGAGATGAGAAGCATCAATTATTAGTTTTTCGTTGCGCATTGCAACACCTTAATTTTTCATTGATTGCGTTCTCATACGTGCCTTGACCCGCGGAACTTCAGCGGACTGAGTAACCCCTTGCTGGAGCCAGGGACCTTGGGTCTAAGCCGGTGAGCTTTTTGCTCAAACCAGATGAGCCCGTGCTCAAGCTGGTGACCTCAGGGTCTTGAACCTGGGTCTTCCGCATCCCAGTCCGACGCTCTATCCACTGCGCCACAGCCCAGTCAGGCTGAGTCCCTTTTGTATGTAGCATAGGTTTCATGCTGCAAATAGTTTTGTTTCCATTTTTAAAAAGTTGTAATGTTTCCATTGGTTTGAGAAGGGGCAAGGCAGGGGGGAAAGCATCAACTCGTTCCACATAGTTGTTCCACATAGTTGCACATTCATTGGTTGCTTCTCCTGTGTGCCCTGACTAGGGATCGAACCCGTATGCTGCTGGGTTGGCGCTTTATCCACTGAGCCATCTGGCCAGGGTCTATTTCCAGTCTTGCAAAAAGTATATAGTTGTTAACCTATCTAGTTGTGTTCTTTTGCTTTGAAATCCTCAAGTTAGGTTCCTTAATTTACCTGAATAAACACATTGAGTTCTTACCGCTGGCAAAGCACTATGTAGGACTAACTCTATGCAGTGGACGTTGGTTGATTTTTAATATCTGACTTTATTACAGTCAGATACAATCAGTTTTGTAGTGGAAACCTTTTTATTGCCTTTAGGCCTTTGCATATGTTCCCCTCCTCATTGTCCAAAATAGTGTTTAGTTGCCATCCACTAACTGTACTATATTATTGCCTTATTGGTACTTGGTAATGGAATTGCCATTTGGAGTAGTTCATCCTATTCACCAAAAGAAGTGGTGGTACAAGAAGTACTTGATGGAGACTAAAACCTTGAAGTCAGAGGAACTGACAAATTTAGTGTATATGATATTTAGTGCATAATGCCTTAAGTGCGGTTGCCCACCATATTTATAAGTTTTAAAGGAAGGCAAGGCAATAATTCAGATTGTATTTGTTCTTGATTGATCTTAAAAAACCATGTAAGATTTATAAAAGTAAGCAAGTCTGTGTGTGAAGGTCCTTATGAAGAAGTTTTTAGACAATAAAGATATTTTTATAACAGTTAAATATGGCAAAGTATGTGACAGAATAAAAAGCACATTTCCTATAATGACATTCTTTACAGCCTAAGGATTGTCATAGATTTTCTTGGTTCAGTTCTCTGTGTTTCTCAGCTTATAGATTAAGGTTAATATAGAAGCTGATGGGACAATTCATGTTAAATTCAGATACTCAAGAAACCTGCCTTTGTTTCTCTGATCAGATATGGACAGAGTATCCAGTTCTGGCCTCAGCACATGGAAGAAACTCAATCTTAAGCCTGAGGTTTAAGTCTCTAGTTGATTTCCAGTGTAAAGGTGAAAATTCCACATGCTCAGTTAAAGACCAGAGTAATTCTGATCATGATAGCGTGAGACCTAGAATTTGAGATTCCTGTCGGTGTTAGCAGGCATGTTCCCTGGCATGTGAAGACCTTTTAGATAGAATACATGTTTTCCTTTGGTGCAAAGTGATTCAAGTTATAGAATTAAGTTACATGGAGTTTAATTCTTTTTTTTTTTTTCTTTACAGGGACAGAGAGAGAGTCAGAGAGAGGGATAGACAGGGACAGACAGACAGGAATGGAGAGAGATGAGAAGCATCCATCATCAGTTTTTCGTTGCGACACCTTAGTTGTTCATTGATTGCTTTCTCATATGTGCCTTGACCGCGGGCCTTCAGCAGACCGAGTAACCCCTTGCTTGAGCCAGCGACCTTGGGTCTAAGCTGGTGAGCATTTTTTATTTTGCTCAAGCCAGATGAGCCCGTACTCAAGCTGGCAACCTCAGGGTCTCGAACCTGGGTCCTCAGCATCCCAGTCCAATGCTCTATCCACTGCACCACCACCTGGTCAGGCTAATTCTAACTTTTTATAGGTGAAGAAAGTAGGTAACTTGCTGAAGACGGACATGGTTGGCTGCTAGCACATCTAGGACTAGAAAGCAGGCCACTTTTTTCTGGATGCACTGTGCCCTCCACACTCATTCCTTCCATGTGAGAGCATGGGTTCATGGTTATTTAGTATGTGTGTTGGGGATGGCTGAAGTATACAGAGTGGTCTGCTATGTTTGAGATACTCAATTAGATGTACAGTGGGTGCTTGGTGTGTGCCTCGTGTACTTTGCTATGTAAACTGGGACATCAAGGTAAATAAGACACAGCCACTGTTCTCAAGCAGTCTATAGTCAAGATTATATGAAAGCAAAAGTATAGTATCTGTCAGCTCTGTCAAATAGAACTTTTCATAGTGATGGAACTGTTCTATATTTGTGGTGTCCAGTATGGTAGCCACTAGCCACATGTGCACCTGAAATGTAACTAGTGTAACTAAGAAACTGAATTTCTAAAGTAATTTAAGTAGTACATGTGGATATGGCTACTGTATTGGACAGAGCAGCTCTGAGGCATAAAAGATGAGAAGTGGCCCTGGCTGGTTGGCTCAATGGTAGAACTGGCCATGGCCAGTTGGCTCAGTGTTAGAGTGTCGGCCTGGGGTATGGAAGTCTGGGGTTCGATTCCCAGTCAGTGCGCACAGGAGAAGCGACTATCCGCTTCTCCACCCCTTTGCCCCCTCTCTTCACCTCCCACAGCCATGGCTCAATGAGCACATTGCCCCCCCCCCCCCAACGCTGAAGATGGCTCAAGAACTCAGTTGCGAAGCAGTGGAACAGTGGCCCCAGATGGGCAGAACATCAGCCCTAGATGGGGATTGCCAGGTGGATCCCAGTTGGGGCACATGTAGGAGTCTGTCTCTCTACCTCCCTGCCTCTCACTTGATTTTTTTAAAAAAAGATGAGAACTGTGGTGGTGCTGTTGGGGGGAAGGCAGGTATTCATATGTGTATATATATATATATATATATATATACACACATATGTATATATATATACATATACATACATATATATATACATATACATATATATATATATTGTTGTTGTTGTTGTTAGATCAGCAAAAGCTGCCTGTTTCCACAATATGGAGGAATGTAGGTAGAACCTGTCTGTCTGTCTTGTAATTCAGCTGTTTGATAGGATCCCTAAGTTAGAATCTGGTGTATAGGTGAATACATTACGTTTTAGTCAAACTTGATTGATATTTGCCTTGTAGGGTCAGTAAGACTACAAGAAAAATATGCACTATGGTCTTTTTGCCTATTATTAGTCTTCAAGTTATATGGATGACCTTGTGTGTGTTTTGATACTCTGTAAACGAGGCATGCCTGATTATATGTACCTTATATTTGTACCTCTCAAAGTATGTTGATTTATGTTGTTTTATTTGATCCTTTTCCAAGTCACTTTAAGCTAGGTACTGCAGGTATTCTCCCTGCTTCACAGCTGAGGAAACCGTGACAAAGAAATAGTGAGTGACTTGTCCAGGGTCATAGAATAAGGCATAGAGTCAGAAAAAAAAGAGCATTGGACTTCGAGGCAAGTTTCTTATCCCAGCTTTACTGTTACTTAATGTGACCTGAGTAAGTCATAACCTTACTTTGTTTCCTCACCTGGAGGCTAGTGATATCTGTCTTAACTTTCTAGGCTTGTTATCGAAATAAAATGTAATAACATGTGAAAATTCTTTGAAAATGATCAATGATACAAAGGTACAAAGTCTCTAATATTTTTTTTGTTGTATGTCGCTGCCTTTATAACTTAGCGTGACAGCTGTAATGTTGGATGCTACTGTACTATGGTGTCATCATGGATTCCGCTTGCCTTCCTTACCGTGAGACCTCTTGAGCAGCCATTGCATCCTGTTTATATCTGCAGGACACTGGTACCTACATCCTAAGACAATGCCTGACACGTAGCAGGTGTGCAGTAAATGTTTGTTTAGTGGAATAATTCATATCTAGATTTACTTTACAAAGTTTTTTAAAAAATTGTTCTCTGTAGTTAGACTTGAAGCTCTTTGGGAATAGGGATGATATTTATTCATTACTTATTCATGATGTTATATTCCCTATGCCTGGTGTATAGAAGGCAGATAATAAATACTGGTTGAGTCAGTTGATGTAATTAGTGTCAGATTGTGGTTTTAGTATGTCTACCACTATATTGATCATTTTGCTAATTTGTCAGTTAGGCCAAACCTTCGTGTTACTCTGCGGCAATACCTATAAGCCATAAGCTGTTACCCAGCACGTAGCCGCCTGATAACACTAACCTCCAGAGAGATTACCTAGAAAAGGGGTGCATGTAGAGGTGGGAGGGAAATTAAGTGATCTGCAAGGGAACACTGTCATCTTCCCCTTCCTCTTATCAGATTTACTTCTGGAGCAGTGAAGGTAGCAACTTCCAGCTAGCAGCTCAGGTTGTTAGCTGACAGATAGCCTGTCTGGGGAGGAGACTCATAGGACCCTTAATGTAGCAGTCACAGCCCTTAGTCATTGGACTCCAGTTTTGTCTTCATATGTTCCTGCGGCGTCCAGCCCTCCCCACCCTCCATGCCCTTCCCCTCCTCAGTATATTAGTCACACTGCAGTTTGCTTTTCTACTTGGCCTTTAGCCTGTCTTGGACACTTCCATCAAATTTCTCTGCTCCCAGTTTTGTTTTTGTTTTTTTTTTTTTGTATTTTTCTGAAGCTGGAAATGGGGAGAGACAGTCAGACAGACTCCTGCATGTGCCCGACCGGGATCCACCCGGCACGCCCACCAGGGGGCGACGCTCTGCCCACCAGGGGGCGACGCTCTGCCCCTCCGGGGCGTCGCTCTGCCGCGACCAGAGCCACTCTAGCACCTGGGGCAGAGGCCAAGGAGCCATCCCCAGCGCCCGGGCCATCTTTGCTCCAATGGAGCCTTGGCTGCGGGAGGGGAAGAGAGAGACAGAGAGGAAGGAGGGGGTGGGGATGGAGAAGCAAATGGGCGCTTCTCCTATGTGCCCTGGCCGGGAATCAAACCTGGGTCCCCCGCACGCCAGGCCGACGCTCTACCGCTGAGCCAACTGGCCAGGGCCTCTCTGCTCCCAGTTTTATTAAGTTAATCACCAGTCTAGCATCAATAGTTTTTCAAAATTGGTCACTGCTTAACTTTGAAATCTTAACACTTTCTACATACAGCTTTCTTTTCTGCCACTCTGGTTTTTAGTTTTCCGTGCTGTTTTTTGCTGCTTGAAGCAGGCATCCTTCCTCTTATATATTTTTATTTTTTCTTCTACCTGTCCCTTCTTATTCTCACTCTTATCCACTCAGTTGTCTTACTTTTGTTAAAATTGTAATCTTCCTTCAGTACCCAATCCATATGCCCCAAAGAGAGTCTCCTCTGATCTTTTGTTTTCCACCTCAGCCCTTTTGTCAGTCAAGAGTAATCTTTTGTCCTCTGTATTGTCACAATGTCTCTATAGCTTTTTAAAAAAAAAAATGGTGTTTAGCACTTCAATTTTCTCATTTATAATACAGTCATTTATGTATGTATTAGCTCCTTAAACTATAAACTCATTTGAAACAGGAACCAAGTCCTCTTAACCTGTCTCCTTCCTGGTCTTAACAACTGCATTGGTTCCTGCCAGTGTCTGAGTGTTCGTATGTATAGTTAGTATGCTGATAGGCACTCATTGCTTCTTGATGTGATGCTCTGTTAATAAAAGCTAATGCATCAAATTGTACCAGTTCCACCACTCAGAATTACTTGCATTTCTTTGTGCTCCTTCTAATCATTAGCCATGTATATTATGTTTATCTAGTTTTAATTATGGCGCATGTTTTTATTTCTCCATGGATTCGCTACTATTTATTGATTGCTTACTACGGACTAGGACATGTTCCAAACATCTTATTACATACATTAATTTTCTAATCATCACAACAACATGGAAGTAGGCTATTATCTTACTATTATCCCCTTTTTACAGATGAGGATGCTGATACAGAGCCTGAATAACTTTCACAAGGTTTCTTAGCTTGCAGGTGGGATTTGAATCTAATAAGCCTAGTTCCAGAGCTCTGGCTATTAACCAGTCCTCTTACATGTTTTCTCTTCTCTTTGTTTAATGGCTACATTATAGTGTGTGTGTGTGTGTGTGTATTTATGCTCTAATTATGAAGTCATTCCTGTCTTTTGCATGTGCAAGAGAGAGAGAGAGAGAGAAAAGAGAGAAAAGGAAGGGAGAGATGAGACATCAACTCATAGTTGCGGCACCTTAGTTGTTCATTGATTGCTTCTCATATAGTATGTGCCTTGACCCCGGGGGCTGCAGCTGAGCTAGTGACCCCTTGCTCAAGCCAGCAACCTTGGGCTCAAGCCAGTGACCTTTAGACTCAAGCTAGCGACCATGGGATCATGCTGATGATCCCATGCTCAAGCCAGCGACCTTGGGGTTTCAAACCTGGGACCTCAGCATCCTTGGTCAGCGCTCTAACCACCGTGAAGTCACCTGTCAGACAAAGTTATTCTTTTTTTTTTTTTTAACAGAGACAGAGAGAGAGAGAGAGAGGGACAGATAGGGACAGACAGCCAGGAACGGAGAGAGATGAGAAGCATCAATCAGTTTTTTGTTGCGACACTTTAGTTGTTCATTGATTGCTTTCTCATATGTGCCTTGACCGTGGGCCTTCAGCAGACTGAGTAACTCCTTAAGCCAGCCACCTTGGATCCAAGCTGGTGAGCTTTAGTCAAACCAGATGAGCCCGCGCTCAAGCTGGCAACCTCGGGGTCTTGAACCTGGGTCCTCCGCTTCCCAGTCCGACGCTCTATCCACTGCGCCACCGCCTGGTCAGGCCAGAGTTATTCCATTTTTGATGGACAGTTAGTTATACCCACTTTCCCATCTTATGTATAATATAGTGGATGTCTTGTGCATTTTTCTTTTTCTTTTTAATTTTTCCATTGATTTGAGGGAGGGAGAGAGAGAGAGAGAGAGAGGCATCAACTTGCTGTTCCACTTAGTTCCATTTAGTTGTGTACTGATTTATTGCTTCTTGTATGTGCCTTGACCAAGGATTGATTCTGCAACCTTGGTGTTCTGGGACAAGCCTTTATCCACTAAGACAATTGGCCAGGGCCTTGTACATTTTTTTATTGATTTGTTTTATAAGGAAAAATTAAGTGGTTTTACTGAGTCAAGGCATGTGATAATACTGTCTCCTCTGTATTCGCAAAACATTCATGCTATCCTTGGGTGAGTGGTTAGAAAAATGGCATGAGCCTGAAGTCCCTTACAAGTGTGACAATTTATTGACAGGATAGAGGTACAACCCCCATGGCAAGTGGACTGGGCAATCGAGGTCCAACATTGTTCTGCCATGATGCTATCCTGAGAGATTGATGTGGAAATGGACATCCTTGCCCTGGAGGACCTCGGCTCTGCAGCAGTTGTGGTTCCTGAATAATGATGCTCTCAGATCTCTGGTTTGTTTCTTTGGACAGTTATGGAATAACTTCATAATTATATATGTGTTTAAGAGTAGGCTGGTCACTGACAACACTGGACCCAAGAGAATTTCACTTTACCAAATCTGGCACTCTGCTCTCTTTTTACTCCCTAACATCAATAAAAAGAAAAGTGCTAGGACCTCCTTAGTTGGGTTATAAGCCCCACCCCTGGAGCAGAGGAGGGTTGGGATGACCTCCAGGGCAGCAATACTTCATCCCTAATGTATGCCACAAGATTGTGTTCATTTAGTTACCAAAACTCGCATGTGCTTTATCAGAGGTATAAACTGACCTATGGATGAATTCTTTTAGCCCACATTGTGTGTGAGTGTTTTAATTATTTGCCAACATTTAAAGAGTAGGAGAATTCACAGAAATGTCCAAATTTTCAGTTTCACTTGAAAAAGAGGATTATCTGCCAAGGTAAATAGTCCTTCAAGGTAATAGTTGGCTAGGGCTGAACAGTGGCTTTGTTCTCTACTGCAATGCTGGATTCTCTAATTTGCCACAGTGCCCACCCTACCCGCTTCACTGTTTAGTACGTGTTTGGTTCCTAGGTGAGGGGACCCAACTTCGGAGCTAATGTTTAGTAATGACCACTTTATTGTCCTGAAATTAACAGGCACTTATAACCTACCAGCACATAGAATTTTTAAAAATCAATGAAAATCTTTAACAGATGAGAAACAAATTATCCTTCCAGTAATATTAGTATTTCAACAGAAATGCTCAGGTACTAGAGGACATAATGAAGTAGTCAGATGCTTGTGTTTACTAAGTCTTAGAAGTTGGGAAGACAATAATATGGCACCTTTTCTTTATATTTGACATTTTGAATTAAGGGCTAAATAAGTATAGATGTAATGCTTGTGATTGTGTTCCTGACAGCAGGGTGTGATATGAGCAGCTCAGATGCCATAAGTGGTATAGCCTTTGTTGATGTGATTTTTCTGAAATGGTGAACAAAACTTGGTGTGATAAGGTTCTAAACATAAAGTGCAGTCTCTTTTCAGTTTAAACGAGTAGTTACTTGCATTACTGAAAAATTCAGTGGATATTTCAAAAGCATAAAATATTTTGTATTTATGTACTGGAATTAGATTTTTAGGCTTAGCAAGAACAGAATGCTTTTCTGGCAGACATTTGAATGTCATGTGAAGTGTAGTGTCATTGTTCATTGTCCAGGACTGTCTCCTGCATTGCAGGATGTCTAGATTTCCTGACTCTGCCCATACATACCAATAGCATGCCCCAGTCATTGTGTTAAGCAAAAGTGCGCGAGATATTTCCCTCAGGGGCGGCTCTTTTCTATTGAAAATCATTGACTCATTGACCTAAGCTCTTGAATGTGTCCTGTTGGCCTTACCTCCTAATCAGAATTGAGGTTTTATCACTTGTTTTGCTAGTTTAGTAGGTACAAAATGATACCTTAGTTGCTTTGCTTTGTGTTTATTGAATTCCTTGTTTGTTTCCAATGTTTATTTTCTCTTTATTGTTTAATTTGCCTATAAATCTCATACGTTTGTCTTAATTTTTTTTGTCTTGTATTTTGTTAAAATTTAGCATTTTTCTATTTGTGAATTTTAATATTTTAGTTCAACTTTTTTTTTTTTTTTTTTTTTTTTTAGAAAGGGGGGGGAGAGAGAGGAAAGAGAGAAGGGGAGGAGGAGCAGGAAGCATCAGTTCCCATATGTGCCTTGACCAGGCAAGCCCAGGGTTTCGAACTGGTGACCTCAGCATTTCCAGGTCGACACTTTATCCATTGCGCCACCACAGGTCAGGCTTAGTTCAACTTTTTAAATTACTTTTTAAGTTTCTTGAAAGCATTCATTTCATGTTCTTACATTTAATCATTGAAACATTAATATATTTAAAAAATTAAAATTTCTTACATTGAAAACTTTAAAGAGCTTTTAAGAAGAACTTAAAAGCTATTGAACTTGTTTTGATTGTTTTTTCTGGTGTTTTTTAAAAAAATGATACTTCTGCCCTGGCCAGTTGGCTCAGTGGTAGAGCATTGGCCTGGTGTGTGGAAGTCCCAGGTTCGATTCCTAGTCATGTACACATGAGAAGCAACCATCTTTTTTTCCACTCCTTCCCCCTCTCTGTCTTCTCCTCCCGCAGCCATGGTTTAAATGGTTCGAGCAGGTGGCCCCAGGCACTGAGGATAGCTCCATGGCCTCACCTTGGGCATGAAATAGGAATGGCAGCCCCCAGATGAGCAGAGCATCACCCTGTAGTGGGCTTATTGAGTGGATATTGGTAGGTCAGGGTGCATGTGGGAGTCTGTCTCTCTGCCTCCCTGCCTCTCAATTAAAAAAATATATATTCCTGTCTTCAGAATTGGTAAGGATGATGACTGTTTCCTTCTTCCTTTTTTTCCCTTCTTATCCAAGTGAGAAGAGGGGAGATAGAGAGACAGACTCCAGCATGTGCCCCAACCAGGATCCACCTGCCAACCACTTCTGGGGCAGATGCTTGAATCAACCGAGCTATCCTTAGCACCTGAGGCCAGCGCTCAGACCAACTAAGCCACTGGCTGGGGAAGGAGGAGAGCGAGAGAAGAAGGAAGAGGGAGGGGAAGAGAAGCAGATGGTGGCTTCTCATATGTGCCCTGACTGGGAATCGAACCTGGAACATCTGCACACAGGGCTGTCGCTCTGTCCACTGAGGCAGCTGGCCAGGGCCTTAACTCTTTTTCCTACTTAAGGTACTCCATTCTTTTGTCTTTTTCTATCCTGGAACATAGAATGATAAGGATTCTCTCGTGACATAAGTATACCAAATCTGATTATTTTATCCCTTTGCACAATGGCCATCTGTCCCAGCACTGTTCCAGGGCTTCTGAGGGCTCTTTTGGGGAGATGTTCAGACAGCTAGGTGCTTCTCAGGGTTTGCCTTCCTACCTGATCTCATCATGAGTTTATTTTAGGATATTTTTCAAAACATTAAGGTGTGTGTTTTTCTCAGTCTTGAAACAATAACTTTGCAGCTTCTTTATCTTGCCATTTAGGGTCAATCTGTATTTTACCTCCTTTTATTAATTTGCAGCAGTATAATTTGCATGTAATTCTGTTTTGTTTTTGCAGGTGTCATTTGGATAGTCCTTTAGCGGCACGATGTACTCTGAGTGGAGGTCCCTGCATTTGGTGATTCAGAATGATCAAGGTCACACTAGTGTTCTGCACAGCTATCCAGAGAGCGTTGGGCGAGAGGTGGCAAATGCAGTGGTCCATCCCCTTGGGCAGGCCTTAGTTACTCCTTCAGTGACTGGTACTGAGAGTTTGTTAAAAACTGACAAAGAAGTAAGTGTTTCTTCATTTCATTCTACTACGTGAAAACTTAAGTTTATTAATGAACTTATTTAGCATCTTTTTAATGGATCTCTGCCTGTTGCAATGTGACTTCTTGATTTTGACCTTATTTAGGATGAGAGTTGGAGGCTTAGAGTTTGTGGCAGTTATAAGGGATAAATTGCATCATTGTGCTGCTGGGACTTCCTACTAACTAGCAGACTCAATTCTCCACTTGAGCTATGTGCCCAAGCCAGAGACTTGAGTGTTATGCCCTTTCTCCTAAACTCGGGACTCATCTTCAGATTCCCATTCAGAGGTAGAGTTGCAAAGTCTGTGTTCCTGAGGAGGGTTTTTCTCTGTTCAGAGTACCCTAGCAGGGACTTGACCCCGGGGCACTCTCTTCTGGGTGTATTTGTGATTCCTCGCTGCCTTGTCCTGGGAAGATGGCACTTGAGTAGATAGAGGTGCCCTGGCGAAGGCCTTGTTTATTCTCCTTTCCTACTCTCCAAAGGAGGCACGAGATTAGTCCTTGAATCGAGTGTCCTCTAGAATTATACGGTTAAACTAGCATATGAAGATATCCCTGAAGATATCTTTTCCTTTGTCTTTCATCTGATAATTAGGGACCCGCAGCCTCTTCTAGAATTCTTTCTCTTGTGTAGCTAAATCCTGCCCCTCCCTGCACTCTATTTGTCCTTCCTTCACTGTGCTGACTTCTTTGATATTTATTGCTATTTTATATATTACATTACATTATATTGTTATATTATTATTATATATTTTCTACCCTTAGCTTTTGTAGTTTTTGAGCTTAAAATTTTTAATACATATATTTATGTTGGTTCAACTTCAGTTTTACACTGCAGAAGTGTGTGAATCCTGAATTTCTATCTAAAAAGTGAGCTTCCTTTTTAGGTTTGTGGTATCTACTAATGGGCAGCATATAATCTGTTTTTCTCTTTATTTCTAAGATCTTGGCAGGGCCATTGGTGTGCCATTGGTCACCTTCTTCCAAAATGATCTTGGTACATTAGTTCAGTGTTACTCTGTTATCTGGTGTTTCAGCCAGTTATAAATCCAGTCATTCTGCCTTCCTCTGGGCCAGTGGTCGGCAAACTCATTAGTCAACAGAGCCAAATATCAACAATACAACAATTGAAATTTCTTTTGCGAGCCAAATTTTTTAAACTTATACTATATAGGTAGGTACATTCCTTATCGAAGTAGCACCCGCACGTGGTATTTTGTGGAAGAGCCACACTCAAGGGGCCGAAGAGCTGCATGTGGCTCGCCAGCCACAGTTTGCTGACCACTGCTCTGGGCCATAGGTCTCCATCTTGTCACACAGGACATCCTGCATCTCACTAGATCTCTTGCTAAAGCTCAGATTTCCCTTTGCTGAAGAAGGCTGTTAATGGCATGGTGAGAATAGCTTCAGATTTCTAGTTGGAAGACAGGGGTTCAAGTTTTCGGCTCCAGCATTTTTAAACCCGTGACTTGGGCCAAATTGCTTAATCTTCGTAAGCTTCAGTTTTATCTATAAAAAGAGGATAGTTTACCGGCTCACTCAGGGTAATTTTGATGGTTAGATGATATGCATGAGATTGCTTCATTAGCTGCCAGGATTATACAATTGTCAGCTGCCTTCATAGTAACCCTGATAATAAAGGAATGAAGCTTGTCTGGCAAGACTTGTTCTTTTGAGCAGGCTAGTTCCCAGTGATCATGCTTCCCTTCTATAAGTGCTCACATCATCTGCTTAGTAATTTGCCCCAGTTTTGTCCAGAATTCACTTAAACTTTCCATTTTATAGTATCTGGAACATAGTTCATCCTCTTGCAAATTGGGCTGTTTTCTCTTTCTCATCACACCTTATTCATTCTTTTTTTTTTTTTTTTGTATTTTTCTGAAGCTGGAAACGGGGAGGCAGTCAGACAGACTCCCGCATGCACCCGACCGGGATCCACCCGGCACGCCCACCAGGGGGCGATGCTCTGCCCATCCGGGGCGTCGCTCTGTCACAACCAGAGCCACTATAGTGCCTGGGACAGAGGCCAAGGAGCCATCCCCAGCGCCTGGGCCATCTTTTGCTCCAATGGAGCCTTGGCTGCGGGAGGGGAAGAGAGAGACAGAGAGGAAGGAGAAGGGGAGGGGTGGAGAAGCAGATAGGCGCTTCTCCTGTGTGCCCTGGCTGGGAATCGAACCCGGGACTTCCGCACACCAGGCCGACGCTCTACCACTGAGCCAACTGGCCAGGGCCACCTTATTCATTCTTTATGACCGTAGCCAGTGGTTCAGCAGTCTCTTGGGCAAGTTCTTGCAGCTTCTAGCATGTGATGCAGATGGGTCAGGAGGCTGGAACTCATTTAGTGCAGCTGAGTGCCTTGTTAGACTCTTCCCCGCTTCAGTCCCTTTTCCTTGTGTTTGTTCTTACCCTTCCATTTTAAATAGTATTTTCTTTGGCAGAGAAAGGAGTCACAAGATAAGAGTTGAGCAGTTCATTTTCCTTCCTGTTTTTAACATTGCATAATCTGGAAATGGAATGTGATTGAATTTGTGTACATGATTTCCTAAACGACACATGTACCCTTATGTAATTAAGTGGAGAAAAGCATCTCAAGTTTTCTATTTCCACCCAATCTCTGTAAAATCGAGATGTTTTGTATACTTACTTTCTTTTTCATAGAACAAATAATAATGTCCAAAGGGTAAATGCCAATATAGGCTTAATATTTAGAAAGAAATAATTTATTTTCTTAAATCTTCTGCTTAGGAAATGTCCAGGTATGTCTTAATACAGGGGTCGAGAACCTTTTTGGCTGAGAGACCCATGAACACCACATATTTTAAAATGTAATTCCGTGAGAGCCATACAACAACCCGTGTACATTACGCATTATCCAATAAAAATTTGGTGTTGTCCTGGAGGACAACTGTGATTGGCTCCAGCCACCTGCAACCGTGAACATGAGCGGTAGGAAATGAATAGATTGTAATACACAAGAATGTTTTATATTTTTAACATTATTTTTTTTATTAAAGATTTGTCTGTGAGCCAGATGCAACCATCAAAAGAGCCACATCTGGCTCGTGAGCCATAGGTTCCCAACCCCTGTCTTAATATATGGAAAGTGTGTTCTGTAGAATAAATCTGATATGTGTGTTGAGATGAACATACTATCAATTGAATGGTTTTTTGGCTATAAAAGAGGTTAACTTTTTAAATTAGTCTATTGAGATATAGATAGGAATGTATGATAATTCTATATGTATATTTTCATTTATTCAGGTAAAATGGACCATGGAAGTAATTTGCTATGGACTGACCCTTCCATTGGATGGAGAAACTGTAAAATATTGTGTTGATGTATATACAGACTGGATTATGGCTTTAGTGTTGCCGAAAGATTCTATTCCGTTGCCAGTTATTAAAGAGCCTAATCTATATGTTCAAAGTATACTAAAACACCTGCAAAATCTTTTTGTACCAAGGTAAGCGATACCTGTCTATCTGGCCTATTACCAGTATCATAGTAAGATATTCATAAGTATTACCTTTTTACGTTATAGGAGCTGATTTAATTGTTAGTTCTTCAAACAGTTTCCTGTCCTTAAGCTGTTGCTTTCTCTTTTCAAGGGTTGTCAGTAATATCTGTCTTCCTCTTCAGACAGGAACAGGGCTCCAGTCAGATCCGACTATGCTTACAGGTTCTGAGAGCAATTCAGAAATTGGCCCATGAGTCATCCATCATGGCCCGAGAAACCTGGGAGGTCTTACTGCTCTTTCTGCTGCAGATTAATGACATACTTCTAGCTCCTCCAACTGTTCCAGGTGTGGTTGTTTTTTTTTTTTTCTAATTTGTTTTTGAGCTTTGGATAATTTACCTTTAAGTTCAATGAGTAGTAGACTCAGTGGGGACTTAAATTTTGGCATGACAGTTGATAAACCAAGGTTAACAGTTCTTAGAATGGAAACCTTCAAAGGCATGATACGAAGTTCTTTTACCTTTGGTGATGGTAGGATGAATTAATGCATTTTTGGTCATGATAGAAACAGTAACTTGTTTAGTATATTAGGAGAAAGTCTATATAAGAAACAACAAACTAAAGTAGAGCCTAAATGTAATGTGCTTGGTTACAAAGTAGTTATCAAAGTAGACAGAAAACTTGATAGCTACAGAAGATAGTTTCTTCAGCAGATGAAACCTACACAGTCTTCAAGTGTTCTATTTGTTACCTAGCCATTACAAAGCCTCCTATAAACAGATAGGTTGACATTCTAGTCCCAAATTCTCCATTACTCCTCTGTGTAGTCTCTTTACTAATGTACCTGTGAGTGTGCTTGTGCTCTCATGCAGATGCAGTGCCCAGGAAAATGTCTAAAAGGCATCTGGGATTTTTTGTTGAAAGGGACTCCATAATAAGAATACCCTGTCTGGTATTGATGGTAGTTGATCAGTCTTTGACTCATTGTCTCTCTGCTGTACTCTCCCCAGGCCTGGGATCTCAGCAACACAAGGCAGGCAGTTTGTGCCCTTCTGGAGCTGGTTATTGTTCAAACTTGATTTTTGCTCAGTTGAAAAACACATCTTTGTATCTTTTCCTTCTAATCCCCAGTCTGTGTTCTGAAGCTCTGCAGAGTGCAGCAGAGGAACAGCGGTGTTTCCCACTGGAGGCTTGCCCTTTTGCTTCCTGCTCTGTCTCCCTGTCCCTGCAAGGGTAGCTTTTACTCTCCTAAAGCAATTTATAACTAAGTTTGCAGGTAGAAAGACTTGATTACATACTGGCTGGGTGAATGTGGACAAGTTACTTAAATTTCTTAAACCTCAGTGCACACATCTTCAAATTGGGTTAATTGATCATTAGTAATAGGTGTTATAAATACCTGTGCTGTACAATTAGTGTAGAGGATTATGGCAGGTCATGTGTATCAACTACTTCATACAAATTGACTCCTAGAAGTTACTTGTCATAGACACACATCCTTTCCTCTCTCCCCTCTGTGCTCCTATCCCACTTGCTAGAAGATTAAGATCTTGGGTAAGAACTGAGCAGGGTGACTTGAAAACTTTTTAAAGTGATAATTCTTTGTTGTAGCCATGATTTCCTTCAGAGGAGCGCCACAAAAATCATTTCTTGTTCTTACTATTAATTGGTTGGTTGAAAGTCAAAACTTTTTTTTTTTTTTTTTGTATTTTTCCGAAGCTGGAAACGGGGAGGCAGACAGACTCCCACATGTGCCCGACCGGGATCCACCCGGTATGCCCACCAGGGGGTGATCTCTGCCCATCTTGGGGCGTTGCTCTGCCACAATCAGAGCCATTCTAGCACCTGAGGCAGAGACCACAGAGCCATCCTCAGCGCCCGGGCAAACTTTGCTCCAGTGGAGCCTTGGCTGCCGGAGGGGAAGAGAGAGACAGAGAGGAAGGGGAGGGGGAGGGGTGGAGAAGCAGATAGGCGCTTCTCCTGTGTGCCCGGCCGGGAATTGAACCCGAGACTCCTACACGCCAGGCTGACGCTCTACCACTGAGCCAACCGGCCAGGGCCAAAACTTAACATTGCAATTATTTTACTTTTTTGACCAGTCCTCCCAAATCAGCAACTTAAAGATTCTGCTTTAAAAATAAGTATACCAAAGTTTTCTTTTCTTTTGTTGTTAAGGTGGCATTGCTGAAAATCTAGCAGAGAAGTTGATCGGTGTTCTCTTTGAGGTTTGGTTACTAGCTTGTACTCGGTGCTTCCCAACGCCTCCTTATTGGAAAACAGCCAAGGAGATGGTGGCTAACTGGAGGCACCACCCAGCCGTGGTGGAGCAGTGGAGCAAGGTCATCTGTGCACTCACTTCAAGGTAGGCTATTGCCACTGACTTGCCTTTCTTCACCCATCTTGCCTAGTTCTGTCTTTTGGGGATTCATGGAATACATTGTAAAAAGCCTGTATCTGGTGTCTGTTATTATGATACTTTAAATATAGAATCAAGCCATTTGAAAAAATAGATGTTATTGTTTAAGCAAGTGTCTTAGAAAAGCAGATAAACTTTGTACTCTGCCTCCCCTCCGCCAAAATCCCACTCTTAATTCTGATTATTGAAATACAGAAAGGGCAAAAGTAGATTTATAGTTGTTCATATGGGAAATAACATAATAATTTATAAATAATGCAAGAATAAATTCTTTGTTTCTCATACTTACAACTGTAAACCTACTTTTGCCCCACCCTATATTCATAGATTTTTGTTCTGAAATAAACATTTTTAAAAACTGAGCTATCATAGAAATTGTAGAATCTTAGTTTCTTCCACATGATCATTATTTGGGGGAAAACAAAACAAGAAAACCATAGAAAGTTATAGCAGAAAAAGTTAAATTCACCAGAAATCCTGTCATATATGTTTATACATAATTTTACAGAAATAGGATCATACGGTGATGTGCTACTTTGTAATTGAAGTAGACGTTTTTCATAATAATAATTTTACCTTTTTACCATTTATATATAATGCCATCATTCAGCCCTACAAGGATTTCTTTTTTTCTTTCTAGTTTTTGAGAGAAAGGGAGGGATGGAGGGAGGGAGAGATAGATAGAAGCAGGGAGGGGGGAAGTGGGGAGAGAGAGGCATCAACTTGAGTTGTAAATGTATTGTTTTAAATAGCTTTGTAGTTTTTCTTTATATATGGAATTATAATTCATTTAATAATTACCTTTTTTATATTTATGTTTTTAGTTTTTGCTTTAAAAATATTGTCGATATGAATGCTTTATATATTGTCTCTGTATTGTTATTAAGATCTAATTTCTAGATGTGTAATAATTGAGTGTAAGAGCTTTGAACAACTTTTAATACATTTGGAATATTACTATTAAGTAATTGTTGAAGTACTTTTAAGGTATACGATAAATTCTCAACTTTGTGTAAAGCTATATAGCAGTTATTATAAATAAATTATGGTTTAGTTGTGTTGAAGGAGTTTGCAGTGGGGTAAAACTTTTAAAAATAATTTAAATAATTTATTATTTTATATGACTAATTAGATCATTATATAAATATAATTGCATTATATAATTATAATTTTTTATTTGCCATTATATACAGATAAAATTTTTTTAATTTATAATTTTATGAATTAGTAATATATAATTTTAAATTTATGTTAATATATATATATATATTATAGGCCCTGACTGATTAGCTCAGTGGTAGAGTGTTGGCCTGGCATGTGGATGTCCCAGGTTTGATTCCTAGTTAGGGCACACAGGAGAAGTGACCATCTGCTTCTCCACCCCTCCTCTTCTCTCTCTCTTTTTCTCTTCTTCTCCCACAGCCATAGCTTGATTGGTTCGAGCACATGGGCCCCAGGCCCTGAGGATGGCTCCCTGGAGCTTCTGCCTCAGGTGCTAAAAATAGCTCAGTTGCAATCATGGCCTCAGATGGGCAGAGCACCAGCCCCAGACAGGGGTTGCCAGGTGGATCCCGATTGGGGTACATGTGGGATTCTGTCTCCCCTCCTCTCACTTGGAAAAAGAATTAAAAAAAAATGTGTGTGTGTGTGTGTGTGTGTGTATTATAAAGTTATATATAATTATAAATATATTATAAAGCTATATGTTTATATGATAAAATCCAAACTTTATATGAAATATTTAATTTACATTAGTGTTATAAATTTAAATAACAAATTTATAATGTAAATTATATAACTTATAAAATAAAGGAAAATATAAATTATTATAAGTAATAATTTATTAAAACAAATTACTTAAATGTTTTTAAAAATCTTTTATAAAACTAGAAGTCTGCTTTCAGTAGATCTGTTTTACAAACAAAGGTTTTTATTTATCTTACTTCAGTGATGTATAATACATGTTTCATCTATTTTTTCTTGTTTCTCTTATATTTTAATACTTGAATGTATCGTTCATCCTGTTAAGAAATGAACTTAGCAGTGTGCATTTTTTCATTTTCTAGATTGTTACGCTTTACATATGGTCCTTCCTTTCCTCCATTTAAAGTTCCCGATGAAGATGCCAGTCTGATCCCTCCTGAAATGGATAACGAGTGTGTTGCACAGACATGGTTTCGCTTTTTACATATGTTAAGGTACTCTTATTTTAGATTTGCATGTGCTCTTTACCCAGTGCGCGTCTTCAGGCAAGAAACCATGCTGTAACTCCCATTGGATTTCAGCGTCAGCTGGGGCCAAAGTGGACAGCACACAGCTACATCACGTGCCTTCTGCTGTCTCTGTCCGAGTGGGGTCGGGCTATCCTCAGCTGCTTGTGGCCTGTCCTGTGCAGGAGCTTGTTCCCTGTGGTAGACGCAGCATTTGTTCTCTTGCCTGGCTGCAGCCTGGGTGATATCTCTCCCAGCACTTTGTCACATTCGTGGGGACTGGAGACTGCCTTGCTCCTCTCAGTGACCAGCACTGACTGGTCAGTCTGGCTCTCAGAGTCTCTCTTCTAGTAGCCTCATTGTTTAAAATTTTGCTGAGGAATACACTGTATAATATCACAGAGGGATAAATTGCTACTTCCTGCAGTTTCTTCACCGTAATTCTCCTCAGTTCAGCGGTATCGCTCCTCCCTTTCTTGTTCCTGGTCGGGTCCTTGTGCTCTGTGGCACTTCTGTTCTGTGCTGTACTGTCTCGTTCGTAAACACTTTTCTTGCGTATCTTCTCTCTGGTCTGACTACCCTCATTTCTCTACTCGTGTACTAGTGATTTTGAATTAACTCTATATGATCTTTTCATAAATTAAGGATGTTAAACATAATCTATCATTTTTTCAGCTTCTGTTTTTCATCTTTCAGTGATTTCTGTTTATGTTTTAAATCTATTTTTATGTAATAATTTTCTGTTTCTTTTAAGATAAGAAAGTTTTACTATGTTCTGATTTTCATTAGAATGCCTCTACTACATGAAATTTTTTAAAATAAATTTTTATTAATGTTAATGGGATGACATTAATAAATCAGGGTACATATATTCAAAGAAAACATGTCTAGGTTATCTTGTCATTAAATTATGTTACATACCCCTCGCCCAGAGTCAGATTGTCCTCCGTCACCCTCTATCTAGTTCTCTGTGCCCCTCCCCCTCCACCTAACTTTCTCCCTCCCTCCCTCCTGCGTCCTCCCTCCCCCCACCCCTGGTAATCACCACACTCTTGTCCATGTCTCTTAGTCTCGTTTTTACTACATGAAATTTTGAGTGGGACGTTGGTTGCTGATATTAGATATTCGTTTTTATGTTCTTAGTTTCTTAAGCAGTTAAAAACCAGAAAAAGGTCAGGAATAGTACTGAATTTTATTTAAATAAATTCTAGGGATTTATTTTAAGCAATTCAATGTTTTCTCTTTACAGGTAGTTCTTAGGTAATCTTTTCCCATTTCTACACTATTAATTGATCTTTTTAGGCTTATTCAGCTGAAAGATTTTATTCTTTTCGTCAGGATTCTTTCAGATCTAAAGAATAGGACTACTTAATTAAATGCAGGCGACAAAGAGGGTTTATTGTCTGATGGTGGAGAGGTCTCATTGGGCTCTAAGAAGTGGTGAACGTCCATCACTGAAGATGGGGACAGATCAAGGCAACCTTGGGACAGACTGCTGTCATCTGTCTGTCTTGGCTTTTTTCCTTTTATGTATGTGTACACTGTTCCTTTTCTCAAGCAGCCTTCCCCTGAGTCTGTTTCTTCCTGCCTTTGGGGTACATGTGGCCCCATGGTAATTGCCACTGGGATAAATACTGTGTGACTTTACAGCTGTAGCCATTGCAGTTCACCGGGGCTTTTTATTTGCTCAGATTCTCAAACGGGATAAATTGGGTTAAATGATTTTTGTTAGTTGGGCTCTATTAATCACAGGTCTCTAGCAGACTTCTGGATAGACACCATTTGGACAGTTTTACCCTGTTAGTTAAATGAATTATGACTGGGTGGGAGGCAGGGCTGCCATAGTCATTAGCAAATTTCCTGGAAAGAGGGCTAAATGTAATGGGAGATAGGCAGCAACATTTTATCTAATATGGTAATGCCTTCATCTTTTCCAGGGGAAAAAATGTTTCCCTTGATTAGAATACTGCTGTTCTGAAATGCTTGTCCTTGGACTTGTTTGTGCTTGGCCACCTTGCTCTTTAGGCCCCACCTAGAGGTTCTGTTTCAATAAACTAGGTTGAATCTGGATTTTTTAACTGGCTCTCCACATGTCAGATGTAAAGGGCATTGGGGGCTGTAGGAATGCAGTTTCTATGATTTGATCTATATCCTTTATTACCCATTCTCATTTCACATTTTATTTTTTTGAATCTGTTCTCTAATATTTGTATGCCAGTAAAATTATTTCAAGTTTCCCTGCGGAGAAGCTATTATAAGCTATCTGGCACTGCTACTAGACTTAGCTCCTCTACCCAATAGAAGTGCAGATCTATGGATACAATCTACTAATACTAGACGCCCATATGTATGCTCCCTTGTTCCTACTTGCAATTAAGAGTCTGAGTGGATGGAAGAAGAGGTTTCAGAGGGCAGAACATCTTTAAACCACTGATTTGTGTTTCTAAGCCTGATTGTTCTGGCCTTGTAGCTAGTGGAAATTCTTTCTAGAGGCTGCCTGTAGGTTTATTAACAATATCACTTTGAGTTGAAGAGGTCATTTAGTGGATAGCTAAGCAGAACATTTTGAGTAGAAATCTAAATCTATTTTTAGTGGAAATATTTAAAATTATTTACACAAAAAACATAACTTGCCCTGGCCGGTTGGCTCAGTGGTAGAGCGTCAGCCTGGCGTGCGGGGGACCCAGGTTCGATTCCTGGCCAGGGCACATAGGAGAAGCACCCATTTGCTTCTCCACCCCCCCTCCTTCCTCTCTGTCTCTCTCTTCCCCTCCCGCAGCCAAGGCTCCATTGGAGCAAAGATGGCCCGGGCGCTGGGGATGGCTCCTTGGCCTCTGCCCCAGGCGCTAGAGTGGCTCTGGTCGCGGCAGAGTGATGCCCCGGAGGGGCAGAGCATCGCCCCCTGGTGGGCAGAGCTTCGCCCCTGGTGGGCGTGCCGGGTGGATCCGGTCGGGCGCATGCGGGAGTCTGTCTGACTGTCTCTCCCCATTTCCAGCTTCAGAAAAATACAAAAAAAAAATAACTCAAGTCTAAATGTATTGTTTTGAAATGCATGGCTTAAGCACACACACATGAACACAAACACAAATTTCAATTTTGAAATAGTTTTTTTTCCCCTTAAATGAGAAGTGGGAAGGCAGACAGACAGATTCACACATGTGCCCCGACTGGGATATACCCAGCAACAACCTGTGTGGTGATGCTCTGCCCATCTGGGGCCATTCCTCTGCATCTGAGCTATTTTAGCGCCTGAGGCAAGGCCATGGAGCCATCCTCAGTACCCAGGACCAACTTGCTCCAACAGAGCCATGGCTGCAGGAGGGGAAAAGAGAGATCGAGAGAAAGAAGGGGGAGGGCGGAGGGGTGGAGAAGCAAACGGTTGCTTCTCTTGTGCCTGCGACATCCACATGCTGGGCCCATGCTCTACCATTGAGACAACCAGCCAGAGCCTAAAATAGTTTTTTAAAAACTAAATATGTTAATATTAAAGTAAAATTTTGTACTTTTATTGATCAATATCACTCCATTAAATTTAATTTTCTAAATAAAATTAAAAAATAAAAGTAAAAATTTTTTCTTAGAGTTCTTATTGATTTATTTACAATTTTTATTCCATTGCTTAATCCAAATATATTAGATAAATACCCATGTGTACTATTAAAAAATTAAACATTTCTAGTCATATTTTGATTTTCATTCTCTGAATGTACAGAGTGATTTTATGTAAACACACGGCAGATCTTCTGTAAAGAAGTGCTGATGTTTGAATCCCTAGCTTGTTAAGTACAGATTAGTCTCCTCTCTGAATTAAACACAAACAGCCCTAACCTTAAAATAGATCGCATGCAATTTATTACTGAAGAAACTTCTAAATGTGTAATTCATTCTTCTCTCTCTTTTGATAGTAATCCTGTGGATTTGAGTAACCCAGCCATTATAAGCTCTACTCCCAAATTTCAGGAGCAGTTCTTGAATGTGAGCGGAATGCCACAAGAATTGAATCAGTATCCCTGCCTTAAACATCTGCCTCAAATATTTTTTCGTGCCATGCGTGGAATCAGCTGTCTGGTGGATGCTTTCTTAGGTGAATTTTGTGTATGTTGGTAGATGTTTGAAGAGCTACATTCAGATAACTCTAGAATCTAGTTTTGGAAACTTATGAAAGCCCAAAGAAAAAGATGAACAGACTTGATTACAAGTAGCAAACTAGGAAAAATTATTTGCAATAAAATATAATAGAGAGTTTTTGTTGTCTTTATAGAAATAGACCACACAATGTTAAGAAAAAGATAAGGCTTGGTAGATAAATGGACAAAGGATATGAAAAAGATTTACAAAAGAGAACAGTATTTATTCTCACTGGTAATCTAAGAAAATATAGATTCAAATGCTTTCGGTATCATTCTTATTTTTATCATAAGGAGGCAAGTTGTACCTTTTGTGAACTGTTTTTCCATTTTAGAGATATGAAAAGTCATACTTTCTTTTACCTATTGAAAGGCAATGATATTTAATATGTATCATTTTCTAAAATATTTGTTATGTGTACTTGTCAATATTATTACATAGGTGGCCCTGGCCGGTAGCTCAGTTGGTTAGACCAGGGGTCGGGAACCCTTTTAGCTGAGAGAGCCATAAACGCCACATATTTTAAAATGTAATTCCATGAGAGCCATACAAAGACCCATGTACGTTACGCATCATCCAATAAAAATTTGGTGTTGTCCTGGAGGACAGTTGTGATTGGCTACAGCCACCTGCAACCATGAACATGAGCAGTAGGAAATGAATGGATTATAATACATGAGAATGTTTTATATTTTTTAACATTATTATTATTTTTATTAAAGATTTGTCTGCGAGCCAAATGCAGCCATCAAAAGAGCCACATCTGACTTGTGATCCATAGGTTCCCGACCCCTGGGTTAGAGTGTCATCTCGCTATGCCAAGGCTTTAAGTTTGATCCCTGGTCAGGGCACATATAAGAATCAACCAATGAATGCATAAATAAGTGGAACAACAAATCGATCTCTCTCTCTCTCTCTCTCTCTCTCTCTCTCTCTCTCTTTCTCTCTCTTTCTCTCCCCCTCTCTCCCTTTGTCTCTCTAAAAGTCAATAAATTTTTAAAAAGGTGTGTGTGTATGTGCATATATATATATATATAAAACATAGGTAATATGCAGGGTGGGCAAAAGTAGGTTTACAATTATAATACAAATGATACAATAATAAAAGTATAAGAACACTTGTGTTTTGCAGACTTTCAACTCTAAACCTACTTTTGCCCACCCCTGTATTAGTTCAATTTAAGTTTGATTGCCACATAACAACCAAAAGTACTAATGGTTGAATCAAGACAGTTTATGCACATGTGTTAAGCCCAGGGCTACTATAGCATCTGCATCATTGTCTGGGACCCAAGGCACTTCCATCTTGGGGCACTCCATGGCTTTAAATTTTTTTTCATTGATTTGAGAGAGATGGGGTGGGGGAGAAGCATCAACTCATTCCACTTAGTG
This sequence comes from Saccopteryx leptura, assembly GCF_036850995.1. NCBI lineage: Eukaryota > Metazoa > Chordata > Mammalia > Chiroptera > Emballonuridae > Saccopteryx > Saccopteryx leptura. Next base: position 209,881,536 of record NC_089507.1, on the reverse strand, counting down.
CTCCATTTAGTTTTGCACTCATTGGTTGCTTCTCATGTGTGCCAACTGGGGATTGAACCCATGACCTTGGCACATGGGACCAATGCTCTATCCACTGAGCCATGTGGCCAGGTCCTTGATTGGTCTTTTTAAGGAGATTCTTTGGAATATTCACCCAATATTACCCACTTCTCTATGGTCAGAACATGACTTCATCTAACTGTAAGGGAGGCTTGAAGATACAGTTGTTTATTCTGGGTAGCCATGTCCAGCTAAAATTTGTGTTCTGTAACTCAGGATGAGAGGGCGAATGGATACTAGGAAGCTACTAGCAGTCTCTGTTGTAGTCAGTACTGAGCATTCACTGGCGTTGCTTAAGGAAGATTTTTTGACCATGTATTTTGAACTATGGAGAATAACTCCTTTTGTCTTCTCTTAAAGGCATTTCTAGACCCCGATCCGACAGTGCCCCTCCCACACCCGTGAATAGATTAAGTATGCCTCAGAGCACTGCTGTCAGTACCACCCCACCACATAACCGGAGGCACCGGGCTGTTACTGTGAATAAGGCTACCATGAAGACAAGCACAGTAAGAGTTTCTGTTGCCATTATTATGCCGTATAACATTGACTTCTTAATCTGCCATCTTTTTAAAAAAGTTCTGCTGTTCTCTAGAACTTTTCATGAGTGTGGGTATATTTTTGTGTCCTTCCAATAGGTTAGTACTGCTCATGCCTCGAAAGTTCAACACCAAACATCCTCCACTTCTCCTCTGTCAAGTCCAAATCAGACTAGTTCGGAACCCCGGCCACTGCCTGCCCCTCGGAGACCAAAGGTTAACAGCATCTTGAATCTCTTTGGATCATGGTTGTTTGATGCAGCATTTGTTCACTGTAAACTTCATAATGGGATAAACAGAGACAGCAGCATGACTGGTAAATATTGCTCAAGAAATATGTTACCATTTTTTCTTTCCTTTTTCTTTTCTTTTTAACTTTCCTACCTGCAAGATTAATATGTATCTTTAAAAAGTTCTCTTTCTCTGACAAAGCAATGTCTTGTGCTTAACCCCTTCCAGCTGAAGTAGGAGAATTTTGGAAGTTTTGCTACCTGTCCTTTTTATGTTTGTTCTATGTGGTTTGGCTTCTGTCTGGTTTTATTAGACACACTTCAGGTTAGCCATTTTTGTTGTTAAATCAAATTCCTTTCAGTAGGTGACTTGGAAGTTCCCTTTATGTCAGCCAGGATAATAATAATGATACCAAGAATTAAATATTTTGACTAGAAATTTATTCACAAGAAGTGTTTTCTTAGATTCTGACAACCATTCACTCATTAGTACATGTAAATATCAGAAAACCTCTACTTCACAAAAGACCTTGCAGGTGTTAGTCTAGAGAACTTTATTCCAAGGGTACACCCTCCAAAATACCATTTGTTTTGAAACTGATTAAGACTGGTGGGAAATTAATAATTTAATTCAACCCTGATATCTTTATTTAGATTTTATTACAGAAATGAAACACCATCTAAATAAAATCATTTATTTTATCATACCATTATATTTGGAAGTAATTGCATAGGGTGTGGGCTGGGAGTGTAGGCTAGTACAGAAAGTACTAAATGTTTATGTCATGTCTTATAGAGCTGCCTAATAATAATGGTTATCATTTAATGAGCTGAATTCCTTTGGGCCAGGCACTGTGCTGTCCACCTTCATGAGTGTATTGGTGGTTTGGTAAGAAAGCACTTTTGCAGTGGGGTTGGAAAGAGCTTGAGGTAAAAGGAGGCCAATTGCATTGGTTGATGCATCTCTAGGGAGAACGTTAATTTCAGAGATAAAACTAGTGGCCACCAAGGTCACTGCTTTCTTTCAGAAATGTATTCTTGCCACTCTGTACTATCACCTCAGAGCTACATAGGTCAGTGTCTGTTAGCATTACATACACACAAGTATTTTGGATATTCTTACATATCTTTTACATAATTTAGAAAAGTTGTAACTGTAAAGACATTTTCAGGAATATAATTTGAGATTGCATGGTTGAGTTTAGGGTTTCCTTTGTTTATTTTGTTTAAATTCAGACACTATATTCTACCATTTCCATTTTTATTTACAAGTTCGAAAATAATGCTTGCTTATGGATAAGTAAATGTACTTATAACGACTAAATGAAAACTTAAAAACCATATTTGGCTTATATTTTATGTTTGTGTGTTTTATATTTTGAATTTTCTGAGTCATGTTTTTATTTATTAATTTGTATTTTCTAAAATGAGTCAGTCATAATTTTATTTGTATTGAGATGCAATTCTTACAGTGTAACTTCGGAGTATCAAGCTGTTGACATTGAAATCCCTGAATCCAGAAAGGTTCAGCCTGCTGCCTCTTTGGTGGGCTTGCGTAAAGGGAACTTAAAGATCTTCCTGCTCTGTAGGGGTTTTGTAACAGCTTTTCTCATCCTCTTGTGCCAAAAGATAGAAGTCAGAATCTGGATCATATGTGGGCAAATTCTTACTTTTAACTCTTTACCATTTTCCTTGGTGGGGAAAGGATAGAAACCTCTCTTCCCTGCCTAGTGTTCGGAGATGAGAAAAACTGTTACATTGCCCTGGAGATAGGAGGTGTCCACATAGTTGAATGGGTTAGAGTGCTGCTGGGCACCACTCTTGAAGTCCTGGCAGAGGTGGGAGGTTTGGGAACATTAACACTGTTAGTCTGATTTCTAAGTACTGGCTGTCATCAAGGACTTCTGCCATGCAGTTCACCTCTAACTTAAAAGGTCGACTTCAATGAACTGGTTAGCTTTAGATTGACTTGACAGTACACTGTGCTTTGTAAAAGTAACATTGAGCTGGGAAGGGTTAATGAACTAAAATTTTAATGCACGTTATAGGCAGTTCAAAACCTCAATTCTTTTGTAGTTATGTAATTTTCTTTGTTCATTTCTTTTGCATGATACAAAAATTATAATTTTGGATCTGAATGCACAATTTCCTATGTTTTTGAACTAGCTTGTGGTATCATAAAGCTTTTAATCTAACTTTTAAAAAGCTAAAAAGCTTCTTAACTTATTGTAAAATTTCACCATCTTTAAAGTATTTTATAATTACTGCTCTCCTTTGATTTGTTTCCATTTATTTCTATTATCTTGCAGCATCTTTTATCCAAATTCTTCTTTCTTATAAATCTTGTAAGTAGGAACCAGAAGCTTCTCCTTAATTGCAGTCATGTTTTTATTTTTTTCATAATTCCATTAAAAAATTTGATTGTCATTGTCTCTTGTAGTTTTTGCACTTGGGAAGAAAAATATTTTTCTGTGTTTTGAATGGGGAAGATTGTTGGCAAAAGCAAATTAATCTGCCTGAATCAGTCCCATTATTTCTGTACACTAGTCTGGTCATGTCATGAATTCAAGGATTTTGCACTAACTGTGTTTTGGCTTTTTTTGTTTTTAAAGCTTTAAGCTTATTTTTATACAGATTTAATGTTTGATTTGTATGCATTCTGCATGTAGTGTTTTTTAAATGTATTATTGCTGGATAGCTTATTCAGGACTAAAAATGGCTCATGGGAAGTTGCATAAAGATTTTATACTTGACTCTGCATTCTGTTAAATCTATTATGAAATAATTAAAACATTTCATGTAGAGTGACAAAAAATTTCAGAGTGATTTTCAGTACACTGTGAAATCTTTTGTTAAAAGCAACTTTCAAAGGGCTTCTATTTCAGTGACAACAAATGACCATGATAATTTTTCTTACCAGTCCAACTTTCTGATTTATCAACCTCCAGTTAGCTGCTGTCTGTGGTTGTTAAAATTCATTCTCATTTTGCTTGGTTGGGCGATTCTTTGGTGTGTGTTTTGAAGTTGGGTGGGTGGTGGGAACTCGCTCTCTTCCTCCCTACCCATTTCTCATCCATACCTTCCCTCTCCCTACAGTAGCCAAACTGGCATGGGATTGCCCATTCAACAATAATGTTCATCTGGGGTAATGTGGAAATTGCAGTAGCTATTTTTCTTAATGTTTAAGCATCATTCTGTAGGGGAAGTTAAGCACAGAATAAATAATAAAAAAGCCAAATTCTGTGTATATAAGACTACAGATATATACAATTGTACTTCGTTGATTAAAAATTCAGTTGGAAAATACTTCTTGTAGAATTCGTTAAACTGACAATAATACCACGGTAAATTGTTACCCCTTTTCCAAGAAGATTTCAGAGAGCCCTTAAAAACAATTAAGACATAGTTGCTAAATGAAAGAATTATTGGATTCTATTTAAGTAGCTATTTAATGACATCAACATTTGATCTTTGTGTCCAGGGTCCCATGAGCCTATTTGCATATTGACAAATATAATAAAACCCTCCTTTTCTCTCCCCAGCCATTACAACACAAGCTAGCATGGAGTTTCGGCGGAAAGGGTCACAAATGTCCACAGACACCATGGTTTCCAATCCTATGTTTGATGCAAGTGAATTTCCTGATAACTATGAAGCAGGAAGAGCTGAGGCTTGTGGGACACTGTGTAGGATTTTTTGTAGCAAGAAGACTGGAGAAGAGATTCTGCCAGCTTATTTATCCAGGTCTTAGAATTTTTTTGTTGTTTATGTTTCCATTTATATAGTTTGGATAGTGAAACTAAACTGTAGCATGGCTTGGTAGGCTGAATTGTTAAGTAAATGTTGGTTTAGAATACCTGCAAACATCTGTAAGTAATTGAAATTTTTGCTTGAATTCTTCCATTTGACTTGCCTTGTTAGATTTGGTAAAGATCCTTAAGACCCTTTTTATTTTAGAATTATTATTTTATTTTGTTTGACTTATAAATTATGGAGAGATTTGGAAGGACTGTACTAATTTTTAAATACATTTTTAGCACAGTATTAGACACTATAGATGGTCCATAAATGTTAACTGTAATCCTGCCTCTAATGAGCTTGTTTTCTCAAATGAGCAAAGCCATGTACAAAAGTAACAACGATCCAGTAGTAATAGGAAGCCGAGGGAGACATAGGTACAGTGCTGTGGGCGTCAAAGGAAGAAGCAGCATACCCTAACCCTGGGTTTGGCAAAGAGTTACAGAGGATTGAATGGTTGTGCTGGACTTACTGAGGATCGGTAGCATATAGTGAATTGAGTAGGGGTCATCTTATCTGAATTTATGACTTCAGCCAATCTTCATGAATGGCTCTGGCATCTATTCAGTTAGTTGTGCATGCCAGAAACTAGGAGTCATTTTAGACTTCACTCGTCCATGTCTATATCTTTCGTTGGTCAACCAGCTTCTGCCTTTCTGCTGCTTAACCCCTTTTCTAATCTCTTCGCTTTGTTCCCACCAAGACATTTTAGGCCTTTCACTTTTTTCTGAAATTAACTTGTAATGGCTTCCTATTTTTGTTGCCCTTTTCAACTAATCATTCACACAGCTGCTGAAGTATTGTTAGAATCAGCAGGAGCATTCAGATGTCTGTACCTCAGTGGTAGTCAACCTGGTCCCTACTGCCCACTAGTGGGCGTTCCGGCTTTCATGGTGGGCGGTAGCGAAGCAACCAAAGTATAAATAGATATAAATAAAAAGATAGATTTAACTATAGTAAGTTGTTTTATAAAGATTTATTCTGCCAAATTTAGCAAAAATCCAACATAAAGTACTTGGTAAATAATTATTATATTTACCTGTACTCTGTAACTCTGCTTTATAAATTTTATAAAATAAAGTTACTTTTCTACTTTATAAGTCACCATTACTGTGGAACCAGTGGGCAGTTAGAAAATGTTACTACTAACAGAGATACAAAAGTGGGTTGTAGGTATAAAAAGGTTGACTACCCCTGGTGTACCTGGTAGGTTTTAGGAGAGAGGATTCAGCTGACTCAGAGGGAGCAAAGTACAGAGACGCATAGCTATGAAACAGAATGGTTTGTTTAGGGAACTAATCACAGGTGTCTTAATAGGCTCTATGGTTTTAAGAAACAGAAAACCCTCTCAACATGACTTAAGCAAAAGAGGAATCAGTTATGAGAAACTAGTGCTATTTAATACATTCTAAGATCAGCATATGCAACAGGACCTCATGAAGGGCAGGGGCCAGGGTCTAGAAACTGTTCAAGGACCAGAATGGGTTTTCTTTCTTTCTGGTTTTTCTGTCTTCATGGTCTTCCAGAACTGGTTCATTGTTCTTTGCAGATTATTTTCTTATATTAGAGTGTTCTTCTAAGTTCTCATTTTTTAAAAATTTGATTGATTTTAGAGAGACCGAGAGAGAGAGAGAGAGAGAGAGAGAAGTATTCATTTGTTGTTCCACTTAGTTGTACATTCATTGGTCGCCTCCTGTATGTGCCCTGACTGGGGAGCGAACCTGCAACCTTGGTATTTCTGGATGATGCTCTAACCAACTGAGCTAACTTGCCAGGGCTTTAGATTCTCAGTTTTCATGGCCTTGATCTAGGTGACCAGCAGGGCCAATTAGCATCTCTGAATTCTACCTTCAGAATCCTGCACAAGAGAATCTGATTAATCAGGTATTTACCTCTGGTCTAGTCATCTGTGGCTGTGAGGGTAGGTCACTTGGAATGCTGGCATACCCATGAGTGTGTGGGTACAGGTCTCAGGAGGGAGAATATTGAATGGGGAGATACCACAAATGGTAAGGAAGACAGCTAAGACCATGAGCTGATTGGTCCATGAGACTGGATGGGTGGTAGCATAACCAGCCAAAAAAACAACTTTGTGAGGGGTCCAACGATGAGCTTAGTTTTGAACCTTTTTAACTTGAGGTGCTTTTGGGTATTTGTCAACAAATATGCCAGATACTGTGCACAGGGAGTACTGCAGTACATCAGTAGACCTGCCTTGCCATCAGGTATGCGATATGCTTCTGGCTAATCAATGTCGTGCTCAGGTGAGAGGTATGGGGTAGAGCAGGGGTCCCTAAACTTTTTACACAGGGGGCCAGTTCACTGTCCCTCAGGCCGTTGGAGGGCTGGACTAAAAAAAAACTATGAACAAATCCCTATGCACACTGCACACATCTTATTTTAAAGTAAAAAAACAAACACAATATTTAAAATAAAGAAAAAGTAAATTTAAATCAACAAACTGACCAGTTTTTCAATGGGAATTATGCTCCTCTCACTGACCACCAATGAAAGAGGTGCCCCTTCCAGAAGTGCGGTGGGGCCGGATAAATGGCCTCAGGGGGCCGCATGCAGCCCGGGGGCCGTAGTTTGGGGACCCCTGGGGTAGAGACTAATTTGATTATATTCTGTGGCTTAAGTGGTGTGTAACACCAGGTTAGTGGAAAGTACAGCTTAGAGAACTGAGGTTGGCAGCCTGAGGAACACCAATAGTAGAAGGCAGGTGGAATGAGAGGAAGAGCCATATAGAAGTCAGAAGAATAAGGAGAGAACAAGGGAGTAATGAGAGGTTTGCATGCTTTAAAAAGACAGGGTAAATTAAGACTTAGAGTTGTCTTCTGGATTTAGCAATTAAGAGGCCTTTGTTTATTTGCTAACATGGTTTTAGTTTGGTTCTAGGGGAACGGATGGGTCAAAATGTGTTGAGCAATGACCAGGAGGTAGGGAAGTTATTTCAGAAGATTTTGCAAAGCAAAACATGCCTAATAGAAGTAGAAGACTATACCAGTGTAGTTGCTCTTGAATGATGGAAGGTTGAGTGCTTAGTTGATTGTGGGTTAGAGGAGCAGGTTAAAAGTAAGGTGCACACAGTGTAAGGTATACTTTAGATATATTCCTATAAGGAGTCTTATGCAGAGTGACCTTCATATCATGAATGCAGCATCAAGTGAGGTTTCTTTTTTTCATTGTCTCCCCAAAAATTATGGGTCATAGGGAAAAAGACAAAACTTTTCTTTTCAGGATTTGTGCAATGCTGCAAAATGTTACTGATGCAGAACTCCATCCGGTCATTCCCAGTTTATTGATAATTACTGCAGCCATTTGTTTAGTTTGGTTGTTTCATTTGTAGGCATCTGTAAATTTGAGTTGCAAGGCTTTAACACTTCAAGAAGGTGTAATAGAAGTGAATATTTTATTTTCATTAGGAAAGATAATTCGGTTCTTAGTGTATTTCTGAATTGTGCTAACTTCAGTAATGCCTTTTAAAGGTCAGATAGTGAAGAGTGGGAATAGACTTTCAGATGACTATGTAGAAAATATTAATAATTATGGAAACAACTGATCAAGCAGTTTGTTTAAAATTTTTTTCTTGCTTTCCTAGATTTTACATGCTTTTAATTCAAGGTTTGCAGATAAATGATTATGTGTGCCATCCTGTCTTGGCCAGCGTTATTCTAAACTCCCCTCCTTTGTTCTGCTGTGACTTGAAAGGGATTGATGTTGTGGTTCCTTACTTTATTTCAGCTCTTGAAACCATTTTGCCTGACAGGTAAGCTGTCATTTTATATTAGTATATCATTTGTTGGTTTTGGCCTGTTGTTTTGGTGGTTCTTTCCCAGTTCCCTAATTTATCCTGTCCAGTTGTCTTCACAGTCCAAGGGGACTCAGGTCCCATTAAATGAGTAGAATATCCAGACCCACCTTATCCTGGAGCTCCCTCAGTTCTGATTTGTCCATGGGTGTGTTGAATCATTTTTTGGCCTGGTTTGGAGGGGTAAGAGCAACTCCAACCTGGAAATCCTAATTTTGTAGAGTAGACCTTATATTTAAAATCAATTAATCAGATTCTAGTTTAAGTTCATAATAGCAGTTTAACACACACACACACACACACACACACACACACACACACACACTCCCTCTCTCTCTCACTGCAGAATATAAACTCAGGGGAAAGTAGTGCATTCTTTATGAAACCAAACCCAGCGCTTTTATTGTGAAAAATTGGCATCATGTATATTTGGCAATAGCTAAAAATATACTTTAGTTTGGAAATACTAATAGCTATTTTTTTTGGCAGAGAACTCTCCAAATTCAAAAGCTATGTAAATCCAACAGAATTGAGAAGATCTTCCATTAATATCCTACTTTCTTTGTTACCCCTCCCTCATCACTTCGGCACAGTCAAATCTGAGGTAATGTTTTGTTAAAGTTTTTTATGGTCTCTGTTCTGTTTTGTGTGCTAATTCGAGTCAAATTGTTTTCTAAAAATGGAACAGGTGCTTTCAAAAACATGTTTTTAAGTATATATTTCAAGTGAATCAACACAATTGATTTGTTGTGGACATTTCTTCGGTCAGTCGGACAGCATGCCTGCCCTACTGTTTCAAGCAGTGATAGGCAAGTGACACCTGATATTGTATGTTCTTGAGTTAGTGACAGACTGTACAGTAGCTGATATTAGCCAGATAGAAAGCCTTGCTTGTCCAACTGATCTGCTCTTCCCCACTGTGTCAGTCCCTACAGGGGCATCATGTACCCCAGCAATCAGCATGACATATTATTTGTTTCTTTCATAGGTGGTTCTGGAAGGAAAGTTTAGTAATGATGACAGCTCTTCTTATGATAAACCAATAACTTTCTTGTCCCTGAAGTTGAGACTTGTGAATATACTAATAGGTGCCTTGCAAACGGAAACGGACCCCAACAACACTCAAATGATACTAGGTTTGTGTTAATATAAATATATATTTTGTAAGTGAAAACTGGTATTTTTGCCTGCAGGCATGCTGGGCCGCAGGGGTCAGTGATGAGAGCTCAAGTCTGATATAGCTCTACTTACTCTGAATCAGAAGCAGAATTTGTTTGCTTTAATATGTGACAAAATTCAAACGGGTGAAGTGAGGTGAGGAAAGCATTTTAATTGTCTCACTAGGTCATTTTTGCTTAGTTTGATTTGTGTTCTTTGTTTTTCTGTTTTTGCCCTTCCTCTTTTCTTTTCTCTCTACTCTCTTTTCTTCCTCACCCCTTTCTTTTCTCTTTCTTCCCCTCTTCTGCCTCTTCCTCTTGCCCATTCCCTACATATGAAAATATTTTGAGGTGGGTGTAATTCTGGAAGCCGAGTCAGATTTCTGCCAAAGAGGAGATTGAAGGGTAGCTTTTGCTGTGCTTCCTCCCTTTTCCTATTGTTTTCTACCAGTATGGATGGTCTCCTATCCATACTGATTCTTTCCCTTAAACAATCATGTAGCCACTGCCATGTTTTAAGCCATCGTTAGCTCTCAACTTGAGTACCGCAACTATCTCTTACTGTACTTGCTGGCATTCATCTAAACAAGGCGAGAGCATGGCCCTAGGTGCAAGTGCTGATGGGAGGACTGGAATACTGCAGGAACAACCAGGGAAGCCTTTATCCTTGGATAGTCTCATCGCAGAGATTGGGATACCCTCACAAAGAGCAGGAGGCAGTGCTGGTCACGTGTCATGTTGAATGTGTGTAGTGTTGAGAGAGAAGAAACCAAAAGAGTAAGGAAGACTTCATAGATAGAAGTAGAAGTGAAACTGGATCCTGTAGGGCAGGATTTGAAGAGGCGGAAACGAGCTTAGAATGTCACTGTAGGTAGGAAACGATGGGTGAAGAAGTGATGGCAATATTTGTGGGAGTGGGTGCTCAGGAAGGATAAAGTGTTATGCAGTGAAAAGGTGGAATAAATAAGGAGTGGAAGGAACAGAGGTTAACTCTTGATATGAGAGAGCCTTCAAGTTGTACTATTTTAAGTTCTTCAAATAACATCACTTGAAATCAGATACTTTCTACACAGTTGATAAAGTATTTAGTTTTGCCTTACCTTTGTTCTGAAGTGCTCCCTTATACATTCCAAAGAAGAATCCATTGGCACTCTTGACACAGATTGGCAGATCTGTGTCTGTCCTGTCTTTATTCCCTGTGGACAGGAGTACCCTCCCACTGGGCTGAGGAGCAGTGTGCTAGGCTCAACGGTTTGTTTCTGTCCTAGCCTTTCTGGGGCTGTGAGTTCCTTGATAATAAATACATTCTATTCTAAAGGCATCTGGCCTTCAGAATATGCAGCCATGAGCAAGCCCTGGAATTGAGGTATTAATACTTGGTCTTTTATAACAATTAAAAAATATCTGATAGCCTGACCAGGTGGTGGCGCAGTGGATAGAGCATCGGACTGGGATGCGGAAGGACCTAGGTTCGAGACCCTGAGGTCGCCAGCTTGAGCGCGGGCTCATCTGGCTTGAGCAAAGAGCTCATCAACTTGGACCCAAGGTCGCTGGCTCCAACAGGGGGTTACTCGATCTGCTGAAGGCCCACGGTCAAGGCACGTGAGAAAGCAATCAATGAACAACTAAGAAGTCGCAACGCGCAACGAGAAACTGATGATTGATGCTTCTCATCTCTCTCCGTTCCTGTCTGTCTGTCCCTGTCTATCTCTGCCTCTGTAAAAAAAAAAAAAAAAAATCTGATAGTGGTAATGTTTTTATGTAAAGTGAAGTTTGACCTTCAGATTTATTTTAGAAAAATGTGGTTTTAAAACTTTTGGGACAGGTCAGAATTAGGATATTTTTAAAGGGTATCTTTTCTGACAAGTCAACAGATTTGTTGGTAATTTTATGGAAATTTCAGGAACACTCAGCTAAAATCATATCTCTGTTGTTAATTGAATTATTTTAGGCATTTTAGTATTCTTGTCATGTATTTAAATAAAATGTATTTTTCTATTGCTATTGCAGGGGCAATGTTAAATATTGTTCAAGATTCAGCACTTTTAGAAGCCATTGGTTGCCAAATGGAGATGGTAAGAATATATCTCATGTAATCTGTCAGGGAATATCAGCTTCTGATTTTATGTACATTTCATTCCAAAATATCTGTCTTCATGATTTTTAAGGGCATTTTTTTTAAGTTCAGCTATTGACGCAGAAGGAGTCTATTTTACAATATCAGATGTTTTAAGGCTTCTGACCTTTCAGTGCCTCTTAAACTCTTAATCAGGTTCCTGAGAGAGATTGCAAGAGAGAAATTCCAACCAAACACAGTCTTTATTTCTGGACAGTATCTACTTAAACTTCTTACTTTTGCTGTGCTGGTGAACTGGCTGGAATAATCTAGAACAGGCCCCCTACTCCATAATTTTCTCCATCCCTAGTAGATCTAGTGCTGGCTCTTAGTAAGCATCTAGTTTACTCTTTTTCATCTCATTAGCTCTGCCTAGGCCCTCTGGATCACAGTGTGAAGGTCTCCCAAAGCACCAGTGCTTCTAAATCAAAAAGCTGCCTGGAGACTCCCAGTGTCCCTGCTTCTGTCTCCAGGATAAGTGGTCCCTATACCAGAGTTGAGGCAAGAGAGTAGATAAATTAATGGAGTACACTGGAGTGGGGATGTAGGATGGGTGATCAAATTATTGTTAAGAAGATTACTTTCATGTCCCAGTAGGTGGTTAATAATAATCAACTGACCTGGATATAATGAATTGTGTTTAGATGAGAAAACATGAGGGAAATCTTTACAGATACCTTTGTTAGCTCCTATATATATAGGAGTTAATCTTTATACTAACCATAGTATTTTCTTGTTTTATGATATAACTGCATTTGAGAGATACTGTTTATTTGTGTGTGTGTGTGTGTGTGTGTGTGTATGTGTTTGTTTTTTTTAAGATTGTATTCCTGTTCTGAAGTTTTGCTTGGGAGGCACTAGGGTATTTCTTGAAGGACACAGAGTCGTTAGTCAGTGGAGATGGAAAAGGTCCTGGTCTGGCTCTTTGTAAACAGCAGCAAAGAAGACCCCAGAATGGGCACCTATAATCATCAGACCCTTGACAACCCTTCAGTAGATCCTGTCTGGGCAAAAACACCACAGCAGTTTTAATCCCATGTTAATTTATCTGTGTGTCAGTTTGTGCTGTTTAGTGGGCATGTTCATTTCATCAACATGGCTTTTAATGATTTATACCAGTAAACTATGGATGTAGCCTTCAAATATTTGATTCATTTTTATTTGACTAGAGTGGTGGAGAAAATAACCTGAAGAGTCATAGTCGCACTAATAGTGGTATTAGTTCAGCAAGTGGTGGAAGCACAGAGCCCACGACTCCCGATAGTGAAAGACCCGCTCAGGCTTTGCTAAGAGATTATGGTAAGCCATGTTTGTGTTTTTGAAATCCACAAATGTTTATAGAATAACAGTTAATGCCTAGATATACCAAACAAATAAGGAAAACATTTTTTGACATAGTTTTAATGTTCATGATTTTTTTTGGTATTTAAAGTATAATAATGGGCTGTTAGTATAAAAAGATTAAGATGAAAATCTTGTAAATGTAAGCCTAACTTTTAGTAGTTAGAATCTAGGTAGTTTTAGATTTCATAAATGATTAGAATGGGTGGTCAGGAGACATTTCTGGATTCTGTACCTGGGGCTTGTAATCCAGAGTCAAAGAGGATGTGGGCCGTGCCTCCCAGTCTGATGGCAGGGTCGGCAGGACACCAGTCATTGCATTGCAGTGTGGTGAGGGTGGGGAAGGCATGAGATGAGAACCAGAGGAGAATCTCTGTTTTGTGCTTAAAACCTATATACCTTACTCTGTCTGGTAAGATTTCTCAGTTATAGGGTTGAAGTAGGAGTAAGGACGCATTTGCCAGAACACCCTATTCAGTGATGTTCTTCACCTTGGCTATTATGCTTCTGTGAGTTTCTGGGTGCCTTTGTGTTTTTATACACAAATAATAGTGTATTGAATCTGTGAGTGTTAATCCAACTAGATTGAAATTTAGTTTCTTAGATGTGAGTTTAAACTTTTAATCATAAGTATCCTTGAGCATGTCAGATATATACAGTCATTAGGTGGATAGTAAACACATTTAAATACTACATTTATAAAGAAGTTATTTAAATTGTTGTCTTACTCATTATGTTCATGGGTTTAAAGTCTACTATAGGTGAAAATTTGTTTACTTTTTATGCTTTCAAAAACTCTTTAAACTAAAAAACTTTCGCAGTATTGTGTGTGTTCTAATATAAGTGTTTGAAGTGATTATTGTTTGTTGCAGCATTTTGAACTGGTGTTAGTGAGGTCTGCTTGTAATGTCGTAAAATATTTTTTACTAAGAAATCCAGATTTGTGTTAGTGTTGCATGAATGTCTCTCTTTAATGATCATTCCTTTTTCTGTTGTCACTGCCCTCTTTCTGATAGGATCGACAGGTATAATGTCCCTAAAGCTTCCTTTATAAATTTAATTTATTCTTATTTATTATTAGCTAAGTAGTCATTACTTTAAAATATAGAACCGGAGGCCAAATAAAATCACAATGACTTGGTTATTTAATTTTTTTTAGAAGAACTAAATTAGTCTTGGAGAATTAAATGTTAAAGTGTTTTCTAAAAAGCAATGCATGTGACCTTTGATGGTTTAACCTCTGAAAACAATTTCAGCAGATGCTTTAGGATCATACCCAGCATCTGACGAGATTCTAAGATTTGAATTCTTTCCTCCATATAAAATTCTGAGGAAATAATTAGTCTTTTGGGGGGGTTTTGTTTTGTTTTGTTTTTTTAAATGTAACTTTCTATGAGTTAATTTAGAAATTTAAAACTTTTACATTATTATAAGAATGATACTGAAATGGCCAAATCCCAGTGGATGTCCATGTGAGCTGGGAGCTAGAAGCTGCTCTGGTCCAGTGTGTGTGCCCCACGCACTGCTGCTCAGTCAGGCTGATGCTCAGGCCAGTGGGCGGGGAGCAGAGCAGTGTTGTGGGTGCTGTCGTGCTCACTGTGGCTGCTGTGGTCTGTGCCTGGTGCAATGCTGTGCTTCTCGTTACTAACGCTTAGTTGTTTTCCCTCCCTGTGGGATGTGGCATTGGGGTTATATCCTAGCTCTTAATACAGATTCAGCTGCTGGGCTACTGATTCGCAGCATTCATCTCGTCACCCAAAGACTCAACTCCCAGTGGCGGCAAGACATGAGCATATCGCTGGCCGCTCTCGAGCTCCTCTCTGGCCTGGCAAAGGTGAGAAGGGCAGACTATGGTTTTGCCCAGCAGCCTTGGCCCAGGGCTCCGTTTTCCTTAGCTCCTGGCCCCTTGGTGTGGGTATCGCGGTGGTGGTTTATACCGAAACATAGTTTATTTTCAGAGTGTGCAGAAGTGAGTTTCTAAGTGAGATAATACAAAATGATCTTCACTTTTTTGACTTTGTATTTTTTTAATAGTATTTTAAACTTTTTGGCATGGTACTTTGTGCCATTACAGGATTATCTAATTTTAAGAAACAACCACAAATTTGGTAAAGGAAGTGTAATTTTCCTGAAATAGCCATTTGGGACTCTGACTTTTCCATCTTCCAATATCAGAGATAGGTGGAAATTGGCTATTTCACAGCTATTATTCAATTTTGTGGAACCTTAAAACTGGGTGACCATTTATTTGCATTTCATTACGTATTTTATTTTTTTTATTGAAGTGAAATTTACATAATATCTAATCATTTTAGACTGAACAATTAATTCAGTGGCTATTAGTTCATTTACATTTTTGTGCAACTACCATCTCTATCTAGTTCCAAAAAATTTTTATCACCCCAAAAAGAAATTCCATACCCATTAAGCAGCTTCTTTCTGATCTCCCCTCCCTGCATCCCTGACGACCACCAATCCATACTATCTCTGTGGGTTTACCTGTTCTGGATACTTCATATAAATTAGATCATACCATATGTGACTTTCAGTGCCTGGCTTCTTTCACCTAACATTTATTTTATAGAATATGCCAGAATTTCATTTTCTTTATGGCTAAATGGGGGACCAAGGAGCGAGAGGAAGGGTTACAGGCTGCACGAGGTGACTTGGGGGGTGATGGATATGTCTACCATTTTGATTGTGGTGATAGTTCACAGGTGTATACTTACGTCAAATTTATTAAGTTGTACACTTTAAATATGTGTACTTTACTGTATGTTGATTATACCTCTGAGCAGCTGCACAGGACTTTGTAGCCCTGAGCATCACTGTGAGGGTGGGTGAGGGGCTTACAAAGGGTGCACATGTTCTACTGCTAGCTATTTTTATCTCTGGCAGTGATGAGTAGGCGCATCCCAAGAGTTTAGGTTTTAGGGCATGAAAAGGTATGCTAAAATGAAATACTATTTTAGGGTTAGAAAAATGCCCTCTGATATTCTGATTTGCTATATAAATAAATATTTTCCAAGTAATGTTTCCTGTGGTGTGTCACATTCTCAGAAAGACCGAGCCTCAGTGCAGATGCTTTGAAATTGGTGTAATGGTTCCTGGCTGACTGTGTTCCCCATACGAATGTGCTCAGGTGAAGGTGCTGGTGGACTCCGGAGACCGGAAGCGAGCCATCAGTTCCGTGTGCAGCTACATTGTGTACCAGTGCAGCCGGCCAGCTCCTCTGCACTCCCGGGATCTGCACTCCATGATCGTGGCAGCTTTTCAGTGTCTCTGTGTCTGGTTGACAGAACACCCTGACATGCTGGATGAAAAGGTTAGTTTACTGGGTCTAAAAACAGTAGGAACTAAATGTATGTTGGGAAAATGTCTTTTAAAAGAGAATATCTAAGTTTAAATACTATATACTGTAACATACTTTAAACTGAATCTACTTGTTATATTTCAACAGAACATATGTCCTTTAGAGCACAACTCAAAAACTGTCATTCTTTGGGTTGCAAATTAACACATTGAGAAGTTCTGTTGAAAGATGGGATTTGACTAATTTATCTGAGTTATCAGGAATGTCCTCTTTCTTGAAAGAATGATAGCCTTGAGATGGCCAGAAGGCACTTTGGTAACCCATTGCCAAACCAGGAAGGGCAGTTGATGGCCAGGCTGCCAATCTAGAGCAAGGCTGGTCTGTAAAGGTTGCTTGTATCTAAAAATTCGTTTCCCGTAGTTTCTCTGCTTTTGAGGAGGCACAGATATCTAGGCTGCTTTCTCTGCCATTGTTCCATGTAATGCTTTTCTTATGGGGAGGCAGGCAGTTATAGTGAATAAAAGAAGAGATATCAAGCTTATTGGAGATTTATTTAGAGCTCTATATAGTTTTAAAAATAATTCTGTTGATTAAATCTTAGTAATTTTCATTACGGTTTCTAAAGTTATGATACCAGAAATTACTTAAAACTGTCCATAATTGATGAGCTTCCCTTTGGATAATCTAACATGTTTTAAACCATCCAGGTTTAATAGATTATTATTATGTCTTTCAGTTGGGCTTTCATGATTTATAGTCTATGATAATCATATATAAACTATGACTAATGAAATTGAATTTATCATTACTTATCTAACTCTGAACACTCAAATTTCTTTAAAGAGAAATTGGGGAGAAGTTTATTATATTACTATGACATTAATATATACCTATTAAAGAAAATGGGACAGAAACCAGAGCCCCACCACCAAAACACAACTATTAACCTTTGATGTACTTCCTTGTCTTCTTATATCTGCCTTGAAAACTGATCTGCCTTTTCTGCTTCTAGGACTGTCTTAAGGAAGTACTGGAGATTGTGGAACTGGGTATTTCAGGAAGTAAGTCCAAGAGCAGTGAGCAAGAGGTCAAATACAAAGGAGATAAGGAGCCAAACCCTGCTTCCATGAGGGTAAAGGATGCAGCAGAAGCCACCCTGACCTGGTAGGAAAGTGACGCCCAGGGACTGTTCCTAGAACATTGGGGTTAGCTATGACCTTGTCCCAGCTCCTCTGCAGTTTTCAGCATTAAGTGATGCTACCACTCTAGGATATTTTTTCTATAGACATAAACTAGAAGAGAAAGTGCCTCGTTTTTGGGGGATGAAAAACCAGGAACTCGGGGCTGGGAGTTTGGGTTTTGTTTTTTTATACTGATTGACAGTAATTCAAGTCAGGCCGTGTTAGAGTTGGACAGGATCTTGGAGAGCCTTATTTCACCTTTTGACTTGACGGCTGCATCCAGAGACAGGATCTACTTGTGGTCGCACTCTCAGGTCTGCTGCTTTCTAGCTCGGTGGTCTGTATTCTCTGCCACACCATTTACATTATGTATTATAGGATCATTCACCCAAGATTGAGGAACTCCCCTTTGTGGGCTGGTAGTAGGATCACAAAGATAAATCAGATTCACCACCCTCAAAGAGCTTCTTGTCCACTAGGGAAGATAAGCTATGAACACAAGTAGCTATAATACAGTGTGTCCATAAAGTCATAGTGCACTTTTGACCGGTCACAGGAAAGCAACAAAAGACGATAGAAATGTGAAATCTGCACCAAATAAAAGGAAAACCCTTCCAGTTTCTGTAGGATGATGTGGCAGCATGTGCGCATGCGCAGATGATGATGTAACACCATGTATACAGCGGAGCAGCCCACGGCCATGCCAGTCAAGATGTGGACGGTACAGAGGAAAGTTCAGTGTGTTCTGTGGCTTGCTAAATTCGAATCCGTGACCAAAGTGCAATGTGAATATCGGCATGTTGATAATGAAGCGCCACCACATAGGAATAACATTACTCGGTGGGATAAGCAGTTGAAGGAAACCGGCAGTTTGGTGGAGAAACCCCATTCTGGTAGGCCATCAGTCAGTGA
Organism: Saccopteryx leptura; assembly: GCF_036850995.1. NCBI lineage: Eukaryota > Metazoa > Chordata > Mammalia > Chiroptera > Emballonuridae > Saccopteryx > Saccopteryx leptura. The sequence continues at coordinate 209,863,078 of NC_089507.1, read as the reverse complement.
CGAGTCTGTAGAGGCTATACGGGACAGCTACCTAAGGAGCCCTAAAATATCTGTGCGTAAGCCCACATCGAACTGCACTGAATAAGTATAAAACTGGTAGAGTTTTCCTTTTATTTGGTGCAGATTTCACATTTCTGTCGTCTTTTGTTGCTTTCCTGTGACCGGTCAAAAGTGCACCATGACTTTACGGACACACTGTGTTAGGTGGAAAATAAATGCTTTAAGAGAAAGAAAATAAAATGCTGGGGAGTTGGAAGGAGGAAATGAGTACTTCCAGGTCGGGAAATTGAAGTCAGATTCCTAGGAAAAATAGCACTGGGCCTGACTCAGAGCATGAGTTAATTGAGCTAAAAGCCAGATTCCAGGTTGGTTAGCCAGCAAGGGATGGTTTCTGTTACGTATTCTGGTAGTGAAGGGATAGAGATGGGCTGATACCTTGAAAAAGTAGCAGAAAGAATTGAGAGTTGGTTAAGTGACGGGAGTAGAAGGAGGGAGGGAAGGCAGTTCAGGCACATCTATGGACTGCAGGGAAGAGGGGAGTGGAGGTTAGGTAGAAGCAGTACACATGGAAAGCTGGTGCTTATCACAGGGTAAGTGGATGAAGACCGAGAAAAAATTGAAAGCAGGAAGAAGGAATGTCACGTCAGTCAGGGTTGGCTCTTCTTGGTCTTAGTAAAGTGGTGGGCAAGGCGGCTTGAAGATTTGTACATAGTCAGCCTTACAAGATCTCGGAACCTTGTATGAGTTCAGTGGTCAGTTGATAACCTGGGATATGTCCACTGAAGTTGGATTTACTTGTTTCTTACGGCTGAGGTCATCAGTAGTTCTAAAAGTGTGCAGGCTTTAGTTTAGTCCTGCTCACCGTGCTAATGCTGGCTCTCAGTGACTGTGCAGATTTGGCTAGTAGGAAGAAAATCAGAAAAATGTGAATGAGGACTAGAGCTGAGAGTTCAGAGAGAAGACCGCGTGTGGGCTGGGCTGGGGCAGATTTAGAGGCATAGTAAAAGAGGAGAGCCCGAGCTGCCTGCCGCAACCTGGCCGGCAGTCCCGTAGCTCATCAGTCTCGTCTCTGTGGCAGCTTTACCAGCAGTACCTCCAGTTTCCAGTCTTGGACGGGGCCTTGACCATAACCTGTCCCTTCACAGTTATAGCTTCATGTCAGTGTCACTGCCGTTTTCCAGTTATGCGGGCACGGAACTTTGCTTATTTTCTCATTTTTCTGTGTCATTCCCCATAGGAAGCCAGTGACCAAGTCTGATAGACTTTACTTCTGTGTTTTCTCCGTCTGCTCTAACCTCAGATACATCCTGGCCAGAGACCTCTCTCACTTCTGGCCTTCTCGGCCTTCGACACTGTTTTTATTTGAGGGATTGAAAACTGGACAGATCTGTTTCCTGCTATGTTCTGTGAACTCTGGTCTGGTTTTCAAGGCCTTTTTTATTCTGTCCCCACTTGAACCAGCATCTCCAGCACATCTGTTCTGCCATAGTTGGGACTGGCAAGGCACTTGTGGCTGTGAACTGGCATACTCATACCTGTCTGTGCCACCCCTGGGTTTTAGGACTTCCCTCTTCTCTCGACACCATCCTGCACTGTTCAGGGCTCACAGCAAACCTGGCTACCTCTGTGGGACCTTCTTTGATTGTTACACTTCTGCTTGATGACTCTTTTCTGCAGGCTCTTTCAGTCTGACCCTACCATAGACCATGGGGTTCTACTTTCATGATCATACCTGGTTATGTCTGATACATGCCAGTGTCTTCCCCTCCTGGGAGGAGGCCGTGTTTCTTCTTCACACCCCTCACAGTGCTGAGCACACAGGAGGCAATGTGGAATGGAGTTTGCCTGCTTGAGTTTTGCCCTTGTGAACTAATATAAAATCAGAGTTGGGACTCTTGGAAGTTGTTTCGGCAGCCCCTCTGCTAAAGTCACTCTAAGATATACTTACCAAGTTATTTAGCCTCTAATTTTGGGATATCTGACCCCCAGGTTACCTATTTCATTTTTATTATTAAAAACGTGATGTTTACATTGAACTGAAATCTCTCCCATTTTAACTTCTCATCAGTTTTGATTCCCACTTTGTTTCCAAACACTAGTGCTATTTGAAGGCAATGCTCATTTTCTGATTCAGCTGTTCAGTGCCATCAGCTATTTTTCATGACAGGGAGCCAGGTACCTTTATCATCCTGGTCATTCTCTCTCAGTGGTGCAGGTTTGACTACGTACCACTTAAAAGTCATTTACTCAGTATAATATGCAAGATGTGGACTGATCACCTTTTAACACTATAAAATATTATATTTTCATTAAAATGTTCTTGGAAACTGCATTGGGTTTTTGATATCCTGTCAGTTTGCATTAATTCAGCTAAATCTTTGAGTCTTTTCCACACGTTAATTAACCTTTCATCTGTTTTTCTGTTTTACTTACTTGTTTGGGGGTATTTGGATATAATGTACAGAGCTTTACATTTAAACCTGAAAGTTTTTGTATGTAAGGTTTACTTCATTAGTTTTTGATTTCTAAGATTCCTTTGGATCCCAGCATTTACTCTGACATGTTAACTCTGCAGTTCAACTTTTGGTCAACTACAGATTTAATGAGCCTCCCTGTGTGTCCTAATCAAAGACACTGATAAAAATATTGAATGGAGGTAAACTCACAAAGCACATCCTACGAGATTTCCATTGAGGGTCACATGAATTTTAAAATCTTATCTACAGGTTTATTATGATACACTGTCAAATCCTCGCATGTATTGATTTCAGATATTTCTCTGCCTTTCCAGTCTAGTCACCATCAAGAAGAGAAAATATGGTTAGGCTGGTGCAGGTGAGATTTGATCTTAGTGACCTATTTCCTTGTGAGCAACCTATTTGATAATATTTTAGATTCTTGCATAGAACACAGCCAAGCTAACATGGTTCATATGCTTTGTGACAGCCATCTTTGTCCCGTTTTAGAAAACCAAAGCTACATGTTGCCATTATTGGTATGTCACCTATTTTTCACAGATCCTTAGGCTTGACCCATAATCATATTCTTGTGGTCCTTAAAATTCTTAGATAGTCCTCTTCCTAGGAGGAGAGAAAAATGGAAGGAAAATATCTTTTGAGTTGCCTTTCATTATCAGAGATATTTGAGTTCAAGCATTAGAATTAAAGGGAAGGGAGCCCTGGCTGGTTGGCTCAGTGGTAGAGCGTCGGCCTGGCATGCGGAAGTCCCGGGTTCGATTCCCGGCCAGGGCACACAGGAGAAGTGCCCATTTGCTTCTCCACCCCTCCCCCTCTCCTTCCTCTCTGTCTCTCTCTTCCCCTCCCGCAGCGAGGTTCCATTGGAGCAAAGGATGGCCTGGGCGCTGGGGATGGCTCCTTGGCCTCTGCCCCAGGCACTAGAGTGGCTCTGGTCGCAACAGAGCGACGCTCCAGAGGAGCAGAGCATCACCCCCTGGTGGGCAGAGCGTAGCCCCCTGGTGGGCGTGCCGGGTGGATCCTGGTTGGGCGCATGCGGGAGTCTGTCTGACTGCCTCCCCATTTCCAGCTTCAGAAAAATACAAAAAACAAAAACAAACAAACAAAAAAAACGGGAAGGGGAGAGGCCACTCAAGCGGAGGACTGAGATGATCAAAGTGGTGTTGGGGAATGTTAGTTTTCCAATTGAGTTACAAATGAAAGGCCAGGTGATATTAGGACCACAAGATAAAGCCTTATGTTTTCATTACAAGATACTTTCCTTTTGTGCTTCAGTTTCTTCTTTATAAAATGGGAATAATAGTATCTGTTTCATGGAGTTGTTATGATAACTAAATAAAGTTTATGTAAAGTGCTTAGATTAGTCCCTGGCCCATGGTAGTTGCTATATGTAGGTTATGATTTGTTGAATGCATGAGGAAATATTTATGAATATAAACATCTCTGAATGTTAAGGCTTGATTGGTTGAAGTCCAGTTTTCAAATCAGTTTTTAAAAATATATTCTCACTTGATTATTATAGCAGTTTTTAAAAGTGCTGCTTGTTAGTGCATGAAGTTCCTAATCTGCAAAATGAAAATATCTACTCTGGTCTCTTAATAATCACTTATCTCTTCTGAGCCTGAGTTTTTTCTTCTGTAAAATTGAGGGAGTTTGGTTCATCCTTTTCTAGGTTTAGAATGCTTTAGTTAGCATAATTTTGAAAGCTGGAACACAAACATTTTTAATGTGTCTTCAGGAGCTTCATGTTTTAGAAGTGTGATTAATTACGTTACCTGGGTAGCAAAGTCTGAGGGGGAAATTTACTTGCGAGAAGTATATTGGGCGGTGCTCTTAGGATCACCTCCCATGAGGGATCGAAGGAAGCAAGGTGAGCAGAGGGGAGAGCTAAACTGAGATGCGTTCACAACAAACAACTGCAGCTGAGCGGGCCATTCGGAGTTCTCTGAAGTTGGGGCCAGGGGCCAAGACTTCATCCCCCTGTGCCAGCCAGTCATTGGGTATGGACTGCCCCCGGAGGAGGCTGTGATCTTAGGGGAGGTGGTTCTTGTTGACCAGGGACACCTCCTAGAGAGGGACTCAGCTGGAAGCTATGGTCGCCATCTTCCTGCGTCTGGGGGAACAGGTCTTCCTGTCTTGGAGGGGCATGTGGACAGCACGCCAGGGCATCCACCACAGGGAGTGTATTTGACCTGCATAGTGGAAGCAGGGCTGGGAAAGTGGAAATCAAAGTGCGGAAGGGCACGGTGATACATGAGGTAAATTTAAGATTTTGCTTTGGGAATTAACTTTTATCTCTTGTATTCTCCATAGTATTATGCAGTTGCTTGGTGCGTTTCCTTCACCCAGTGGTCCTGCCTCTCCCTGTAGTCTGGTGAATGAGACCACTTTGATTAAATACTCCAGGCTGCCAACCATAAACAAGCATAGCTTCCGGTACTTTGTCTTGGATAACAGTGTCATCCTGGCAATGCTGGAGCAACCTCTTGGAAATGAGCAGAGTAAGTGTCAGCACTTTGGGCTTTCTCCACTGCTAACTCATCCTGTCATCAGTATGAGCAAGCTGTTTCCTCCAGGGCAGGAGTGACCGCAGGGTCTGAGCAACTAGGCCTTTGTCTAAAAGATACCTCACTGTGGGACAATAGCAAATAAATACAGCACGTTAGAAAATGGAATATACATGTTATATAGGATCTTTTAAAGGCTCTTAATGTGTATCTGAAATGTCAGAAAAGAGCACTATAGTTCTATAAATGTTTATTTTAGTGGGCTATTTTCTGTTGTTTACTGTATCTAAAAATCATTACTGCTTTTCCTTTCCTCTTGAACTTTGGGTCCTGCCCCTCCCTCCACGGTGTTCTATTTCAGTTACTGGTGTCACCCAAGCAGGTGGAAATTTGAGAAGTCATCTTTGCCTTGCCTGTCCTTTCCGTTATTCCATCAAATGATCGATTTCCAAGTTTCTACCTCCCCAGTAACTCTTTTCTGTCCTCTGTACCTCTTCCCAGCACATCAAATGCAGTCCTTATATTCTTACCTAGATTATTGCCGTGGTTTCCTGGCTGGTCTGACTCTCCCTCCTTCCAGTTCCAAAATGTGTTACCCTTATCTCCATCCTCCTTGCTGCTCCCATTGTATTCCTCCTCAATTACAGACCTGGCCATGGCAGTGCCCTTCTGAAAGCCCTCCAGTGGGTTCCCAGTGACACAGCATTCAGTTTCCTCTTCTTTCTCCCCTTAATACAAACCTCTCCAAGTACGTGATTAGCGCTATAGCCAAGACTACTCCGAATACAGTTTTTTTCCTGATGGTAATTGGAATCAGCCAGTATGTAAAGAGAGCATGTTCTCAGAGAGACTCTCGTTGCTGCAGAGTGAAGGTTACAGCTTCTGTGGGCATACAGGGAGTCACTTACTGTACAGTCCCTCATTTCCAGGTGAAGAAACTGAGGCTCCAGGGGGGTCAGGGACTTGTCCAGGGCTACTTGAGAAGTATGTGGTATGACTAGGACTGGAGTCCAAATTTTGTGAACATCATACTGTCTCTTTCTGTTTTCATTGCCCCACAGTGATAGGGTTTTCTCAGTCATTCAAGACTTGCCTTCTTACCTTTGCAACGGTGAACAAGGTCTTCGAGTCCCATGCTAAGAGACTATATAAGACTATATAAGAGACTATTATAGAGTTGAGACTATATAAGTAGGATCTCATAGATCCATAAAAATGAAAGACATTTCCCTGAAGTCCAGGGATGAAAGGATATCATCCCAGGTTCCCATGATGTTGTAGTAAGATACAGTGACATTAGCATGAAATCGATGGGGCCTTTAATCATTGCCCAGCCCCAGAAGTGCTGGTCCCAAGTGTTCCCTGCAGGCACCGCTTCCTTCTGTACCCCAGAACTGGGCTTGCTTGGCTTTTCCCTGTCCTGTGCCTGTTGTTACGATTCCGCCTGCCTCCTACTCCCAAGCTACCCGCTAAGGAGTCTGTAAAATCCCGATATCTCTTCTGGGTTCCTGGCCTTTTCCAGACTTTTTGGGACTCCCCAGCTTCATTGCAAGCAGTTACATTCCATCAGAAGTCTACCAGAAATATAAAACAGGATTATCAGAGTTACAAGGACACTTTACTAGTTTATTATAGTAGTTAACAGAGGAAACGAGAGAGAAGTTTGAACAGCTTTGACTCCTACACTGGAAACTAAGAAAGGGAGTAAGAAGAAGGATGTGGGTCACTCAGGAAGTCCGTCCTGAGTTCTTTGCCCCCCTTTTCCTGCCCCTCAGCCTCCGCTGGGATGGAGCAGTGCCTGCCTTTGGTAGACAGAGGTACCAAAGGCCTGGGTGAGGGCAGCAGCCCTGCAGGCACCCAGTGTCGTCCAGCACGTAGGGCATTCCCCACACTGGAAGTCAGAGTACTGGCCAGGACCCTGGTTCCCCAAACGTGGACGTGTACCGTTGCATGTGTGAGATGATGCTAGTCAACGTGTTGTTGGTAAACAGTGTATATGCATTTTTAAATGTTTTAAAGAATATATAATCAGCCCACCAAAACTATGGTTTTCCAATGAAAGTAGAGGTATACAATTTAAAAATAAAGCTTAAAACAAGGGAAAGAAAATGGCTCATAGAAAGTAAGATAGCATGGTGTGGCCGAAGCCACAGAGGCAGTACACAGAGGGTGACGTCGGAAGACACGGTGCTAGGGCTTTAGGAGAAGCTCTGCAGTTGGTAAGAGGTGTATTTTAAATGGTTGTCTGAAATAAAAACCTTTACACCATTTTATTCTAGATGATTTTTTCCCCTCTGTCACTGTGCTGGTCCGGGGAATGTCTGGAAGACTTGCTTGGGCACAACAGCTTTGCCTTTTACCCAGAGGAGCAAAAGCAAATCAGAAGGTATCCATCAGAAGTTACAGGGAAGTGACTAGGAGTGAGTGTGTGGATACATGCGTGTGCACATGTGCGCGCTATGATTTAAAGGTTAAAGAAGTTCCAACCAAAGCCACAGGAGAAAATAAACATTTCTGACCCTAGCCAGGGTCTCAGCCAGGGGCTTCACGTGACAGTCACTTTAGGAGCCTAGAATTCTTGGCTCACTAATTACTCTTTAAAGATATCTTTAAGACACATGTACTTTCAGAAACCGTTCTAGGTGCCTCTGACATACACTTATGATTAAGAACTCCTTCTGAATCGTCCCGATTACTTTCAGTGTTAAACAACTATAATAAAACCCAGGTGCATGCCATATGGAAAGAGTTTGGCTAGACCTTTGATCTTTCTGGCAACAGGTCTTGTTTCAAATAATTGATTCATATACAATTGATAATATGCTCTATAGTTTTCTTAATATGCTGTATAATTTAATGAAATCTTATTTTGGAGTGGCACAGTTTGTTTTCTTTATGACATTTGTAATTTTATGAATAAAATTTGCTCATGGAAGAAAGTTGGAAAAATCAGATAACAAATTTTTAATTGCCTGTATCCTCACTCTCTAGAAGTAGATGGCCACTGTTAGTATTTTAGTGGGTTTCCTTCCAGTCTGTTTTTCCTTTCTGTACACAATAACACTTAAATAGAATTTGAGTCATTTCTTATACTGCTCTTTTCACTTACCACATTGTTTTACTTACATAACTAAAAGTTCTTTAAAACATGACTTAAAATTTCACCAGCATTTAAGAGAGTCACTCACAATTAGAGTATGTGTCTAAAACCATGAGCATCTTAGATGTCTCCGTTGGGTGAGATGTGTTTGTGAGAGGTACACCCATTTTCCTGGTGACATCCTGCGGATCACATTCCGTCAGTAGTGCTGTGAGACATGGATATTAAAGACTGAGAAGGAAGAAGATTAGGAAAGGAACTGAAATTTGTTGATGGTTTAATATTATATGTGCCATATACATGTTTATTTAATCCTTACAACATCCTTGTGATGAGTTATTTCTATTTTTTAGGTGTAAATACGGGAGTTTCACATCTTATATATGTTAAAAGCAGGGATTTGAAGCCATGAAGATCTAGATTTGGGGTACATACTGTTTTGGTTAACCCATGCTAAGGTTTTCATTGAGCTCCCTGTCTAGAGATGCCCAGTGGACCTAAACTTCTACTTTACTCTGTTGCATGACTTGAGAGCCCTTGGCCAAGAAGGAAGTTTGTAATGCCTTACTCATTGGCTTTCCACTGACTAGAGGGGACTCAGGCCTGGAGCAGTAGAGTCCACAGCCCACTTATCAGTTACAAAATCTATAATCATTTGATGAACAATCTTACAAATACATAATAGAGTAACCAGTACACAGGCTGTTTACCTTAACTGCTCGCAGTAACATTTGCAGATTCCTACTGAGTTCCAGTGTTATGTAATCCTAGAGAAACATAGGCATCTAAGAGGCCAGGGATATACATGTCATTACAGGTGGCACCACATGTAATAAACATAATGCTATTTGTTTTATTTTAACAGCTTTTTGTGCCTGAACCTCGTCCACTTCCTAAAAATGATGTTGGATTTAAATATACTGTGAAACACCGACCATTCCCTGAAGAGGTGGATAAGATTCCTTTTGTGAAAGCAGATCTGAGCATCCCAGACTTGCATGAGATCGTCACTGAAGAAGTAAGATAAATTATTGTCAGCCGCTGTTAAGAGAATGGCTGGAAACATTCTTAAATAACTTCCATGGTCAAGACATTGCCCTTTTTTTAGTGTGATTGGAGTTGATTCATGAGATGATTTAGATCTCTGTCACTTGGGAAGTTATATAGTAAGACAAGTATAGATTGTGACTCATTAAAGGAACCGGGCGTCTCTTAGAGAAAGGTCACTGCCTGGACTGGCCCATGGTAGTTTTCGGTAGTGGGGTGACATGAGCAGGCTCCAGGGGAGGATATTTGAAGAAAGAGACTATTACAAGCCAGGTAGGAGGGAGGAAGGACTACTTCACTGATAGTGGAAGTTAAAAATATTGGAATGAATTGTAGAGGTAGATCAAGCTGTCTTGGATTGATTAGGGAAGGAAAAGAGCCAGAGAATTTGAGATTTTGCATTTGAGTTATATAGAAAATATTGGTGCCATTTATAGAAATCTTGACGTCTATAGTAGGAAGAGGACAAGTTTGATAAGACAGGAAAAATATATCTAGTTTTAGATTAATATAGATAATTAATTAGATTAAGTAATTGGTGTTTTAGGTCAAGGGAGAAGAATTTTAAGAAATGGGGGCTAGAGGTATGTCAGGACATGAGAGACTAGAAGGGCAGAAATGGAGGCTGCTTACCTTATCAAATGCTGGGGAGATTAGGCAGAAGGAGTACTAAGAAGAGTCCCTGGATTTTGGCATGAAATTGTAGCTGCCCTTTGAGAATAGGTTCAAAGGAGCATTACAGTGGGGGCAGAGTATAAGGAGCTGAGGAGTGAATGGTTGATAAGAGGCAGGGGATGTAAACTTCACTGTTAGCAGTGAGGGAAGGGTAGAGTGAATAAAGCATAGGAAATAGCAAGGTTTGTTTCCTTCCTTCCTCCCTTCCTACCTACCTACCTACCTACCTACCTACCTTCTCCCCACTTCCTTCCTTCCTTCCTTTCAATTTATGGGTGGGAGGAATATGAACATGCTTAGAGGTTTAAAGGAAGGAACTAATATAGAATGTTGGTGTCTGGCCTGACCAGGCGGTGGCGCAGTGGATAGAGCATCGGACTGGGATGCGGAGGACCCAGGTTCAAGACCCTGAGGTCACCAGCTTGAGCACGGGCTCATCTGGTTTGAGCAAAAGCTCACCAGCTTGGACTCAAGGTCGCTGGCTCGAGCGGGGGGTTGCTCGATCTACTGAAGGCCCACGGTCAAGGCACATATGAGAAAGCAATCAATGAACAACTAAGGTGTCGCAACGAAAAACTGATGATTGATGTTTCTCATCTCTCTCCGTTCCTGTCTGTCTGTCCCTGTCTATCCCTCTCTCTGACTCTCTCTCTGTCTCTGTAAAAATAAAATAAAATAAAAAATAAAGTGTGTAGAATGTTGGTGTCTGTCAACAGAGTTTATTCTTGTATTATTATTTATTGTACTATTTTCCTCCTGAACAACTATAAACCGAGTTTTGTGCCACCTGTATAAGCCAGGTTGTTAGAAGGGTCATTGCTCACCAGAGAGGATGCTTTTTAAGCTAAGATTGATCAGAACAGAAGTGGAGGGGTTGGGGGGTGTGGAGGGGAGGCTCAGAGTACAGTGCAGTTATCCATATGGATAAGGTCTTCAAAACATGAGGGTGTCGCTGCAGGATGAAGAGGGACAGTGGTCTGGAAGAGGGATGAGAGCAACCCTGTGCCCCTTTCTTGAAGGGAAGCAGACACAGAATGGTTGCTTTCACAGGTTAGAAAGGAAGGAGCAATTCTTGAGGCTACAGGGGAGTTTCTTAGTATTTGTTTTAACCTTGAAACATGTTTGCTTGGTTGCTTGCATTGTGTTGAATTGAAACTCAATGTTGATCCCTGAAAATTATCTTCATTTACTTTGTTGCTTGTCCTTATTTTCATTTTAAAATTAAGAGTGATTCTATTCCGCCCTGGCCGGTTGGCTCAGTGGTAGAGCGTCGGCCTGGCGTGCAGAAGTCTCGGGTTCGATTCCCGGCCAGGACACACAGGAGAAGCGCCCATCTGCTTCTCCACCCCTCCCCCTCTCCTTGCTCTCTGTCTCTCTCTTCCCCTCCTGCAGCGAGGCTCCATTGGAGCAAAGATGGCCCGGGCGCTGGGGATGGCTCCTTGGCCTCTGCCCCAGATGACAGAGCCACGCCCCAGAGGGGCAGAGCATCGCCCCCTGGTGGGCGTGCTGGGTGGATCCCAGTCGGGCGCATGTAAGAGTCTGTCTGACTGTCTATCCCTGTTTCCAGCTTCGGAAAAATACAAAAAAAAAAAAAAAAAAGTGATTCTATTCCTTTTATAATAGTTCTAAATGATTGAATATTTGTTTTATTTTAGTTAGAAGAGAGACATGAAAAATTACGGAATGGCATGGCCCAGCAGATTGCCTACGAAATACACCTTGAACAACAAAGTGAGGAAGAACTGCAGAAGAGAAGTTTTCCAGATCCAGTTACGGACTGTAAGCCCCCGCCTCCTGCCCAGGAATTCCAAACGGCACGCCTTTTCCTTTCACACTTTGGATTTTTGTCCTTAGAAGCATTGAAGGTAATTTTCCTAAACTTTTATGAGTAAATATATTCATAAGTTACATTCAGCTTAATGGTAGCTAAAACATTTTTATGAGAATAGAAGGAATTTTTAAAAAGGAACTGGTTAGCCTGGGCTGGATCACTCCATTGGTTAGAGCATCATTCAGAAGCACAGAGGTTGCCGGCTGGATCCCTGGTCAGAGTACATACGGGAACAAATCCATGTTCTTCTCTCTCTCTCTCTCTCTCTCTTTCTCTCTCAAATCAATAAATAAATTATAAAAAGAAAGACATCTTGGTTGTTTCCAAGTTTTTGCAGTTACATATAAAGCTGCTATAAACATTTGTGTTTTAAGTTTTTGTTAGACTTAAGGTTTTAATTCATTTGAGTAAATAAATACCAAGGTGCACAGTTGCTGTGTTGTATGGTAAGACTGTTTAGCTTTGCAAGAAACCTTCTAACTATCTTCCAAAGCAGCTGCACCATTTTGCATTTCCATTAGCAATGAATGAGAAAAAAAGCATATTAACATTTTTTTCTAGAAAACATGCTATATTATAGAGAAAACAGAATCCAAAATTAAATTCATAGAATGATCTCAATTGTTTTTAACAGAAAAAGGCAAATAAAAGAATTGGAAGAAAGTACACAAGAATGTTAAATCGTTTGTTTAGTTTGAGATTATGGTTGTGCTTATTCCTGCCACTTTGTAAGTTTATACTTAATATGTATTAAACCATGAGTACGTATTGTTTTATAATTAGAGTGGTGAAAAAAGGAAGTAATTTCTCCTTCCTCCTTTGGTGGTAGGAACCTGCAAACAGCCGTCTACCTCCTCACCTTATTGCACTTGACTCCACAATCCCTGGATTTTTTGATGACATTGGGTATCTGGATCTCTTGCCATGTCGTCCTTTCGACACAGTTTTTATTTTCTATATGAAACCCGGTCAGAAAACAAACCAGGAGGTAAGTTTTGTGAATTTGGGGGATAATTTTTATGCTTATAAATACAAAACATTTTACACAGCTAGTGCTTATCCATAGTAGGACATGAATTATGCTTGATGCTTAGAGACTTGTGAACCAGGTCGGAAGCTGAATTAATGAAACCTATGATGCTTGCAGTCCTGCGCCTTGACTCTCAATGAATTGATTTAGAGCAGAGCTACAGCATGTCTTTCTTCCTCTCAAGGAACTCACATTCATAAGACAAAGGGAACTAAAATACAGAAGCTTAGTCACAAAAAGTGAAAGCTAGGCCTGATCGCTTAAGAAGAGTAATACAACACAGCAGATAGTTACGGAACATTTTCCCTGTGGCTAGTGAACCAGGGTGCAGATGTGATTAACGATCTTGCCTCTTAAGGAGCTCTCCTTCCAGGTAATTTCACAAGCAAGTAATTTCAGTTGAGGTGTACATAGTGTGCACTGGGGAAAATAACACTGAAATAAGAGGATAAAGACAAGACTAAAACACAGTTGTATATGTGTAACAAAGTGACTGTTAAGGATGAGGAGAACTATAAGATGGATGAGAATAGAAAACAGCAAATGACAGGAGATTTGAAGTATCTTTTAGAAGTGAATAGAGGAAGATGTGTAAAACTATAGTATGCAGATGTGTAGGGCACTGTGACTGTGATCTTGGAATTTCACCAAATGTTTATATTCGAAGCACTAGTTCAAATTATCGATGACTTACTAGAAAAGGAGATTGATTTATGAGAACACTGATTCTATAAGTATTGTGTCTGCTACCAGTTAGGTACCAGGGTTATAGGCATGAACGAGCTCTACAAGCTTTGTGTCCTTCTAGAACTATTTAGAGGAAAAGGCAGATGATTAAATAAATAGTCATAGCAAAGTGTGCTAATAGGAGCATGTTACAGGCACCATAACAGGAAAACCTAACCTGTCCTTGGAAGAAAAGACAAGCTGGTGTTTGAAGTCTGCTGGCAATAGATAAAAAGTAGAAGCAGGTTGTTACTAACAAAGTAGTAGGTTATATGTAAAGGTTTTGGAGTAAAGAGAGAATTCTATATTCAAATATTCATTGAGGGTTCAATATGCTTTTAATAGGTTTGTGTTTTCGATAGCATCTGTCAAGATTTGTAATTAAATAATCACATATCTAGGTAATGTTTCTCTTTAACCAGACAGTAACATCTGTGAAGGCAGGGACATAGTGTTTTTTGTTTACTTTTAGTAAACATGTCTGGTTCAATAATTGTTTTGCTAGGGAGGGAGCTAAGGTTTTATTGTACAATCATCATTGTTATCCCCACTGTGTAGAGCAGTGGTAGTCAACCTGGGCCCTACCGCCCACTAGTGGGCATTCCAGCTTTCATGGTGGGCGGTAGCGGAGCAGCTAAAGTATAAATGAAAGATAGGTTTAACTATAGTAAGTTGTTTTATAAAGATTTATTTTGCCAAACAGCGAAAATCTGACATAAAGTACTTGGTAAGTAATTATTATTATATGCTTTAACTTGCTATAACTCTGCTTTATAAATTTTATAAAGTAAAGTTACTTCCTTACTTTATAAGTCACCATTACTGTGGAATTGGTGGGCGGTTAGAAAATTTTACTACTAACAGAGATAAAAAAGTGGGCAGTAGATATAAAAGGTTGACTACCCCTTGGGTAAAGAAATTTGCCCAAGGCCCAGCAAGGATTTCAACTCAACTCTAATTGGAAAGCATGCATTTTTAACTACAGTGATATACAGGAGTGCGCAAAAGTAGATTTATAGTTGTTCGCATGGAATATAATACAAGAATAAACTGTTTCACATGCTCACAACTGTAAACCTACTTTTGCCTCACTCTGTATTGCCCAGTTTATTCTGAGCTTAGACTTCATTTTCAGACACTTCAAAGCTAACCCATTCTTAAAGGTTTATTTTGATATGCTCTTGTTTCCTTTATTATAGCTGATGATTGGTATGTATTTCAGATTTTGAAGAATGTGGAGTCTTCCAGAAATGTTCAGCCCCATTTCCTAGAATTTTTGCTCTCCCTTGGCTGGTCAGTAGATGTGGGCAGGCATCCTGGTTGGACTGGACATGTTTCCACTAGTTGGTCTATTAACAGCTGTGATGATGGTGAAGGAACTGAAGGTAAAACTCACAGTGGTCCTTCGTTTTCTCTTGTTTGGTTACTCTTGACCCCCCCCCCCCTTTACTGTTTGTTTTAATTAATTTATTTTTTACAGAGACAGTGAGTGAGTCAGAGAGAGGGATAGACAGGGACAGACAGACAAGAACGGAGAGAGATGAGAAGCATCAATCATTAGTTTTTCATTGCGTGTTGCAACACCTTAGTTGTTCATTGATTGCTTTCTCATATGTGCCTTGACCATGGGCCTTCAGCAGACCGAGTGACCCCTTGCTGGAGCCAGTGACCTTGGGCTCAAGCTGGTGGGATTTTGCTCAAACCAGATGAGCCTGCGCTCAAGCTGGCAACATCGGGGTCTCGAACCTGGGTCCTCTGCATCTTAGTCCGACGCTCTATCCACTGCGCCACCGCCTGGTCAGGCTGTAGTCTTATTTTAAAAACTGAACAAACAGATCTATAAAGACAAGCCTCGTTCCACTAATCGGGATCCTCACAGGAGGTCACTTAATAATAGCTTGTATATTTTTCCAGATATTTTTTGTGTATATGGGGAGAAATTATTATAAATATAAATAAATGTTATATTATAAATATATAGCTAATTAATATAAAATTGATTGCTTAATTATCACAAGGGTAATAGAATTCATTTTTTAGTGTGAATAAATAAATTCCATTTTCTGTAATAATATTATGATAAATTTAGGTTATCTATAGCAGTTTCCTCATAAATGTATTTTGTCTAATAAGTACAGTTTTCTGTAAACGGGTATGTTTTATAGACTTTGTGGCTAATGTACCATTAAAGGTTACATTTTGGGTATAGTACATGGGAGCCTTTGTAGTAAACAGCTGACTATCTCAGAGAAGTTCAGGCCCGTCTCTAAAGACCCTCCTGAGGAACTGTAATAAGGATGACAAATACTGGAGCAAGTTTAAATTTAAACTTAGACCTTTGCCCCACCTGGCTAGTGCTCTTTGTTCTGAGGGCTCCTGCAGTCACAGGACAGTTGGTGTTGTCTCTGCATTGGGTAATGCTTGTGTCCAATGCTTTGAATAATCAGAATTCTTCTTCAACACGATTATCCTTTTCTCAAGGTTTAACCAGTTAAAATGTCACGAAGCAGGAGGATACTGGCTTTTTCCACGTTTTGGAGCAGTAACATAATAATTCTCCTTCCTAGATGAAGTAATTTCCTCCGAAGATGTTGGGGCTAGTATTTTCAGTGGACAGAAGAAGGTGCTGTATTATGCGGACGCCCTTACGGAAATAGCCTTTGTGGTTCCTTCTCCCGTGGAGTCCTTAAGTGAGAGCATTTCTCATGTTTTTATGTTCGCTGGTTTGTGCAGTGTTATTGCATTGGGAGAGATTCTGAAGTCCTCTGTGGCATTCTTCTGTTTCTGAGGCATGGGATAGCTTTTAGAGTATGCAAAGGTACAGGATGTTAGCTTTTTAACTTCCTTAAGAAAAGTCATTAATGACAGACGGACCCTCTAATAATAATCTTTAAATAGTGAAGGAGACTCACTTCAACCCATATTTTGTCTTTTCCTGAATCTAATTATAATCAATACTGTACATAGAAACCTTGTTTTCCAAT
Organism: Saccopteryx leptura; assembly: GCF_036850995.1. Lineage (NCBI taxonomy): Eukaryota > Metazoa > Chordata > Mammalia > Chiroptera > Emballonuridae > Saccopteryx > Saccopteryx leptura. The sequence goes on along the minus strand of NC_089507.1, from coordinate 209,846,704 downwards.
TTATTCGTTTCAGTAATTATGAGTGAGCCCGCATCTCCTTCCCTATTTCCTGTCGAGAGCCTTTATATGGGACCCCAGAGGGTCTTACAGTTGGAAGGCTCACAGTTAAAAAGATGGTGATCAAACTTGTTCTTCATGAGGATCAGGGGTGATTATTACTTTTCAGTCAAAACTCAGTCTTATTTTTCCTAGAAGCTTTGCTTCTTGCAAATTAAACCCATATCTTTGTGCCTGGCCAAGAGATAGGTGGAAAGCTCTGCCTTCTTCACCAAGACCATCTGTAGAATGGGATGCTCCACATCGTATTTTCACTGTCTCATCTCCAGGCTCATGGCTTTTCATGTGTCCTACCTTGGCAACCACCTAGGACAAGCAAGCCACCTTTGTACTTGGACCCTTGATGTCCCACTCTGGGCCCCTCGCTGTCTCATAGTGTGGGGCCAGTTCTGTCACTGGCAATAATGGCCTTCCCTGGTCTAGGTCAGAATCTTAGCAGCTGTTTGCCTTTGTGTCAAGGCTGTGACTACCACCTAATTGCAGAAGCCAGGCCCCGTCTGTCCCCTGGGGGCCGAGCCCCTGCCTGGTGTCTCTGGCCCAGCCGGTTTGCGCCAGCCCAGCTCTCCCACAGCTAGGTCCACGTCCTTGCACTGTAGTTCCTGAAGTTGAATCTCCTCCTCCTGGCATGAACCTGTCCCCTGTGCCAGCTGGGCCCCTGCCCCAAATCAGCTTCCTCCTGTTTCTTGAAAGTTGTCTTTGTTTTTGTTGTTGACAAAATGGAGGCCTGTACAGCCAGCAAAGCTTAAAATATTTATTATGTGATCCTTCGCAGAAGTCTGCCAACCCATGCTGTAGTAGTGTTTTGCCTAAGTGACCTAGGTAGATTATTAGCATGTTTAGTCTCCACACTTTTGCTCCAAATAGTAGATATTATAATTATTATTATTTTTTGATCCTGTAGCTGATTCAATGGAAAGTAACGTCTCGGACCAAGATAGTGATTCGAATATGGATCTCATGCCAGGAATCCTGAAACAGCCATCCCTAACTCTTGAGCTTTTCCCTAACCACACAGACAATCTTAATTCCTCACAGAGGGTAAGTCACTCTGTTGATAGATCTCCAAGAATTTACAGTGGGGGCCATGATAGAATCATGCCTAAAAAACTTTTAACTTGAACCTGGAGAATAATTATAGCTATACTGATTCATTACTGTCTTCATTTCTTTAAAGCAAATTCTCACGGTCTCCATTTTTTCAGCTGCAAGAAGTAGTTCATTCTCAGACAGCCTTTGTTGTTTTCCTGGACTTAGTCGTTCTGGTCCCATGCTTGGCTCTCCCACTTGTTCCTTCTCAAGCCCAGTGTCTGTTTGGTCCAGAGACACCCACCAGTGCTGCAGCAGCGCTCCGCATGTCACGTCTGCAGTCATGGAGCGTTCGGCTCAGACAGGCTGGCCGTACACAGGCGGTCGCAGTTCGGAGAGCAGCCCAGGGCATGAGTGACAAAACAACAGTAAAAAAGACAAAAGAAGTGTAAAGCTGACTGTAGCCATTCTCTCATTGTAAGGATTTTAATTTGGCACCTTCCACAGTGAAAACTATTTTTACCATAAGTATGTGGGAGAGGTTTTCACCTTTAAAACTGATTTAGACAAAACTTAAGTTGTATAGCACTCTCTGGAGTAGACTGATTTTGAAAATCAGGAATTGTGATATTGAAAAAAGTTTCACGGAATAAAGTTGGGAGGTGAACAAGTCTGTGCTGGATGGCAGAGCAGACTTTTAGCCAGCTCTGATAGTGATTGGATGGCAGAGCAGGCTTTTAGCCAGCTCTGATAGTGATTGGATGGCAGGGCAGGCTTTTAGCCAGCTCTGATAGTGATTGGATGGCAGGGCAGGCTTTTAGCCAGCTCTGATAGTGATTGGATGGCAGAGCAGGCTTTTATTTTTATTTTTTTTATTTTTATTTTTTCTGAAGCTGGAAACAGGGAGAGACAGTCAGACAGACTCCCACACGCGCCCGACCGGGATCCACCCGGCACGCCCACCATGGGGCGACGCTCTGCCCATCCTGGGGGTCGCCATGTTGCGACCAGAGCCACTCTAGCACCTGAGGCAGAAGCCACAGAGCCATCCCCAGCGCTCAGGCCATCTTTGCTCCAATGGAGCCTCGGCTGCGGGAGGGGAAGAGAGAGACAGAGAGGAAAGCGCGGCGGAGGGGTGGAGAAGCAAATGGGCGCTTCTCCTATGTGCCCTGGCCGGGAATCGAACCCGGGTCCCCCGCACGCCAGGCCGACGCTCTACCGCTGAGCCAACCGGCCAGGGCCCAGAGCAGGCTTTTAGCCAGCTCTGATAGTGACTGGCTGCCTGGTACTCCATGTTCTGAGTGCCAACATAGTTATTTCTTAAAATCTAAAGAATGATAGCTCTTAAAGCCCATCCTTTTTATTTACCACATACTTTGCAAACAACTAACAAACTAAAAAAAGAAAAATCCTCTCCATAGATGCAGAAAAAGCAATTTAGCATGTTTGCAGGAATAAAGGTCTCAGTGTATTAGGCGGAATTTTGAGATGACCCCCAGTGATTCTTGCACTTATATGATGTCATCCCCTTGCATGTGGGTGGGACTTGTGAATATGATGAGGTAGGCTGTGATTATGTCGCATTTTATGGCAAAGGGGTTTTGTGGATGTAATTAAGGTTTGTTTAAGTTCATCAAACAGGTGATAACCTAGGTAGGCCTAACCTGATCACAGGAGCCTTTTAAATCTAGGGCTGGCCATCAGAGAGTCAAAGCTGATTAGGAGCCACAGTACTAAAAAAAAATAGTCTCTGAGTGTTCTTGGCTGTCTGTCACTAGGTTGGGGAAAGTCTCTTGGTCAGTCCCTTTCTGTGATGGCACAATGGAAACAGCTTGCTGACTGTATGGTTCGAGTCTTAGTAAGCCGGTTCTTTTGTTCTCTCTTTGCTTTTCTTCGCTCGCATAGCTCAGTCCCGGTTCCAGAATGAAGAAGCTGCCTCAGGGCCGCCCTGTGCCTCCCCTCGGACCTGAGACAAGAGTGTCTGTAGTCTGGGTGGAACGCTATGATGACATAGGTACTATATTATGAGGGCTTTGTCTGTAATAAAATTGTAATCAAATGACAGCAGCAGCATAGGCTGGTGGGGGGGGCCGGGAGCTAGGAATGGAACCCAGCAGGCTGGGTCTGCACCTCAGCTGTACCGCTCAGTTTCCTTCCGTCTTAGACTGGTCATCATTTACATAGCACTGAGGTCACAGCTGTGGAGATGTGATGGGACTGGTGGATATTCAGTCTTCAGCTCTGTTTGGTATGACAGTCAGTGGTTTGTTGCCAGTTGGTCCTGCTCACCCCGGGACCTCAGGGAAGGGGAGCACTTCCCTCGCCCTCTTCCCAGGAGCACTGCTGTCTAGGTTTAGTGTAAAGATTAATTGTCCTTAGGAATTCTGCTATAAATAAGTTCCTCGTGACTTTTATGTAAGCAATATAGTAACTTACAGAAATGCACCTATAGCTTAGAACCTCATCCGGCGCCCAGTTTGTGGGGAAGTGTGACGGTTGCTTCCACACCCTCAGTGACAGCAGAGCACGCTCTCTAAGTTAAGATGAACTTAGCATAAACATGTCTTGTGGGAGAATTTTTTTTGGCATTTGTCAGGAATAGTTAGGATTATACATATATTATAGGATAGCATAATCCAAATATCTGTTGTCTACTTGTGTAAAGAGATTAGGAAATGAGATTTCCTATTATCTGTTTGGGAAATAGGAGGAAGATGCTAATTATAATACTATTATTTTCTTCCAGAAAACTTTCCCCTCTCGGAGCTGATGACAGAAATCAGCACTGGTGTGGAAACCACTGCAAATAGCAGCACTTCTCTGAGGTACACTGATATTTGCTTGACGTTATCAGCATGATTTTAAGCATAGAGAAACCTATTTTTTAGAATATATTGATTATAGTTTAATCAAGAAAGACTTATGAAACAAAAGGGATGAAGGCAATAATAAACAAACGGAGGGAAAATCAGTTTGTAGATAAATGCACAAGGTGATCCAATTGGCAGAATTTTTAAATGGTATAATTAATTGCTGTTTTACATTTATCTGCAGCAAAAAGGTAAATACAGATTTGAAGATAAGTGTTAATGAGGATTGTGATAATAGGGTAACAATATTAGATAGAATAATGGAGTTAAATTGCCCAAAGGATTCTGGATAGGAGTAAAATGTCCTCATCACATGAGCTATTTAATGGGAAAATATTTCAAACTTCACTAAAATGTTTAGACACTGACTTGCTGAAGAGACTACGGTAGTTTTCATGAGAGGGACTTTTCTAGAACTAGTTTGAAAGAGAATGTTTAAAAGTGTCTTATACTCTTTTTTTGTTTTTGTTGTTTTAATATTTTTAGGTCAAAGTTTCTAATACAATTGACAATTTGTATTTAATGAGTGGAGTAGCAAAGTTTAGAATATGTCTTGGGGATAGAGTTAGTAGAGGATTGATTTTTATTTAATGTCTTGCAAAAATTGACTAACTCTTGCTTTCACCAAGATCACTTTACCTATATAGACATAAAGCTCATTGTGTTATATAAACAAACAAACAGTCAGAAAACCAACACTGATGTGTAGCATCACAGAGTCACACAGGGACCCGTAGATGCACTGGCATGTCCCTGGGACGTGACGTGGAATTCAGTCTGACCTTGACACCTGGTTACCTGTTCAGAGGCTTTGATGGCTTTGGCTCTGCCAAGATGTGGCCATTTATCACCTCTGCTGAGGAGGCCCTGCCAGACTCCTCCCCCAGGCCCTGAAAAAAAATGATAGCAGGGGTTCCCATAGTGGGCCTCACTTTTCCTGAGACTCCAGCGTTGACTGCAGTCCAGTTTCCTGCACTTGGATCAGCTCCACTTCTGCTCCTTACAAGAAGGAGGAGATAAGTAAAGGTCCCCATTGTAGATTCTGCCTTTTCTTCCCCCGCATGTCCCCCTGTGGTTTTCTGAGCACATTTTTAGTGCCTTTTTTTGTCAACTTAAAAGACCCGACCCCAGTGATGGGTATTCAGGGTCAGGTGTTGCTGGGGGCTCCATCAGGGGCTCCCAGGAAGAGGACTCAGCAGCCTAACCCATGGCTCTTCTCACACACTGCCTGGCAGCAAGTCCATTTAGTGTTCTTACATTGTGCATGGGAACTTCAGCACTTGACCATCTGGGGTAAAAAGAGTTTTCTTTTCTTAAGATCTACCACTCTTGAAAAAGAAGTCCCTGTCATCTTCATTCACCCTTTAAACACTGGACTATTCCGGATAAAAATTCAAGGCGCCACTGGAAAGTTTAATATGGTCATCCCTCTCGTGGACGGGATGATCGTCAGCAGGCGGGCACTCGGTAAGGTCTTTATGTGGCTGAGGGCTTAGTGTTCCTTTTCTTCTTTAATGTTTTTATGAGCCAGAAAGTAGAAATAAGGAAATGGCGGTGTCACTTAATAGGGCCAGCATGTAGAAGGTGCTGTGGTTTGTTCAAAAGGAAGCATGTTTTGTTCTGATTTGAACTGTGTTTACTGTAGTAAGTATGAATGGAACTGTAATTCACAAACTTCCAGTATCAGAAAATGAGTAATCTACGGCAGGACTGGGTTATAAGACCAGATTTAGATTCTCTTTCTCCTTGTTGCTGTGTGTTTCTTCTGACAGTTCTGTCTAAGTGGGGCTCTGTCCATTTCTCTGGGGACAGGGAGAGTTTTGCAAATGGAATGACATAGTTTGAGTTTGTAGAGAATTGTTTACTTCAGTACTGAGAGTTCACTTAGCTGACTGGTTATTCACATTGTTTTGAAACCCTCTGTTTTCAAGGTTTTCTGGTGAGGCAGACTGTTATTAATATTTGTAGAAGAAAGAGGCTGGAGAGTGACTCCTACAGTCCACCCCATGTCCGCCGGAAACAGAAAATCACCGACATTGTCAACAAGTACCGGAACAAGCAGCTGGAGCCAGAGTTTTATACTTCACTTTTCCAGGAGGTCGGACTCAAGAACTGTAGTTCTTAGACTCTTGAACTGTCTGGGACTCTTGAACTCCAGTTTGGGGCTATACCATCAAAGCAAAGCAATTTGATAGGTGATCACTGTAAAAATAAAAACAAATCACTTCCCAAGAGCTTACTGTTTAATCACCAGAATAGAAGACGCACACTTAAACCCATTTGGTAGAAGACTTCCGGCTCGCTAGTGAAATGGGCTCCCAGACGCAATCATAGTCCTGCTGGTAATGATGATATAACATTTTAGCCATAAACTTTCTTTTAAAAGTGACAATTTTAGTTCAATCTGAGCCTTTTGAGGAGAAAGGCTTTTATGCATCTCAGTTAAACATGTGCATTGGTAGTATCAAATTTGCAAAATAGAAGTTGAAGATAGTTTTATATCTCACTTTTTAGGAGGTTGTGTTCAAAATTAAAATCTGTCTCAGAGTCTTCAGGACCTTTAAAGACTCACAGTGATAGCGCGGAGGAGAAGGAAGGCAGTCTCAGCTTCCCACCTCGTAGGCTCGTCTGTCCCCCAGCTGTCCAGCTGACAGAAGGACACGGTTTCTGCTCAGATACGAAGTCTGACATTAAATCTCTCATATTTTCTCTCCACATTTCAAGAAGTTATTCTCAGCACCGCACGGACCCATCTGAAGGCCTCAGTTTCTGTGGGTGGCCCAGTAACGAATCTATGATGGAGGCATGGCCCTGTCCTTTAATTAGGGGTACAAGTAGAGTTTGTGGGGTTACAGGTTGTAAGACAGCAGTGATGTCTCCACTCTCTCCAGTGTTGTCCCGCTTGGTGACATACAACAGGTTAAACATTTGTAAATTCCTTGGTTAAATAGCAAGAAATGTCAAGTCACAGCAAGGGTTGAAAATTATTTGGTTTCATCTGTTGTCTCTTATTTCAGGACCAAGCAGGAGACTGCAGTAGTTTATGAAGGATTCTAATTTGGGGTTCAGGAAATAGCCTCTCACTGCTACTAGTTCCGACCTCTCCCACAGAGCTACTGGATTTCATTGTGATTGACAAATGTTGGTGACCACCTCCTTGGGTGGCTGCTGTTAGAAGGGGCTGTTGTCATGTATTCTGGACTTTGTCAGCTGAAGGCACAACACATCCCAGCCTGGGCTTTGAGAATACTTCTGTTACCTCGCTGCTGCTTTCCTGCCAGGGACACATGTTTTGAGGCGGCCAGACCCAGAACACCCTTACCAGGATTCCTGTTACAGTACCAGAGTAGACGCTGCTCGTTTCTCCTGTTCTCATATGCTTGCCTCTTTACTAAGACCATTTCATGTTGAAAAGATAAATGACATTTAAAGTCCAAAGAACAATGGTCACAGTTGTAGACGGGGGATTTCACACTTGAACTCTGATGTCAGTAGATTCTGTAGGTCAGGCTACAATGGTCTATTTGGTTTGTTTTGGTAGTTTAATTAGGGGGTAGGGGATAGTATGTAGGGCCTAATTCCATGTGCAGATATTTCTGTTCCAGAAATACGTATTTTGTCATCTGTGAGCAAGAAATGTGGGCATAGCGGCTCTTGGTTTAAAATTTGCCGTACTTTTTTATTCATGTTTGTTTTAAGCTCAGGTAAATGTAACCTCCACCTTCTATGACTCCAGTTTCCATTCAGGGTATAATGTTATTTAGTAATTGATTTTCTTTGTAATCTGGGCAATAAATTTATGTTTCCAGATGGTAGCATGAGGAAGGGGTATGTATGATAAAGTTTAGGAAGTTCTACCCTAAAAATGTTTTAATAGCTCAGCTGGTCTAAGGTGAAGTCGAATGACTCATGGAAGTTCCAGATTGTCAGTTCAAGGGAATAATGGGCCCTTGTTCTAGTGGTTGTGAACCAAGAAGGCTATAAATTGATGTGCAGCTTTTAACATTCCAGAGGTTAAAAATGTGTAGGTGTACTTCTTAGTGTGATTTTTCAGGTAAAACCTTTACCTTTGGCTTAGTTTTACTGTGGTATGCATGTTGGGGGGCTTCCTGATCCTTCCATTAGCTCTGATTTCTGGCAACTCTTTGTAATTCAAATGGCTTTGATACGTGAGCAACCGTGTTGAATGGAATTTATGATCTGAAGGACTTGGTGGTCTCCCAGGGAAGGAGGGATGGATTATTCAGGCCTGTGCAGCCCCTGCAGGGGAAGCCCCAGAGTGTAGGCGCAGACCGTATGGGACACGGGTCTCGTCTGGTTCTGGTTCCTTCTGCTCAAAGTAACATCTAATTTAAAAAGGAAGTGTGGTAAGAAACCATGAATCTCTCGCTAGTATTATGGGTTTGAGTTCATGGTCACTTAGTTCACCAGCTGCCTCTGATAAAAGTCCCTTGGAGTAGAACAGCGGTAGAGGAGCCTATCCGGTCCCTAGGAACAGTTTGTGGAAGTCCACTGGATAAGTTTGCTGGCATGTGTGCATAACCTGCCTGGAGAAGCCAGGACCGCTTGGGGCTGTGGTTTAGGCAGCTTAGTTGCTGCATTTGACAGGTGTACCAGGAGGAGATGAGCGTGGCATTCAGTGCCAGGGAAAGCATTACCCAAGGGACAGAGGGAGCAGTCCCTCACACTCTTGCTCACATTTGGGATAGGAGCTTCCCTCTCCTCTCTGCTGGGAGCACTGAGGACAGTGACAGGGCTTTTGCCTTTTTAACCCTTTCCTTCTTCAATCAACTCTCCCTTTTGTCCAGTGCTACCTCCTAAGTCCCCCAGCCCCCCCGCCCATTGGCCCTTTAAGAGGAATAGTTCCATGGTGGGTTGACAGCATGCACGCACGCACGCACATCCACACTGTCCTCCACTCCCAGGTCCTCTGCTTCAGGGCAGCCCGCCCTCCTCTGGACTCACAGATACAAAGCCTACATCCTTGGCCAGTCATGTGTGAGGTCTTCACGAATGGTCACTTCTATGTACACTGAGGAAATACTTGTCAGGTGTGCAGACTGCTACTTAGAGAGGCAGGGTCTTTAAGAGCATTTATTTCTACTGGAAAGTGAACCTTTCCCCAGCAGGAGTCAGCCTTGCTCCGAGGCGTGTAGGTGGGAGCCAGAAAGAGGACCAGCGGAGGTCGCGGGCTCCTGCTGGTGGTTCTCCATGCAGCATTGAAACGCCATGCAGGGTATATCTTCCTAAAAAAAAATCGATTTCTATGTTTACATGAAATGATGAGTTGCATTAGAGGGTCTGTTTTAAGGATTTCCATGACAGCTCTTTTCCTGAGATGGAGAGATCGGAGGTAACCCGCTCCATGTGGAATCAGACCGTGGGTTCTGGTAGCTAAGAAGCCATGTACTGTATAGTGTTTTTCTCAGAATATCAACTCATGTTCTTCAGATGCTTGTCTTTTTTTTTAGTGGTGAGGGTAAAGGTAGAATTTGGGATTCCACAGTGCCTTGCATATAGTAGGCGCCCAATAAATATTTGTTGAAGTAAACCAAGTTTCCCAAGTCCTTGTCTCTTGCAGTGACCAAGAACATCTTTCTCCTCTGAAGGGCTTGGCAGTTGTGGCTAAATAAGCAGTATCATTATTTGCTTGAAGTCATATATACAATTTGTATGAATTTCGGTATGTTGCCAAGACACGATCTTTTTCTTATTGTATTTTCTGTAAATATATCTGGCACTGAACTGTACAGTAAAGGCGAAATGTACATACGAAGGCGTCCCCTGCCCTCGCCTCCTGCGTTTTCTCTTCGCCCGATAGGGAAGAAGGCCCGAGGCTCGTTTGTAGTTACGCCCCTCCTTTGTCCAGAAGAAGCCCGTGGAATATTGAATGTAATACATTTAGTCAATTAAATTTTAAGGAGATTCTTATCTACTAACTTCGTGTGTGCTTTTGGTCACAGGCCCGGGGCTTGTCTCCTGTGTGGGTGTTGATTGGTTCTTTCCCAGGGTGGTCTTCTCTGCCTGGGTTGCCCTTCCTAACTTAGATCTGTGGGTTTCCCCCTGGCTTTGTAGAGTTCCGTCAAGTACTCAGTGTTCATAAAAGTGCTTGGCCGTCGATGCTAGAAGGAGCTCGTGTAACTAAAGCGCTGCCAGCAGAGCCCGCCTCACGGAGGAGGTCGTTGCCCAGGGCCGGGCTGGCTCTCTGTCCTGGGAACGTGGAAATGCCAGCTGTGCCCCCTGCCTGCAGAAAAGCAGCTCTGCCAGGGCAGCCAGGCTGGAAAGGGGAGAGATGCAGAGGTCTCCTCGCCACCCCACCGTCCCCGCTGAGAGTAGGGCTGACGGCAGAGGGCTCCGTGGGGCCCAATGAGCAACCTGACGCCCAGGTGACACCTGGTGGGGGGTGGGTCCCCTTGCTGAGAGCACCCCTCCTCTGGCACTGGTTCCATATGAAGGACCTGCACCCTGCAGTTGTGTGTCCATGCCGACTCTGCCCGCCCCCCAGGTCCTCCTTGGTGGCCAGGGAGGCCTCTCCCCGGGCTGACCACATGGTGGCCATTACAGGATCTGATGAGAAAATGTGCACACAGGCCTTCCCCTGTGCTTTTCTGCCCTTTCTGACCCCGGGCCCTTCAGGACCCGGTGCTGTGAAGTCACTCCCAATCCAGACCACCTAGTTTCTAGTATTGACCTCTGAGTCTTGAGTGGCACAGCCCACCAGGGCACCCAGACCTCCTCTTCTGAGGACTCTGGTCATCCCACAGCTGGGCTCGGGCCCCGTCTGACCACACTGGCCCTCCAGGTCCCACTTGCCCTTCTGCCCGGGCTGGTGGTTCCTAGAAGGGGGACTTCCACTTCCTGTTTCCGTCTAGGTCTATAGGTCTACCCCCCACTTCGTGCAGCTGCTCCCCCTGGACCTGGTCTGCCAGACTTGCCCACCTGTGCTCTGTGAAATGCGGTGGTCTCAGAATCAAGTCGGCCTCAGACAGGTTGCCCGTTAATGTGTCGAACCCTGAGCCGTAGGACAGGGTGAGCATGGACATGGGCGTGTTTCCTGAGTACCTGCCACCCCACACCCACCTGCTGGCAGGGACTGAGGTGGTGGTCCCAGGACCCTCGGGGGGAATACCATGCCTCTGCCCCCTTCCACGGGTGGCAGCATTCCTCACGTGGACCTCCCTCTCCTGGTGGGCCCCAGGGGGTCCAGAGCCTCCTTCCTGCCGTGGGGCCTGGCACGTGGCGGTTTACAGATGGATGAGTGGGTGGGTGGGTGGAGGGTGGGGATGGGAGGAGATAAGAACGGCATTTTTCTCAAATGAGTATTCTGTTCACTTGGGAGATAATGGAACAAGGTTAAGGCCTTAGAAGCCCCTCACTGAAGACCCTAAGAAGAGGTGCCTCTAGGTTAAGAATCATTTACTGGGGTCAACTGTGTGTTAGAAAGTTTTTAAAAGGCAGCCCCGTGGCTCAGTCTGGCCCACCAGACTTACTTTGTGTAGCCAACAGCATTTTAATGTTTTATCCAGTATTTTTAAACTGGGAGATTTTTGCATAAAAATTCTGATGTGTTGGCTCTCTCGGAAGTCGGGAGAGCTGGCCGTACTGGACCTGCATGTCCCCCACATTCATTACTGGCGGGAGTTAGGACAGCGGCTGCCTGAGAGGCACTGAGCTCCGTCTGGCTCGCACGGTCCGCACCTCTCCCACAAAGTGTAAATGTGGGCACATGCAGTTGGGATTTGGGGACTGGGGCCCTGGCCAGCTCCTGGAGGAATCTGTGATGTGAACACCCACCTGGAAGCAATGCTATCCCTGCACTTACTTTTAGCAGCTTGGTGAGGTGAGCATTCTCATCCTATAAGAGGCTCGGGAGGTGGCACAGGAACTCAATAGCAACTTAGGGATTCACAGCCAGACCTGCCTGCCCGGGAGCCTGGGCTTTATTCCCACTGTCCTGGCTCCTGTCCGTCCAGAACAGCTCTCCCTTTGCCAGCAGGACGCTGACTTCCTTGTTACATCACCAGCTCAGTCACAATTGGTTTGAGAGCAGAGTTGCCCAGCCCACCAGATGCCCAGGGTGGCCCTGCCAGCCCGGCTCCGGCTGGCCAGGCTCAGCCACACAGGCACCATGAAGTACCCTCTGGTGCCGCTGGTGAACGACCTCACGTTTTCTTTCCTGGTGCTCTGGCTGGGCCTGCCCGTGGGCCTGCTGCTGCTGTTGCTGATCGTCTGGTTTCGCTTCTTACTTAGCCAAGGTGAGCCGCCCGGGCTGGGCCCTAATCCCAGAGCTGGGCAGGGGTCCTGAGACCGCTGCAGAGGGAGGGGCTGCCTTAGAGCGTTTTCCCCGCTGGCTCAGAGCTGACGAGTGCTCACCAGCAAGAGCAAAGGACTGACTTGGTAGTTCAGAGTTTCTCAATCTAGAATCCAAGAGTGAATCCCCGTGTTCAGCTGGGAAGCAATGTGTGTGTGGGCATATCTGTGTCCCCTCGGGGCCACTGCTGGCACAAAAGGTCATTAGTGCCAGCTGTAGCCATCGGAGAGTGGCGGCCGCTCTGGGCAGATGACTTAGTGAAAGGTGCGCCTGCCTGTGAATGCAGCCAGCACACGAGGCTCAGTGAGCAGAGCATGGGCTGGGTCTCAGCCCCCCTCACCCCTCAGCTCAGTGCTGGTGGGCAGTAAAAGCTGGCACAGTGGGGCAGGCCTGCCGGAGGCGTTTATCCGGTGCCCGGTGACCACTCACCCTTCTCTGCCCAGACCATACGTCGGGGAGGATGTGGGTGTCTGGGACACAGGACCCCAGAAGCAGGCAGACTTTCGTCCTGAGTTCAGCATGCTGGGGCAGAGCTGGCCATTGGGAAGCTGGGGGCCAGTGGGCAGGGATGTAGTCTGACCCTGTGGCAGGAAGGACGCTGCTTGCCAGGGGTCCTATCTCCCTGGGCCTCTTCCTGGGGACAGCTTGACCTCCCACCTCCTGCTCCTCAGCCCCATGAACTTTGGCCAACTGGGCATGCAGGAAGAGCACTGTGCTGCCACCTCTGGTCAGATGGCACTGAGACAGGGTGAGCAGTTCACCCCCTAACCTACCCCGTGACCTCAAATGTGGGGGCTGGTCACGGTGTCATTATTGGGAGTTGCGGGTGAGAGCTTGTCAACAGCATTTGTTTGAAGTGTGATCTCCCCATTTCCAGGGTGGACCATGGCCCTCCCGCCCTGCAGGGCACATCGTGGGCATCAGGCTGGTGGCACTTGTCTGTGTAGTGGCTATAAAAGCCATCTGTCTGGAGTCTAAGGGACGTGAGCCCAGATTTCAGCCTTGCCCCTTAATATATAGTTCATGATAATAGCCAAGCTTTTTTGGACACTGGGGCTTGTGCTTAATACTTGATGTGCATTGTGTCATTTAACCCCAGAATAACCCTGTGAAATAATCCTTACTGTACAATTGAGGAAAGTGAGTCTTGGGGAGGAGGCACAACCTGCCCAATGTCACACACCTGCGGAGTGTGTACAGTGCCAATTGTCCGGTGTCAAACCCTGGCGCTGGCACCTACCAGCTGTGCGACCTGGGACAAGTCCTCCCTGAGCCTTAGTTTTCTCATCTACAAAATGGGCATAATAATGGTCCTTGCCCTTTTGGAGAGATGTACATCCAGGGCAGGGCATGCAATACGTGTATACACGTGGCACATAGTAGGTACTTGCAGGCCAAGAAATAATCTAGTCAGTATTGGTTTTGTCCAGCTGGGAGGAAGCATAGGAGTGGCTTCGGATGGCTTCCTGGAAGGGATGGGCCACCTTCCTTAAGATCTAAGGCACTAATTGCCTCCGGCAATTCATTCTCCTCGAAGCCCTTCCCTAAAGCCATCACGACCTGCCCGGGCCAACCCCTTCTAGCACTTTCTCTTGTGTGGCTGTTTATCCATGGACATCTCACGTGGCACCAAGAAATAAGTCCTTTTGTTAACTTTGTGATGAACAGAAACAGTCCTTAAAGTGAGTGAGCGGCCCTCCTTCAGGATCCCACTCTTCTTGGAACTCTCAGTATTATTGTGTGTTCTGTCCTGCCGGGCACTGGCCCGAATCCAGGGTCTGGGCCCGCCAGAGAGTGGGGCTGGGGCTTGCGACACCCTAGCCTGTGGTTCGTTGTCTGCAGGGGATCTCTTTACTGGAGCCGGTTTGGCCTGGAATCCAGGATGAAAAGCAGGCAAGGGTAGCTCTGATTCCTCCTCCCCAGCCCGTCGGGCCTGGCTCAGCCCAGCTCCATGGGGCAGTTTCAGGGCCCAGGAGGCAGAGAGAGTTGAGCAGCATGCCATGTGGCCAATGTGGCCAATGGGTATACAGTTTCCCAAGTCGAGTCGGGAGCAAGTGGGTGGAGAAGGAAGCTCCCTGGTGAGACTGAGGCAAAACTAGATCGTGGGCAGCTAAGCTCCAGGCAAGCCGGCCATGGCGACATTAACCCCTTGCCATGATAGAGGGAGAAAGGATGAAGCCAGACGTGCCTGTCAAGGGGAAGACGCTCTGCCGAGGACATTTTATGATTTGAAAGGAATTTGCAGAAAGAAGAAGGAAACCACCAAAGAAATGGATTTAGGTCTGACACAGAAGTGGACACCGTAGGCTATGCCTGTTGAAAGTCCTGAGTACCCCTCGTGTTGGTCCTTGGAGTGAGTCATTAATTTCAGAGCCGCCTTGGAAGTCCCTGACCTCAAACAGATGCACCCAATGGAACTCTTGGAGCTGTCGAGCAGGAGGCGGGCTTCAGTCCGGCACAACCACTTCCTGGCCTTCTTCCTTGCAGAACAGAAAAAAACATTGGTAATTGCTTCATGAAGCCGTGAAGAGGATTATATGAGAAAATGCGTATAAAACATACAGCACGTAGGATGTGTTCAGGAGACAATCACCATGTCCAGTGATGAAGTCACTTCAAGCCTTTGCGTTGATTTTTTAACTCTTAACTGCCAACGTGGTTGAACACCTGTTTTACATGTCTTCAGTTAACCTTCATGATAGAAGCTAGTGTTATGCTCATTTTACAGATGAGGACTTTCGCCTTCAGTTCTTGGTTTGCAACCTGAGAGCTGGCTTTAGCCTCCTTTACTTCTCTAGAGCTGGTGAGATGCGAGTATATGTAGTAAGAAAAATAAGAACCTCCCTGCCCCCTCTCCTGTCTCAGCTTGCCTCCCAAGGTAAGCCATGCTTAGCAAGCTCGTGCACCTGTGTAATGACAGTATAGGTTTTCCAAAAAATGGAGGAGGGAGCATTCTTTGTTTCCCTATTTTAAAAAGTGGTGGTGATTGGTGGGGTTCTAATATATATATATATATATATATATATATATATATATATATTAATTTCTCTGCAACTTGCTTGTAACATATCATGGACATCCTGCAAGTGAAAAGGTACTGATCTAATGTACTTGTTTGAATCGCTTCATGACATGCCATTGGATGGATGGGCCAGGCCTCCATGAGGTGCGATTGTGCCACACTTCAATCAACCAGAACTCTCACGACGACCATGCACGCACATGGTTTTCTAGGGTACTTTATTGTTTGTGTGTTTTACCACCAAACAGCGTTGCAATGGAAATCGTGGTACATATATACTCAGATCCTTGTTAATGAATGGACTGGTGGACCCGCTGATGGTTGGTTTGTGTCTCCTCTGTGCCCGCTCCTGGACCATGCCCAATCCAGGTAGGTCATTTGCTCACCTTTAGGGTCCTTCCCTGTTGAGTAGGTGGATATGGCCACTTTCTGCATTACAGGACAACGGTTTTTAGCCCCAGGTCACCGTGAGAGACCCTGACATCTTCCTGAGGCCCCAGAGCTGCCCCACATGCCATGACTCTGCCTCGGGCCCCTGGCCAGAGACAAGGCTGCAGGGATGCCCAGGCCTGGCGGGGGGCTCCTTCTGGATCAGGGACAGGAGACTGGACGTGACCATCCAAGAGGCCTTGTCTTATATACCTCCACAGACTCAGAGGAAAATGACTCAGATTTGTGCTTCGATTGGGAGCCGTGGAGCAAAGACCCCCCCGGGTTTCATTGGAGCAGGACACTCCCCAGCCAAGAGGAGGAGAGGCCCGGCCAGTGAGCCCGTTCTGCCAGGTGAGCCCCTGCAGGGAGGCGGGGTTGGGAGGAAGGGGAGCCTCAGAGCCTGCCCCGGCCTTGGGCGGCTGCGGTGTGGAACGCTGCCTCCCGTCACCATGGGAGACCTCACCGTGTCAGCCCCGGTGTGTTGGAGACCCGTTCCTGCCGTGCTGGACCAGCAGCCCCCTCTGTCGTGAAGAACTTCCTTACAAAGTTCCCCCTGCCCTTTCCTTCTTGGCCTCACTCCCACAGCTGTTCCTGGGGACTCTGCCCTGGCTGTTCCCTCTGCCTGGAACCCTGCCCCCCTAGACACCCACTTGGCGCACTCCCTCACCTCCGAGTCGGAGCTTTTCTGCAGGGCCCCCCTGACCACCCTCCTCATCACGGACCCTTCTCCCCAGATTCGGGAACCCCCTCCGCTGCTCTCCTTTGTCTTTTGCCACAGTGGGGGCTCGGTAGATGTTTGTAGAAGGAATGAAATAATAACAGTAACAATGAGAGCAATAGTAGCTGATACTCACTGGGTGCGGATAGACACCAGGGCCCATGCCGAGCATTTCCCTTTCCCAAGCTCGTTTATGAAAGCATACTGAGGAGGCTCGTTTATGAAAGCGTACAGAGAGGCTCGTTTATGAAAGCGTACAGAGGAGGCTGTTCTCATCTCCGGTCCACAAAGGAGCACGGCGTGGTGGTGCAGTCAGTCCCGTGCCCGGAGCGACGCCCAGCATCCATTGCGCACCTAGGAGACCTCATCCTTTCCCGTGGGGCTAAACGCCATCTCCATGCCACTGACCCTGACATGTGTGTGCCTCGCTCTAAGCTCAGCTTGACCCCTCTTCGTGGCTAGAATGGGATATTTTTTTTATTCCCTGGGCTAAACTCAACAAAGCGAAACACAACCCGTGACCTCCCACTTTTCTCCATGTCCACGAGCAGCGCTGCTGCCATCGGTCGGTCTAGCTGCTGGAGCCGCACACCTGGGAACCGGCTCCTGGCTCTCTCTTCCTCTCAGCCCGCGTCCAGCCCCACCCCATCCTCCGCCTCTCACGCATCTGCTCCTCTGTCCCCACGGCCACAGCGGCCTGCCCTACTGCGAAGTCTGCTCTGCAACATGTCCCTAACCCCTACTCTGCCCACTGTGGGTCACCACTTGGAACCTCTGCCTGTCTGAGTGGAAGGAGGAGATGGAGCTGAGAACCAGGGACCCTCACTTACCGTCCGTTACAGTGATTCCTAACCCTTCCGGGTCATGACTTTGACAGTTGAGAGCCCTGTCCCCAGCAACACACACGTGCATGCACTCAGAGGCCTGTGCATGGGGCCGGCTTCAGGGGGGTATGACTTGTGTGGTCCCACAAGGTCCCACATTCAGAAGAGCCCATGCTTGGTTTAATGCTTGGCTGTTGCTGTCTGAAAAAAAAAATTTTTTTTAAGATTTTATTTATTGGCCCTGGCCGGTTGGCTCAGCGGTAGAGCGTCGGCCTGGCGTGCGAAGGACCCAGGTTCAATTCCCGGCCAGGGCACATGGGAGAAGCACCCATTTGCTTCTCCACCCCCCCTCCTTCCTCTCTGTCTCTCTCTTCCCCTCCCGCAGCCAAGGCTCCATTGGAGCAAAGATGGCCCGGGCGCTGGGGATGGCTCCTTGGCCTCTGCCCCAGGCGCTAGAGTGGCTCTGGTCGTGGCAGAATGACGCCTCGGAGGGGCAGAGCATCACCCCCTGGTGGGCAGAGCGTCGCCCCTGGTGGGCGTGCCGGGTGGATCCTGGTTGGACGCATGCGGGAGTCTGTCTGACTGTCTCTCCCCGTTTCCAGCTAAAAAAAAACACACACACACACACAAAAAACAGATTTTATTTATTGATTTTAGAGAGGAGGTGGGGCCTCAACTCTTTAATAGTTGCTTCTCATATGTGCCTTGACTGGGCAACTGGGCAAGCCTGGGGTTTTGAACCAGCAACCTCAGCATTCCAGGTTGACACTTTATCCACTGCACCACCATGGGTCAGGACACTGAAGTTTTTAACCATTTTCAACAAGAGGCCCACATGTTCATTTTAATGGGCCCCCAGATTATGTAGCCTGTCCTCTTTGAGTCCAGTTAGTGGGGAGAGAAGAGGAGACACTCCAGCTCTGCTTGGGGACCCCACCCCATTCATGCAGAGCCCTCCCATTCCCGTGATGGGTCTGCCCCTCCCTCACTCTCCTTCCCTGTTGTCCCCAGGCCCAGCCTGCCGTTTGTTCCTGGTCTGGTTCTGGAGTCAGCCGGGCGGTGGTGGCGGTGGCCGGCGTGGATGGGAGAGACTCGCGGGGAGGGAAGAGGAACTCTGGCGAGTGGGGTGCTTCCCCGGGACGCCCACCTCGTCCTCTCCACCGACGGGCGCACCAGAGCCTCCAGAAGACCCTCCGAGCCCCCAGGAGAAACCCACATCGGTGAAGATGGTATAAGCACTCTCACGGGGAGAAGTTGGCCAAACGAATTCAGAGGAGGTCCTAGCGCAGGGCTGGGCCAGAGCGTGTGGGTCCATATTAAAGAAAGCGGGGGTTCCTGAGGTCAGGGGACCCCTGACCAATGTGCTAGGCCTGACCAAGTCCGTTCATTCAACAAGCTTGGGCCAGGGTCCAGCCCCGGCACCAACCTGAGCCACCCCGACCCCCTTTGGGAAACCCTGATTGTCCTTCCCTGGAGAAGCTGTGAACCTCCGTCTTCTCATTGCAGACTCGCTCCTTGATTAGCCTTCGGGTTGATTTTAATAACATTGACTTTATCAATATCTGCAGAGTGTCTACCGTATGCCTAGTTATTTGAAGAAGAATAGCTCACGTTCAATGAGCGCTTACAGTGTCCCAGGTGCTTTCTGCGTACTCATCGCGCACATTATTGTTCTTAACCCTCACAAGAATCCTATCAGGAGGCCCTGGCCGGTTGGCTCAGTGGTAGAGCGTTGGCCTGGCGTGCAGAAGTCCCGGGTTCGATTCCCGGCCAGGGCACACAGGAGAAGCGCCCATTTGCTTCTCCACCCCTCCCCTTCTCCTTCCTCTGTCTCTCTCTTCCCCTCCCACAGCGAGGTTCCACTGGAGCAAAGATGGCCCGGGCGCTGGGGATGGCTCCTTGGCCTCTGCCCCAGGCGCTGGAGTGGCTCTGGTCACCATGCCCCGGATGGGCGGAGCATCGCCCCCTGGTGGGCAGAGCGTCACCCCCTGGTGGGCGTGCCGGGTGGATCCCGGTCGGGCGCATGCGGGAGTCTGACTGTCTCTCCCCGTTTCCAGCTTCAGAAAAATACAGGAAAAAAAAAAAAAAAAAAGAATCCTATCAGGGAGGGTCTGTGGTTATTCTGCTTTTACAGGGGGGGAAACTGAGGCACTGAATAGTCAAGGAACTTGTTGAGTCACAATGGTGGAGTTGGGATTTGAGCCTAAGCCCTCTGACTTCGGAGCCCGGCCCCGCCCCACTGGGCCAGTTGTTTTCCTAGTTGGAGTGTTGGGGGGAGACACTTTGAGGGAATCCCAATCTGCCCTTGCACCCCCACTGGCTACCCAGAGGCAGCAGGGTTCACTGGCTGTAAAGGGGAGAGACCGTCCCTGGTGTCCCCAGGTGTCACCTCTGTCCCGCCTTTCTCTCTCACCGCCATCCCATCAGCCACCACAAGGCTTTTAAACTGTCCAAGGAGAGAGAATGGAGCCTGTATACTTAGCTGGTCTCCTGGACTTGGGTCTCCCCTGCTCTGCCCTTCCTGCCGGTTAGTCTGAACGATCCATCCAAAGCATCAATCAGAACGTTTTGTCCCCCTGCCTAGAGCCCTCGGGGGCTCCCTATGTCTCCGGGCTGATGAGTGGTGAGAGCTCCCTTTGGGGTGGATGAGGTTTCTGTCCTTACCGACAAGGCTGCACAGTAAATGCCCTTGATCTTAGCACACAAGTGTGCTTCTATCCATGGGATAAGTTCTGAAAGGAGAAGTTGTTGAAATTCAGGTTGATGCATTTACGGTTTGCAGATTTGGTGAAGTTGTCTTACCAAAAGGAGGCACCAGCTGTGTACATAAAAGTGCCTGTTTCTCCTGGCCTTAGCCCCTCTGTACACCCTCTAGCTAGCGCGTGCGTGCGCGCACACACACACACACACACACACACACACACTCACACCTTTCTTTATATATGCTTTGACCAAGAAAAGCTAGGAGAGTCACCCGCACCCCCGGCCAGCTGGAGCTCTTCCTGGCTGGAGGGACGACAGGTTCAGGTCGCGCTGCTGCTGTGTGCAGGAAGCACAGCCGACCCAGAACACTAAGTGTACGTGTCTCCCCAGCTCCAGCAGCTCAGGGCTCGGGGAGGACAGCCCGCAGGGGCGCCGCTGGGGCCATCAGACACACAGGATCCATTTGAGGGTCTCTGGAGCCCTTGAAGCCCTTGCCCGGCCATGTCTCTGGGGCCCCCCCTAAACCCTGGAATCCGGAGGGCCAGTGCCTCACCCGCTACCACCATCCCCTTCAAGCCTCAGTGTCACCATCAGCAGAGCTGGAACCAGCAACCTGGACATACGGTGCTAGGTGTACATTGTGTGCCGGGCAGTTCCGGTGCTCGGCCTGTGTTAGCCCGCTGAGCCCGCACAGCCACCCCTGGAGGCAGCAACCTGGACATACGGTGCTAGGTGTACATTGTGTGCCGGGCAGTTCCGGTGCTCGGCCTGTGTTAGCCCGCTGAGCCCGCACAACCACCCCTGGAGGCAGGCAAGGTTTGCATTGAAATGATAGGGAAGCAGGGACTCAGAGAGGTTAAGGCACTTGCCTAATGTCACACAGCCCAAGTGGCAGAGCCCCAGGCCTCTGGGAGTCCCTGCATCACACAAGGTGGGCCAGTGCTGTGGTAGCGAGTGGCAGCTGCTCAGAGGGGTAGAAAGGCAGGGAGGAAATGTGAGCACATAACATGTGACCCTGGGGAGCCTCCTGGGTCCGAGGGGCGTGGGATGCTCTTGGCGACAGCGAGTGGGTGGGCGGGAGCACACGCAGGCTGCCTAGCGAGGTGCTGGCCCGCGGCCAGGGTGCAGGGCCGCCAGGCCTGAGTCACTCACTGTGACCTAACCGGCCCGGCCGATACTCCGGGGCTGGGACCCAACCCGGCCAGCCAGGGCTGAGGAATGCCGCCCTAGTGAGGAGCGTGGACACGCTCCACTTCATGCGCATCCACGCGGCTCTGCAGGAAGCCGGGAGGCGCTGCTTCCTTAAACAAGCCTGAAAGTGCAGCTCCTTCGAGAGCGGGCTGCTCACCCTCCCTCTTGCTTGCTTCCCGAGGGCTCCTCACACCACGGGAGGGGGTGTTAGGTGTTCTGTCCTGCACTGGAAGTTCACTTCCTCAGGTATGAATGCGTGTGCTCAAGTGTCTATTTCTCTACTCATCCCCTCATTTACTTATCCACCCCTTCACCTAATGGCTCACTGACTCATTCATTCGTTCGTTCATTCATACATTCACTCTCTCATGTTCACACATTCATGTACACATCCATTCACTTTCAACTATCCATCCTTCATCCATTTGTATCCATCCATCCAACCTATGTGAAGTACCTAGCATATTTTCCACACAAAGCTTCCTTTTCCCCCCAAAGTACTTTTCCACCCCCTCGTACTGCTATTTGAACGTACCTAGTGGAAGGGGGGCCTCTGCGCCAGTGGGACCCCCGAACCCTTGGTGTTACGGTTTCAGAGTTCCTCCTCTTGGGAGATGTGCACAGGCCAAGGCACAGCCCCAGTCTGCAGTGGGAGCCAGTGAGAGTCGCCTGAGACTTGGGGCTCTCGAGAGCCCTTTGCCCCGCGGGCCCCGTCCCTTTGATGCCAAGACTAGACCTATTCCTGGGCACTCTGGCTCCAGTGGGCGCTTTCCAGTTACTGCGCTCCACTTCTTGCGTCCCCCAGGACAAAGTAGACCGTAGTGACCCATAGACTTGAGCCCCTCCTCAAGGACCACCCTTGGGCTGCTCTTCTTAGTATAAAAGCAGAGACTTAGTCGAGGCAGGGTGGGCCAGGGCTCCTGGGGTGGGGGGTTCCCTGCATTCTGTCCTGGCCAGAGAGCAAGGGCGGGGACCCCTGGCCTATAACAGATACAGAAATAGGACACAAGCCAGAGAGCCAGGAGGAACGTCCCTTTCTTGTCCCTGTTCCTTCACGTTCCAGGCTAAAAATCAAATCCCAGGGAGGCTCTTCTGGACCCCCACATCCGGCCACTTCCCTTCCCTCCTCCCTCAGCGTCCTTCCTGCCCCCACCCGTGCCCTGCCCTCTCACACCCTCAACACACTCCTGCCCGCTTGCTTTACTGTCTCCTGGCAAATGTCACCATTTCACCGGGAAGGAAACGAAGGCTCAGAGAAGACGGGAGACCTGCTCACAGGCGCAGAGGCCGTGTGGCCAAGAGGGGTGAAGACCTCTGGGTCACAGCTGCTTTTTTTTCCCCATCCACACCAGCCAGGTACTTTATTGATAGTTTCATTTCCAGTTGAACGGCTGTAGGTAATAATAATGGCAATACCATTTATATTTCATGACTGGTTTTTACAGGTGCCGTTTCCTTTACCTTTGCTGTGCGGGCAGGTGGGCAGGGCTCAGGGTGTGTGTGTGTGTGCGTGCCTGTGTGTGTGTGTGTGTGTGTGCACCCGTGTGTGTGCGGATGCCTGGAGGTGGCCCTCACTGAGCCAGCCCCGCCCGGGAGGAGGCTGGAGGTGGCCCTCACTGAGCCAGCCCCGCCCGGGAGGAGGCTGGAGGTGGCCCTGGCTGAGCCAGCCCCGCCCGGGAGGAGGCTGGAGGTGGCCCTCACTGAGCCAGCCCCACCCGGGAGGAGGTTGGAGGTGGCCCTCACTGAGCCAGCCCCGCCCGGGAGGAGGCTGGAGGTGGCCCTGGCTGAGCCAGCCCCGCCCGGGAGGAGGCTGGAGGTGGCCCTCACTGAGCCAGCCCCGCCCGGGAGGAGGCTGGAGGTGGCCCTGGCTGAGCCAGCCCCGCCCGGGAGGAGGCTGGAGGTGGCCCTGGCTGAGCCAGCCCCGCCCGGGAGGAGGCTGGAGGTGGCCCTGGCTGAGCCAGCCCCGCCCGGGAGGGGGTTGGACGTCTGTCCTGGTGAGGAGGTGTCTGGGAACCGGGCACGCAGCCTTCCTCCCGCTCACATCACTGAGTCAGACCCACGGCGGCAGCGGGAGCAGCAGCAGCAACATGGGAGCTCCCCTGTGAGCTCTGAGGTGCCAGCTCATGGCAGAGCCTGCCCTTCTCCCCGCCGCCCAGATGGAGAGGCTGGCCCCCGTGTCCCTGGCCACACCGTGTCCCCGGATCCCACGGGCCCACATCGCCAGGCGCTGTGCCCGGCGCCGGATGGACCTGGGCAGCAGGTACCGGAATCACAGGAGGAGATGGGGGAGGTTTGGGCCACTAGTGTCTCAGGGCCAAGGCTGAAGAATGAGGGGACCACCTTGAAGACCTACTCTGTGCTGGGGGTGAATGCCATCTCAGTTCTTACATCACCCCTCTGAAGCAAGAATTCCCCTCCCATCCTGCGCACGAGGACACAGAAGCCCTGAGACGCCAAGTAAATGGCCCAAGTGGTGGAGGCATGTGTCAAACCTGGGTCCCTGGGGCCCCAGACCCAGATCCTTCCTGGGACACCACACTGCCCTGGACTCGGGTAGGGGCCGCCGATTTTCGGATTATGACAGACTGTGAGCGACCCTCAGTATGCGCTGTTTCCCCTTCTGGATGTAGGAAGTTTTAGGGACCCTGGGGCTTCTTTGGGGCTCGGGACTCAGGACCTTAACCTATGGAATCTCGGCCGGATCAATGTGGCTGTGTGGTCACCTGGGTTGACCACTGTGTCACTCCTCCTTCCTGCTCGGGTGCCTCTGACAGCCAGACCAGAATTTTTAAAGTCATTTCTTTCTCCCCACGGATGATTACAGCGTGTTACAATACGATTATTGTAGAGATTCAAGCAGCGCAGAAGTACAGACACCTGCTCCTCAGAACTCACTGCTGTTACAGTTTTGGCGTATACACTCGGAAAGAATTTTTTGGCATTCGCAAACTGATACTTGTCTAGTTCTACACAAAGAGGAGCAGGCTCCCATGTGCATCTAGGCTTCCCTCCTTCATTTAAATCTACAGACACCTTTACATGTCAGTAACATAAAGAGCTAATGCATTTGTTCTAATGTCCCCCCGCCCCCCGCCGAATCCAACTTTATAGATGTCCTTTGGTTAATTTGGAACCAATCGCTGGCTAACGGGCGTTTAGATTGGTTCCAGTGTTTAACAACTGTAAGCAGTTCTTCAGTGAACGTGCTTGGGGATTTCTGTGGGTACAACTCACTCCTAGACAGGGGATTGCAAGTGTAAAAGGAACAATTAGAATCTTGATAGATCCTCCCCGATCGATCGCCGTCCACCACTGTTCATGCCGACAGCAGGGAGGCCCCCGCTGTCCCCCTCACTTCCACCCGGGACGGAATCCCGAGGGTGGCCTGGATGTGGAGAGCAGATCTGGGGAGGGTGAGATTCTGACCCTAGAACAACGGCGCCCACAGAGCACCCTGATGCGGGAGTGACGGCGAGGCTGGGGGAGAGGCAGGGGGCTTATTTCCCTCACTCAGCATGTTCACTGCGTGTCTGCAGCTGGGGTGCTCTGCTCATTTCCCTCACTCAGCATGTTCACTGAGCGTCTGTGGCTGCGGGGCTCCGTCCCATCCTCCGCAAAAACTACTCAGGACCTAGGATTTTATTTTATCCATCTCAATAAGCCACTGACACGTTTACCTGCTTCTCTCTCTCTCTCTCTCTCTCTTTACCCATCCACCCACCAACCTACCTACCTCTCTATCATGGCTGCTCCCCTGTCCTCCCTCAATTTCTTGGTTCCTTGTGACCCCCGAGGCCTTTAATACCGACTTCCCTATAAGCGTACCTGACCCACTGAATGTGCTCTATGCTTACTGGATGGATGAACAAATGAATTTTGTTGCATTCCCTTTGTTCCTTCAAACATAACAAAAATAACACTCTTAACTTCCAGAACAATAGTTTTTCAAACTCCCAGAGTCCTGTAAGCCTTTCCTCGGAATTCCGTCGTGATTATAGTTTTGAGTATTGAAAACTGAGTGAAGGCATCACCTCCCCCGAGTGTGTTCTACCCCAAATGCTTTTTGGCCACAAGATCCTATAGATCGCTTGATCCGTAAATGCCTTAAATTGAATTTGTGGGTTTACAATGGCATCATTGTTCTCTGTTTTGTTTATTGAAAAACGATTCCACTGCCAAAAAAAATAATGTGGAAACTACTTCCCTGAGACAGGGCTGGTTTGTCTGCTCCGGGCCGGGCCGGGCCTGGCGTGTATCGGGTGACAAGGTCACTGGGTCAGTTCTTCCTCCCCTCTGAAGTTCGCTCATCTCACTGGTCACTCACACTCACTGTCAACCATTTATTTATTCAACAGCATAAGCTCCCAGATGCCAGGCCATATCTGTTTTGTTCACTGGTCCATTTCCAGCACCGAGGGCATTGTAAGTGCTCACGAAATGCTGGTTCGATGGATGAAATGCTCACTGTCTGTACGTGAAGTCCCATGATGGGCATGGGGACATGGGGGTGAATGAGATGCTCCCAGCCCTTAGGATGTGCACAGGCTGGGCCTAAATGCTGATCAGAAAGGTCTGAGCAGGGGTGACTGACTAGAGAGTCAGGGGTGTTGTCATCAAATGGAACTTCCCATAGAGTGAATGGGACACCGAGTTCTCACTCTATGTGGACTGAATTTTTTATCTTTTTTTATTTTTCTGAAGTGAGAAGTGGAGAGGCAAAAAGACAGTCTCTCACATGTGCCTGACTGGGATCCACCCAGGCATGCCCACCAGGGGGTGATGCTCTGCCCATCTGGGGCGTTGCTCCGCTGTAACTGGGGCCATTCTGCACCTGAGTCAGAGGCCATGGAGCCATCCTCAGTGCCCGGGCCAACTTTGCTCCAATGGAGCCTTGGCTGCAGGAAGGGAAGAGAGAGATAGAGAGAAAGGAGAGGGGAAAGAGTAGAGAGCAGATGGGTGCTTCTGTATGCACTGGCCGAGGATTGAACCCTGGACTTCCACACACTAGGCCAATGCTCTACCACTGAGCCAACCAGCCACGGGCCTGGACTGAATCTTAAAATAAAGCAATGTTGCCCTTGGGAGGGGTCTTCATGACCCAACCTTAGCAAGGTGACTCTGTAAGGCATTCTCTCCAACCTCACTCCTAAATCAAAATATATTTTCTTTTAATTCATGATTGCTATAAAAATGCAAAAAAAAAATAGCAAGTGAAATCCATCTCTCCCTCCCACTGCCAACACACAAGAATAGGAGCTGCGAACAGTTCAGTGTAAATCCTATCAGACTTTGTGCTTCATAAATATACTATATATTTACATAAATGTATGAGGAAAAGATGTATGATCTAATTCATGTGTGTAACACTTCTATACCTGTAGCATTTTGTGTTTGTAGTATTCCCTGTGAAAATATCTTTTCAAGGAAATACAGAGATCTATATTATTCTCTTTAAAGGCGGCATAATGTTTCATTTTAACTGTACTTTAGTGAATTCCCCTCCTGTGATGGACTTTTAGATTGTTTCCTTTTCTTTGGGCGTAGGTTGCTATTTGTATGAACTATATTACATTGTCTTGGAGACATACCTTTGGGCACTTACCCTTAGGATAAATATCCCAGAATAGAAATCATTGCATCCAAACACTTTGAAACACATTGGAAAGTGGTTTCCCAGGAAGGTTGTATCCAATTACAGACTCTCTTAGTGGGTGCCAGCTTTTGTTTGTTTATATTCTTGACAATCTTGACAGGGCAGTTTGGCTCTTTTTAGTGTTTGCTAATTGTATCTTGTTTTGTTTTGTTGTTGTTTTTTTATAGAGACACAGAGAGAGTCAGAGAGAGGGATAGACAGACAGGAATGGAGAGAGATAAGAAGCATCAATCATTAGTTTTTCATTGCGACACCTTAGTTGTTCATTGATTGCTTTCTCATATGTGCCTTGACCATGGGGTTACAGCAGACCAAGTAACCCCTTGCTCGAGCCAGCGACCTTGGGTCCAAGCTGGTGAGCTTTGCTCAAACCAGATGAGCTCGCGCTCAAGCTGGCGACCTCGGGGTTTCAAACCTGGGCCCTCTGCATCCCAGCCCAACACTTTATCCACTGCGACACTGCCTGGTCAGGCTAATTGTATCTTGTTTTAATTCACTTTTCTTGTTAGTCTAGATCAGGGGTAGTCAACCATTTTATACCTACCGCCCACTTGTGTATCTCTGTTAGTAGTAAATTTTCTAACCGCTCACTGGTTCCACAGTAATGGTGATTTATAAAGTAGGGAAGTAACTTTATAAAATTTATAAAGCAGAGTTACAGCAAGTTAAAGCATATAATAATAATTACTTACCAAGTACTTTATGTCGGATTTTTGCTGTTTGGCAGAATAAATCTTTATAAAACAACTTATTATAGTTAAATCTATCTTTTTATTTATACTTTGGTTGCTCCGCTACCACCCACCATGAAAGCCGGAACACCCACTAGTGGGCGGTAGGGACCAGGTTGACCACCACTGGTGTAGATGAACGTCTTTTCACAGGCTAATAGATTAAAAAGGCAGGAAGACCGAAGGAAAGAGTCCCTTAATAACAGGCTCAGCCACTTGAATGTCAACCTAGCTTTCCAGGTATCAATGTATCTTTAAGCCCCCAAACACACAGCCCTGTATGTGACCTCGAGCCCAGATTGGATCACCTGCACACCATTTAAATGTATCAATGGTAGAGGACAGACTGCTTCTCGAAGCCCAGTTGCACCCCTTCGTGGCTGTAGGACTCTGAGGGAGTTAACTAACTTCTCTGAGCTTCAGTTTCCTTTTCTGCGCAGAACAGGAAATGGCTGCAAATGACAGCTCCTGCCTCGTCAGAGGTAAAAATGAAGTGAATGCATGAGAAGACCTTAGTGCAGTGGGAGTAAAGAGGTCTGTACATTACATGCCAGACATGGCGGTCCAAGGGAAAGGTTCGGGAGCTGACTTTTTTTTTTTTCGGGTCACATCAGAATATCTTTTTTTTTTTTTTATACATAAAGTTTTATTAATTTTAATGGGGTGATATCA
Source organism: Saccopteryx leptura (assembly GCF_036850995.1). Lineage (NCBI taxonomy): Eukaryota > Metazoa > Chordata > Mammalia > Chiroptera > Emballonuridae > Saccopteryx > Saccopteryx leptura. Next base: position 209,818,494 of record NC_089507.1, on the reverse strand, counting down.
ATAAATCAGGGTACATATATTCAAAGAAGACATGTCCAGGTTATCTTGTCATTCAATTATGTTGCATACCCATCACCCAAAGTCAGATTGTCCTCGTCACCTTCTATCTAGTTTTTCTTTGTGCCCCTTCCCCTCCCCCTCTCCCTCCCCCTCTCCCTCCTTCCCTTCCCCCCTCCGTAACCACCACACTCTTGTCCATATCTCTTAGTCTCCTGTTTATGTCCCACCAATGTATGGAATCATGCAGTTCTTGGTTTTTTCTGATTTGCTTATTTCACTCCGTATAATGTTATCAAGATCCCACCATTTTGTTGTAAATGATCCGATGTCATCATTTCTTATAGCTGAGTAGTATTCCATAGTGTGTATGTGCCACATCTTCTTTATCCAATCATATATATATATATATATATATATACACACACACACATTATATATATATATATATATATATATTTTTTTTTTTTTTACTGTGAGTAGAGCCTTTAAGCAAACTCTTGGCCAGTACAATTGGGAGCTGACTCTTACCAGTACAGGTGTATTTCCATGTGATATGGGGAGCCCAAGGCCTCCTGGTGCTCAGGTGTATTTCCATGTGATATGGGGAGCCCAAGGCCCCCTGGTGCTCAGGTGTATTTCCATGTGATACGGGGAGCCCAAGGCCTCCTGGTGCTCAGGTGTATTTCCATGTGATACGGGGAGCCCAAGGCCTCCTGGTGCTCAGGTGTATTTCCATGTGATACGGTGATGAGCCCAAGGCCCCCTGGTGCTCAGGTGTATTTCCATGTGATGTGGTGATGAGCCCAAGGCCTCCTGGTGCTCAGGTGTATTTCCATGTGATGTGGTGATGAACCCAAGGCCTCCTGGTGCTCAGGTGTATTTCCATGTGATATGGTGATGAGCCCAAGGCCTCCTGGTGCTCAGGTGTATTTCCATGTGATGTGGTGATGAGCCCAAGGCCCCCTGGTGCTCAGGTGTATTTCCATGTGATACGGTGAGCCCAAGGCCTCCTGGTGCTCAGGTGTATTTCCATGTGATACGGTGATGAGCCCAAGGCCCCCTGGTGCTCAGGTGTATTTCCATGTGATGTGGTGATGAGCCCAAGGCCCCCTGGTGCTCAGGTGTATTTCCATGTGATATGGGGAGCCCAAGGCCTCCTGGTGCTCAGGTGTATTTCCATGTGATATGGTGATGAACCCAAGGCCTCCTGGTGCTCAGGTGTATTTCCATGTGATATGGGGAGCCCAAGGCCCCCTGCTGCTCAGGTGTATTTCCATGTGATATGGGGAGCCCAAGGCCTCCTGGTGCTCAGGTGTATTTCCATGTGATACGGTGATGAACCCAAGGCCTCCTGGTGCTCAGGTGTATTTCCATGTGATACGGTGATGAACCCAAGGCCTCCTGGTGCTCAGGTGTATTTCCATGTGATACGGTGAGCCCAAGGCCTCCTGGTGCTCAGGTGTATTTCCATGTGATATGGGGAGCCCAAGGCCTCCTGGTGCTCAGGTGTATTTCCATGTGATATGGGGAGCCCAAGGCCTCCTGGTGCTCAGGTGTATTTCCATGTGATATGGGGAGCCCAAGGCCTCCTGGTGCTCAGAGCGGTAGAAAGACCTGCATTTGAGCTTCAAACCCTCTACTTACCAACGTCTCTGAGCCCATTCCTTTATTTGCAAAGTGTGTGATTAGTTGTTTGTTTTTTTTACTTTAAATTCTTTTTTATTTCTCAGTTACAGTTGACACATAATATTCTGGTAGTTTCAGGTGTACAACCCAGTCGTTCTAATCATAGTCACAGTCAAGTCTTCCCAACCCCCACCACGGACTGCCACCTGGTGCTGCAGTCTGGGGACTGGAGGATCCGGGGACAGGCTGCAGCTTTGCCGGAAAGGCCCTTGCAGGCAAATCCTCTCCCCAGGAGGGACCTGACTACTGGCCTGGCTGTCCCTTGCAATCCCAAAAGGGCAGGTCCCTCCTGACAGGGCTTCCTGCTCCCTCTCCTGCCTCACAAGGGAGCAGAGGGAAAAGGCTCTAATTACACAGTGGGCTTAGGCTGCTCCCTTCCTGACTCTGGGAATCTCCACCCCTGTCACCCGCCTGCCCCAACCCAGGCATTGCTGATCCCCCCCCCCCCCCAGCTTGGCCAGCAGATGCTTAGAGAACGTGAGCGTGTCCTGTCCTGTCACTTATCAACCCTGGGTATCCTCATTCGTTTCGGTGCTTGCCAATCTAGCAGATGAAAATACATAGTTCCTGGTTTTAATTTGCGCTTCCCTGATGACTTGTGAGCTTCCGCCGTCCTTTCCTATCGAGTATTCTGTATTTTTTCTTCAGTGACTGTTGATCCCTCTCTGCTGTTTACTTTTTCTGTTGGATTTTGGAGGGCATAATTTCCTTCCTTATAGATTCCTAGGAACTCTTGGTATAGACTAGGTAGTAACGCTCTATCTTTTCTTGCAGATATTTTCTCTCCACTGACGCTGGTTTTGTTCATTTGTCTGTGGTGTTTTTGTTATGCAGAAGTTTTAGAGTTTGCTGTTAATCGAACCTCAGGCATTTTCGGTCATAGCTTCCAGATGATAGTTTGTTTGGGGAGATGTTCTCCTCCGCCCCCTTATTTCTTCCTGACTTCCTTCTCATCAAACACTAAAGCAGCCTCCTATCCACCCACCATTCTGACCACCATAGTCACCTGCTCCCCTTCCTGTGAGCTCTGCCTGTGTCCCTCCCTCCCTGACATTCCTTCAAAACTGAGTTGCAACATCACCTCCTCCAGGAAGCCTTCTCTCCCCAGCCCCATCCCACTCTGGTTACTGCTCTGTCCCTTGGGCTGTTTGCTCCGTCTCAGGTGTGCACAGCGTTGCTTTAAAGTATTTGTTAGAGCACTTACTATGGGCCGAATGCTTGCATGTATCGCATCCTTACAACCTTGTGTGTACTACTCTCATCATCACCTCCATTCTGTAGGGTGGGAGAGGGAAGAAGACGATACTTTCCCCCGTGGCCACACATCAGGAGGACAGACCCGGACCTAGACAGCCTGACTCCAGGGCGGGGCCGTTAGCCACCCTGTTAAATGTCTCATGTCGCTGCCCTAACAAATTGCCGCCACTTTGGTGTCTTAAGCAATACAGATGTATTATCTTAGTGTTCTGCGGCCTGGAGGCCACCGTGAGTCTCCCTGGGCTAAAATCAAGGTGTTGGTAGGGTTCTGGTTCTTTTTGGCGACTCTAGGGGAGATTCCACCATCCAGCTTCCAGAGGCCACCTGCCTCCCTTAGAGGGCGACCCCTTCCGGCCTCAGAGCCAGCAGTGGCCGGCCGAGTCCTTCCCACACGACCGTCTCCCCGGTCCTCACCCTCCGCCTCCCGTGCCCCTGTGATTACACGGGGCCCACCCAGAGAGGCCAAGATGCCCTGACCCCCCTCGGGGTCAGTGATCAGTAACCATATTCCACCTGCACCTTAATCCCCCATGCCGCGTAGCACAACATGTTCACAGAGTCCAGGGATTGTGTCCTGAGCACCTTTGTTTTGGGGGGGGGGGGGTGAGGGTAAGGTAGGACGGGAGGGGTATTCTGCCTACCACAGCCACTCGTTCATACTGCTTCTCCAAAGCTTAATCAGCTGCCCCCCACCCCGCCCCCCGGGGAAGCTGGGTTAGACCGGTGCATCAGACTCACCCGCCCGGAAGACTTGTTTCAACCCAGACTGCTCTGCCCACTCCCAGAGTTTCCCATTCAGTGGTTCTCGGGCAAGGCCTAACTAAGCATCTGCAGAGTAGATGCACATGGCCAAGTTTTCGAGTAACTGAATGTAGCATCCATCTTGAATTTAAATTAGTTAGAATGAATTTTTTTTTTAAAAATCAGTCCTTCTGTCATTCTAACCACATTTCAAGTGCTCGGTAGCCACACGTGACTAGTGGCCACCGTATCAGCTGACACATTGCCCAGTATAGAGAATAATCTGCTTAAGTGACTCAGGCAGGGGACACGCTAACATGTATGACACTGTTCAAAGGAAGGGTCAGGGCAGGTCTCCGGGGCGCACTGCCCGCTGGAAGCCCGTTTGAAGGGTCTGTCAACACTTGGCGTCAGCCAGTCGCCGTCACGTAGGGACAGGGGCCCCGGGATTATCCTCTCGCTTGTTTGTTTGTTTTGAGAACGTTGGAGCTAGAGAATTCTAAAAGGAATCCTCACATTCAGATGACGGCAAGCTCTCTGAAATGTGTTACCATCCGGTGGGGTGGCCACTCTGCTGCTTCCCGCGGCGATGGGCTGCGCCTGACCTTCCTTCCGGTCGTTTGGGAGCATGTGTCATCGCAGAGGTCACGGGCCGTCCCTCCGTCTCCTCCAGCCCTCTCAGCAATGCAGGCGGCCCCTCCCAGCAGGGCCCTGTGAAGAATGTCAGCGCAAATCCATGCATTCCCGCCCCACCCTTGAAAACTTTTGTGCAATCTCTGAACCCTGGCCACCTAACGACACTCCGACAGTGCTTCCCAAGGCTGGCCCTGCAGTGCTGGTCTGGGGTGTTGTCTGGGCACTGGGTGATTTAAAGGCACAGTCAGGGTTGGGAACCACTGGTCTATAGGCTTGGTCTCCACGCCCAGAATGCAGCTCCTTGGCTCAGCGGGTCTCATATCTGGTTCTCGCCCACCTGGGCCAGCTGCAGGGAGCATCCACGCCTACCTATGCCTTTCTCTGTCTCCTGGCCCCGCCTCTGATTGATTCAGGAAGCAGAATCGCATAGGTTACATTTCAAAGTGTGTTTATTCTCGTCGTCAATAACACAAAATAGTCATGCTTAAAAATGTGCCGGTGCCCTCTGCGACATCAGGGAGGGTTGTGACAGGTGTGGCCAGGTTCCTTTGCATATTCAGCATTCAACTGTCCCCGTCCCACGCTGAACCAGAGGCTGGTGTTGGCATTTCAACACATCGCCTCTAAAACATCCCAACTGCTAAGGCAGCGGCTGGCCATGTTGATTTGCTGAATGTTTGGAGAGGAGACCAAAGACAAGGTCCCATCACACACCGCACAGCCATTCCTCCCATGGTGACCATCACTGACCATCAACACGTCCCCTTCTGTCCCTCCTTTCTCTTCACCCCCAGCTCCTTACCTGCCCCTGTCTTCCCCACTCAACCAAGTCAAGCTGGGCAATTCCCCATAGTGATCGCCTGGCCCTCCTCCAGCCTGCCCCACTGGGGAGTTACCTCGGTCCGTCTTGCCACCGCAGATCCTTCCCCAACAACAATTCTGAGAAGGGGCGGGGACCTTCAAGAATCGGAGCAGCCTGCGGCACATGGGACAGGGAGAGAGACCTCGGCTCACAAGAGACAGAGCCAGGGCCGAGTTCGGGCTGGCGGTATTTCCTCGCGAATCCCATGTGCATCCGACCAGTGAGGGGAAAAGTCACAATTAAGGAAAAACAGTTGCACAAGAAGCTCACTCACTGCCTTGTGGTTGAGAACGTGGGCTGTGGAGCCAGACTTCCTGGGTCCGAGGTTCAGTCCCGCCTTTTACTGGCCGAGCACCTCGGGCTATGTTCCTGAGGCTTGGACCAACCTTGGTGGATGTGCGGAGGCCCGTTCTCTGGCCACACTGGGGACTCGTGGCCGCGCTGCACAGTGTGACCTGGGAACAGGGCCACCGGTAGAACTGTGAGGGTTTTAGTTCCTCCCTTTCCTGCCCCCCTTGTCCGAGCCCCTCGAGAGCTTCACCCACAGCAACGATGGCGCCCCTCTCACTGCTTCGCCGTCCCAGTGGTGACACACTTGACAACTTTTGTTTTTGTTTTGTTTTGGTTTTTTTATGCATTTTCAGAGAGGAGAGAGAGGGAGAGAGAGAAACAGAGAGAGGGAAGGGGGGAGGAGCTGGAAGCATCAACTCCCATATGTGCCTTGTCCAGGCAAGCCCAGCGTTTCGAACCAACGACCTCAACACTTAACAACTTTTGTTTTGGTTTACTCACTGCGGGTTTTCAAACTGTCACGGAAACACACAGATGCCAGTAATTTCCAAGCGCGTGACAAAGCCCCCGAGGAACCCGGGTTGCGCACCAGCACGGGGGAACAACAGACTCTCTGGAGGCCTGCTGACGAGCGGTTTTCCCAAAAAGCATAAATAGAGCGGCACAGCCAATTTTATAATTAACTGGGACTCGGTCTCCGGTGAAGCTTCTGCTCGGTGAAAACGGCCAAGCTGGTGCCCGGGAAGGGGCTGTGTGCCCGCCTCTTCCTCTGGGCCCTGGCGGCCTGCGGTTCTTTGTTTCACCACATTTGAATGTGTTTCGTGATGGAGGCATTTGGAATTTGGAATCCAGCTCAGTATGCGGGCAGGACACTTGGGGGAAAGGCAGAGGCCAGGGTCTCTGGGTCTCAGCTGGCAGGACCAGGTCACATGCAAAATGAAGGTGGGGGGCAGGCCCTTGTTAAAAATGACCACGGATTTCAACATGGTAATGTCAGAGCACTAAGCCAGGGACATGCCCTCCTAAGCAGGATCACACAGGTCACCCACCAATGACACAGGCCTGGGTACTGATCCCGCCTCTAGAAGTTAGGGGAACATCTATGGATGGGGTCTCGAGCTATGAGGAAAATACAGCCCCAGGGACTCCAGGGCCCAGAACCCCCCCCCCCAAACGGTTCTGGCCCCACCATTTTCACATGGCTTCCCAGGTCATGAGCCTGACACTGACCCCCTCTATCTCTTGGTTCAGACCTTGAGAGTACCGGGTTGGCTCACGCGATGGATGGTACTTCCGTGCTCCGGTACTTGGCTCTGTTCGGATCTGGCTGCAGGAGAGCGGGGACCGAGGCGGGCACGTGTGATAAATGGGGAAACCAGGGCGGTGGAAGTCGGACTCACAAATAAGGGGGGCCAGGTGGGGAGGAGATCGCTGACATTTCCGGTAAAAACCCAGCGAGGCGAGTCACGAGGTGCGCTGTAACTTCCTCACTGTCCTGGTGCTCAGTTCCTTCTTCTCGGTGTTCACTCTACCATATGGGGGCCCAGGTTTGGCCGCTTTGTCCAAGAAGGTGGAAAAAAGCAGAGCTTCCTCCATCCTCTGCAGCATCCTTTGTTCCCACGTGACTCTGAGGCGGCGATGCGTAAACTGGTCCATTTGCCGAGCCTAGCCCTGTGTCTGTCGCCCCTGGGAAGGGTGCTGGGGGGGCTCGCCAGCCCCCAGGAGCCCCAGGCCGATTTCTGGAGAGCCAGGAAACCTCCGGACAGACCTTGTCGTGAGCAGAGCTTTGCCTGACGTTTCTCTTCCCTCCCCACCTGCTGCAGCCCAGGCCCCGAGCTTTGCCTGACTTCTCTCTTCCCTCCCCACCTGCTGCAGCCCAGGCCCCTCGTTAGGCCAGACGAATCAGCTTCCACAGAAGAGCCCCCCGCGGGCACGCCCTGCCCCGGGCGCCCACTCCCGCCTGTCTCCTGCGGAGGGCTTGTCCATGGATGGCTTTTGGACGGAGGTGGAGCGGATCCAACAGAGGGATGAGCTGAGAGAAGACACAGGCGACGGGGGTGAAGGCCGGCCACCAGAGGGTGAGGACTCTTATGGGGCCGCTGGGCAGCAGGGAGGCCCTCGTCACAGGGGGGTGACACGTGCCAGGTCCGGACACGAGTCAGAACGTGAAAGGGCTTTGTCTCCCTCTCAGACCGTTGCAGCACCCTCTTCACTGGTCTCCCTGCTCCACCTTTTCTCCCCGCCATCCGTCACTATTTAGATCATGTCCCTCCTCAGATTAGGTCATTCGGCACATGGTTATAAGTGCCCGTGTCTTGCCAGGCACTGTTTTAGGCACCGGGGATACAACAGTGGACACAAAACAGTCTCCCCTGTGGAGCTAACATTTGAATGGAATTCTGAGTCCTCGTTCAACATCCCCATTTCAGAAAATGCTGTTTTGGTGGGTTGTTGTTTGAAAAACAAATCTCGTGGGTCCAGGAGAGAAGCAGGCCCTGGTCATCACAGTGGAAGCAGTGCCTTCGCCAGCCAGCATAGGTTAGGGGAGGACCAAGAAGTTGTAGCTGCCTTGGAAACGTTCGTTTGGTTCCCAAGCGCAGGGGCAATGTCGGAGGGAAACTTCCACGTCCGGCTTATCTGCGCAATTCAGGCTGCTGGAAAAGCTGTGTCGATATTTTGAATCACCAGCTTCAGCACCTGGTTGACCAGGCTCAACTATAGATACACCCTACCCATCAGCTCACACATGAGCACAACTTCATCCCCCAATTCTCATCTGTTTTCCCTGTAATAGGGAAGGAACTCTCCATTGCTTCCCGAGTGTGATCTGAAGTCTCCGTTGTATGAGAATCATCTGGGCGGGGAGGAAGGGGCTTCCGGTGCAGATTCCCAGATCTTGTCCCCATTGAAGGGTGTGGTTGCTGTTAGCGGGTCTCATGATCAGATGTGTGGATGTTTCTTGCGTCCACGTAAGTGTGTGTTTCTGTGTGTGGCTTTAGTTAGGGAGTGTGGCTGAGTACAGAGCATGTGTGTTCATCTGGGTGGCCTCCCTCTCTTGGCAGAAGGAGAAACTGAGACCCAGTGGCTGCAGGACACAGGCCTGTTGGACCTCCTTGGTGGCCTGGGCTTGGACAGTCACCACCGGGGGCTCCTGTCCACGCTTACGCGGACCCAGGTGGCCGCCGTACGCCGCCGGCTGGACATCTACACCCGCTCGGCCCGAAGACGCCACAAGGCTCCTGTTAGAGATGTCAGGGAGATTTTTGGGGCTTTCAATTCAGGGGTAAGTCGGTGGCACTGGGCATCCAGGTGACTGTGGGCCCTGGCTGCCAGAGCCCGCTTTTAGGCCTCCACATCGTAAGTGAAACAGTGGTTCTGCTGCCAGGCTGTGTTGGCGTGGGCCCGCATGCCACCGTGTCCCCATGTTGCCTGAAGGTCGGTGTGCTGTGTACGCTGATGCGTGTTTGCCTGTGGCCACTCTGTATCCTTGGGTGGATGCTCAGGTTCCCTCTCTCTATAACTATGATCAGTACAATTATAACGGTTTCTATTATCATGTCTATATCCTGCTGACACTTGTCACCTGACAGGTTATGGGCATTTGATTCTTTCTTGGAATATTTTGAAGTGGTCTGACATGATTAATATGACAGGCATTGAGGGCAGACTGACCTGGGCCTAATACCCCCCACCCCCAATCAGCAGCTGTGGGATCTCAGGCAAGGTCTCTGAGCTTCAGCTGCTCCATCTGTGAAGATGGGCTCATGAATGGCTCCTAGTCCCCAGGGTTGGGAAATAGAACTAACTGGACATTGTCATTTGCTTAGGAAATATCTTCAGAGAATGGGGATTCGGGTATACAATGGAGCCAGCTCAGTTCCAGGACTCCTGAGTCTCCTCTAGGTAAGTGGCTTCCGTTTCCAGGGCCCTGGGAATCCTCCAGGCTGCACGAGGGGACTGCTCTGCTCCGTAGAGTCAGAGAAGGTGCACACCTCAGAGCACTTTCCTCTTCCTGCTGGTTCCTTCCCTTCCCTGTGTGAGGGCAGGAGGAAGGAATCCCAGGGGACAAGGTGGGACCTTGAGTGGGGTTTTCTCTTCAGACCCACAGAGCTCACCCTGGAAAATTAGTTCCTGGGGCAATGAGCCTTAGCTAGAAAACTGCTTCCTAGGGCAATGGATCTGATTCCTAACAGTATTGATTTGATCCTGGGGTTTGGAGCTTGAGCCTGAGAAATCACTTTTTGAGGCAAAGGGTCTGAGTCCTCAGCAGAGGAATTTGCTTCCTGAGGTCATCATCTCATCCCTCCTAATCTTAGACAATTGCAACTGGGTTTACTTGTGCCCAAGTTTAGCTTGGGCACGAGCCGGAGCAATTGCTGCTCCCTGGGGCTCTGGGCTGGAGGAGGTAGTGGGGTGGCAGGTCCTGAGCGCCTCTCTGTTCTGTTTCCCTGGCAGCAGCAGAGCCTGAGGGGCCGCAGGCACAGACCGGTAGGGAGGAAGCCTTCCACATGGACGCTGCCTACTCAGAACAAGCCACACTGCTCCTGCAGAGGGGCAGGCAGCCCCCGGGAGGCGCCTGTGCCTGGAGCGAGGGCTCCCTGCCGGTGAGGACGCCGCCCGGAGGGCTGGTGGACAGCCCCCTCCACACACACACATTGACCATTACCCTCTACTCCTTAGCAAATTTACAGTAACCTCTACTCCAGTGTGAAAGTGCTTTCATTCACTCAAATAGAATTTTTCTATTTATTTTGAAATAATTTTAGAGTCACAAGGAGTTGCAAAAGTAGTAGAGTGTCCATGTACTATTCACCTAGTGTCTCCCAGTGGTAACATCTTACATAATCACAGTTCATCAAATAGAGTTTTTTTGTTTTTTTTTTTTTCTTTTATTTCTGAAGCTGGAAACGGGGAGAGACAGTCAGACAGACTCCCGCATGCGCCCGACCGGGATCCACCTGGCACGCCCACCAGGGGCGAAGCTCTGCCCACCAGGGGGCGATGCTCTGCCCCTCCGGGGCGTCGCTCTGCCTCAACCAGAGCCACTCTAGCGCCTGGGGCAGAGGCCAAGGAGCCATCCCCAGCGCCTGGGCCATCTTTGCTCCAATGGAGCCTTGGCTGCAGGAGGGGAAGAGAGAGACAGAGAGGAAGGGGGGGGGGGTGGAGAAGCAAATGGGCGCTTCTCCTATGTGCCCTGGCCGGGAATCAAACCCGGGTCCCCTGCACGCCAGGCCGACGCTCTACCGCTGAGCCAACCAGCCAGGGCCTCAAATAGAGTTTTTAAAGAACGACTTTCTATTTCTAAAGCATCAGAGATAATTAATGTTCAACATTATCTTATCTTTTACCCTTGATGATATGATTTTCCCCATTAAATTATGAGTGATAATAATAATGCTGAAGATACCCATATATTGATCTGTCACCATAAGCCAGGCATTATACCAAGCCCCATACATACATGGTTTAATTTAATTGTTATGTTGGTGGAAATTGTGTAAATACTTAAAAATAGTAATGGTTATAATAATTGAGGACTCACTGTGTGCCAGGCACTGTGTTTTATATGCTTTATCAAATTTAATCTTCCCCTAAAACTCTGCGAAGTGGATACTGTATTAGCCCGATGCTACAGGTAAGAAAGTTGATATGCAGAGAAGTAAAAGTATTTACCAAAATTCACAGGCAAAGTCAAAACTGGAACCCAGAACGTTTGACTCCAGCCATAGCCCATACAGCAAGCACTGGGCTGTACGATAGCCATAGCATTGTTACCTGCCACGGCATGCTTCCTTTCCCATGTTAGAGCCCTCAATGGCCATGGGACACCATCTGGTCAAGTCCTCCTGGCAAATAATTCAGCACATCTGCTCCTCGCTCTTGCTGTGTCTCACCTTGGAATGCCTGGGGCTGCCTGCAGATCCCACACTTGCCTCTAGATGGCGAGTTGAGCATCATTTATTTTTCAATTAATATTCTATCCTTCAGCATAAGGAAGAGGAGCATTGGAGTGTGTGTGTGTGTGTGTGTGTGTGTGTGTGTGTGTGTGTGTGTGTGTGTCAGGGGAAGGTGGCACAGCCAAGGGTATGGACAGACGGGGTGAGGGAGAGCAACAAAGGACCCAAACAGAAGCAATAAGAGGGAGTGAGCCCTCTCTTCCAGCCTCTCAGATTGGGAGACAGGCCATGAAAACAGCTTCCTTTTCCCGGGGCCTTGCCACGTGCTTGGCACCCTTTGTACCCCTTAGCCCGTTTTCCCCCTCACAAAAACTATGAGGTAAGCACTATTTTATGATTACAAATGGGGAATAAAAAATGGGGAATAAGATGCAGTCAGAGGTGGAGTTTGAACTCGAAGCTGGGATGGAATCCAGCCACCCCCCTCCCCCATCCACTCTGCTCCTCCTCCTCCTACCTACCCCCACCTGAGGGTAGAGGGTGGATGGGTAAAAAAGTGGGTGGGGGCGGAGCCTCAGCACACTTACCCATCATGCCGCTTGACACTCTGTCTCTACTTCCCTCCCTAGAAGTTCAGGGTCCCCAAAGGCAGACTGGGCTTGACGAGGATTGGAGATCTGTCCTCGCAGGACATGAGGAAGATCCCTGCTTTGGCCCTCATCGAGCTGACTGCGCTCTGTGACGTCCTTGGCTTGGACCTGAAGAGGAGCAAGGCAGGGAAGCAGAAGGCAACAGGTCAGCAGCCCAGCGCGTCACAACCCCCATGGCTGACGTCCTGGCTCTCAGCAAGGGCGTTGCACCGGGAATCTTGCGACTGGCTGGCTGGCTGGCAAGGAGTGAGGTTGCATTTTCTGCTTCTTTAATGGGCAGAATTGCAAATTTACAGAGCAGAGGCTGTGGATTAAAGCAGGGGCAATGAAGTTGGAACAACATTATCATTTCCTACAACTCTTAAACCTTCTTTGAAAACATGATTTTTAATCAGGGTACTATTCCCCTCCTTATGGAGACATCCTGATTTATTTAATCATTTCTCTGTTGGCGGGCATTTATTATTTCCATGTTTTTTTCTATTATGAAACGCAATCACTATTTACACACATACAACCTTTGAATGCATCTTAAATTGTTTTAGAACACACCGATGAGGCCCTGGCCGGTTGGCTCGGTGGTAGAGTGTCGGCCTGGCGTGTGGAAGTCCCAGGTTCGATTCCCGGCCAGGGCACATAGGAGAAGCGCCCATTTGCTTCTCCACCCCCCCTTTCCTCTCTGTCTCTCTCTTCCCCTCCCGCAGCCAAGGCTCCATTGGAGCAAAAGATGGCCCGGGCGCTGGGGATGGCTCCTTGGCCTCTGCCCCAGGCGCTAGAGTGGCTCTGGTCGCGACAGAGCGAAGCCCCGGATGGGCAGAACATCGCCCCCTGGTGGGCGTGCCGGGTGGATCCCAGTCGGGCGCATGCAGGAGTCTGTCTGATTGCCTCCCCATTTCCAGCTTCAGAAAAATACAAAAAAAAAAAAAAAAAGAACACACCGATGAGTCCTTGGTGTTTATTACCCGTGGGTAGTGTAGGAGAGTATTCATCTCACTGCATCACTGCCAACATTAGGCATTGTAATTTTTCTTTGCTTGTTTATTTTTTTTAAAGACAAGAAGATGGTGGATAAGGTAGACCAGGAGTAGGGGTTTAGCAGAGAAAAGGCTAGGCAGGTGACTGGAGAAGGAAGGGCCTTGCAGAGTGGATTTGGAAGGAGGAGTTCACCCGCTACGACTGCTTGAGAAGTCCTGGGAAGAGCATCCCTTTGGAACTTGGTCCATCCCTGCAAAGCACACCTCTCCAGCCCAGATCAAGGCTACTTTGGGCACCCGGTGCCCCCTGGGGCAGCAGCCCGTGCTCCCTCAACGCCTCTGTGTCCGGCTGAGAGTTTCTGCCCTAACGGTTTCGCTGTTGCTGAGCCCACGTGTTCTTCCTGAGAGCAGTTTGCACTGAGCCGGTCTCCAGAGAGCCCGGTCCTCACGCAGGGAGAGGAGTCCAATTCTCGTCGCCAGGGAGATCTTGCAGGGTGGCGCCCAGTTGTCATTCCAGGAAGTGAAATGCCCCTCTGCTCTCTGGACTTCCCGCAGAAACAGGCCTTTTCGGCGTGCCCCTCGAAGCGCTCCTCGAAGCCGACCGCAGAGCCTGCCCCAGCACCCAGGTGCCGCTGCTGCTTCAAGCTGTAAGTCATCCCCAGACCGGGCTCCTGTCACCAGTGAGAGGCTGTAGAGGCTGGCTCGGGGCACCACTGATGGCTAGCCTAGGGGATATGAGGGTGGACTTTAGAATCAGGTGACCGGCCTGACCTGTGGTGGCGCAGTGGATAAAGTGTCAACCTGGAAATGCTGAGGTCGCCGGTTCAAAACCCTGGGCTTGCCTGGTCAAGGCACATATGGGAGTTGATGCTTCCTGCTCCTCCCCCCTTCTCTCTCTCTTCTCTCTCTCTCCTTTCTAAAATGAATTAAAAAAATAAAATAAAAAACAATAAAATAGAATCAGGAGACCGCCCTGGCCGGTTGGTTCAGCGGTAGAGTGTCGGCCTGGCGTGCGGGGGACCCAGGTTCGATTCCCGGCCAGGACACATAGGAGAAGCGCCCATTTGCTTCTCCACCCCCACCCCCTCCTTCCTCTCTGTCTCTCTCTTCCCCTCCCGCAGCCAAGGCTCCACTGGAGCAAAGATGGCCCGGGTGCTGGGGATGGCTCCTTGGCCTCTGCCCCAGGCGCTAGAGTGGCTCTGGTCACGGCAGAGCGACGCCCCGGAGGGGCAGAGCATCGCCCCTGGTGGGCGTGCCGGGTGGATCCCGGTCGGGCGCATGCAGGAGTCTGACTGTCTCTCCCTGTTTCCAGCTTCAGAAAAATACAAAAAAAAAAAAAAAAAATCTAGAATCAGGAGACCAGGGTTCAAATTCTGGCTTGGACACATGCTAGCTGAGAGGCTTGGGGTGAGTTGTTTAGCCTCCATGAGCCTGCCTTTCAGCACCTGTGAAGTGGGTTATAATAACAGTACCCTCTTATTAAAGACTGAATGAGAAAAATGCATATTTAGGAAAAGCGCTCAGAATAATCCCTGGCTCATGGAAGTGGCCAAGAAAGCTAGTATTCTCTAAGCTCTGTCCTTGTTTTCATGGGAGACAAACATTCCGGTTTGTGTCCCACTTTCCAGTGGTTGCTGGTTTCAACGTTGGGTTCCTTTTTCTCATAGCTGCTGTCCTGTTTGGAAAAGAGAGGGATGGATGCAGAAGGCCTTCTCAGGGTGCCTGGGTCCCAGGCCAGGGTCAAGGTAAGGTTTGGCTTCTTCCATCCAACCGGGGCGGCCCCTCCCAGCATCCTCACGTGTGCGTTATCAGGGAGAATCCGGGCCGCAGGCTGTCAGTGTTCCGTCCTTGGTCTCTGTTAGGGTCGTGGATTCGGGAGGGGTTGAAGAAGTAGAGGCTGTCCAATATAGCATAGGAGCCAGACTGTCGACATTTGTTGAGTGACTTACACACATTAGGCCATTGAATCCTTATAAAAACCCTACAAGGTGAGTGCTGTTATTGTCCCCACTTTGCAGATGAGGAAACCGAGGCCCAGAGAAGGGGTGGAACGGCTTTTCCTGGAGCCTTGAGCCAACTTCTCATTAGTGCTCTTCCTTCCTTCAGGGGCTGGAACAAAAGCTGGAGAGAGATTTCTACACTGGCCTGTTCAGCTGGGACGAGGTCCACCACAATGATGCATCTGATTTGCTCAAAAGGTTTATCCGGGAGCTGCCGGCACCTCTGCTCACTACTGAGTACCTCCCGGCCTTCGCTGTGGTGCCCAGTGAGTGTCCCCAGCCCTCCTCCTTTGGGAGGGGAGCTTTCGATGGCCTGGGCCGGAGGGGAGGGGGAAGTGGGGGGGAAGGTGGGGCTACCTGTTCCCTGTGCTTTCAAGCGGACAGGGGAGGAAGTGCATGTGTGTGTATGAGTATGTGCGTGAATGTATGTGTGTGCTTATGTGAAGATGTATGTGTGTGTACACACACATGTGCACGTGTATGATGTGTATCTGGTGTGTTTGCATGTGTGTGCATATGGGTACATGTGTATGATGTGTATCGGTGTTGGCACGTGTGTGAACATGTGTATATGTGCATGTATATGATGTGTGTCAGTGTGTGTGTGCATGTATAGTGTGTGTGTATATAGTGTGTGTGTGTATAGTGTGTGTATGTATAGTGTGTGTACATGTATAGTGTGTGTGTGTATAGTGTGTGTGCATGTATAGTGTGTGTGTGTTGTAGATGTATGTGCTTATTCACATGCTGTAGAGATGGAGCCTGGGGACCAGCCCTGCTCGGGATGCTGTCTGAGCTGGCACAAGCCCAGGAAACAGTGCCAGGCCTCACAAAGGAGGGTCGCCTGGCTGGCCCTGGCCTTCGGGCTCTGTAGTCTCCCCTCTCCAAGAGGCAGCCCCAGACGGAGGGAGGGCCAGCCTCTGCGCCTCCCTGGGAGCCCTGCGACCACACTCTAGCCGTCTCCCCTCTCCCCTCTCCCCTCCTCCCCCCTCCCCCTCCCCCTCCCCCCTCTCCCCTCTTCCCCCCTCCCCCTCTCCCCTCCCCCTCCCCCTCTCCCCTCCCCCTCCCCCTCTCCCCTCCCCTCCCCCCTCCTCCCCCCTCCCCCCTCCTCCCCCCTCTCCCCTCCTCCCCCCTCTCCCCTCCTCCCCCTCCCCCTCCCCCTCTCCCCTGCCCCCTCCCCCTCTCCCCTCCCCCTCCCCCTCCCCCCTCTCCCCTGCCCCCTCCCCCTCTCCTCTCCCCCTCCCCCTCCCCCCTCTCCCCTGCCCCCTCCCCCTCTCCCCTCCCCCTCCTCCCCCCTCCCCCTCCCCCTCCCCCTCCCCCTCCCCCCTCCCCCCTCTCCCCTCAGCCATCCCCGACCCCAGGCAGCGCCTGCAGGCCCTCCACCTGCTCGTCCTGGTCCTCCCGGAGCCCAACAGGAACACCCTGAAGGTGAGAGTCACCTCCAGCCACCTCCACTGTGTCATCTGGGCCCGCAGCCTCAGTAATGGCCCCAGAGGTGCCCACTCGTTCACTCACTCATTCAGTCGACAGCTCTGCCCGGGGCTGGCCAGGTCTTCCTGGAGACTTTCTCCCTAGAGAAAGCAGACTGGGCCTGGAAGGCACAGCGTTTCCTGCAGCGTGCGCTGCTGGGCGCCATTGTCCGCGCTGCCTGGGAGAAGCACTCTGTGCACGGGTAAGATGGGCGGACACTGGGTTAGCGCAGTGTGCTGAGGATCACTCTTCCCTACACGACTTCTCAGAGCCTTGCTGTGCTAAGGCCTGTGGATCTCCGAGTGGGACGAGGTGTGTAGCAGTTTCCTGAGGGTAGCTGTTCAGGGGCCTCTCCTGTTAGGAAAGCACTGCCCGGCACCGGGTCTGTGGGGCACCGGTGTGGGAAATGCTCTCAGGGAACTCTCACTGTGTGTTATGTGACTGGGTGCTCAGGACTGGGGGCGGGGCCCGGCCGGGGCACAGCCTGGCCTTCGCTCCCGCACCCTCCTGGCTGTCCTTGGTGTTAAGCCCAATCCGGAGGGACCCGAAACATTGAAGACACGAACAAGGTCCGTCGATTACACACCAAAGCTTTATTGTCTAGCTTGGCCAAGCGGCGGCAACTCCGACAGAAATCTGAGGGAGAGCGCGCCGGCCCTTTGTTTTACCTAGTTTTTATAGTTTTGTAAGTGGGAAGTACAGAAGCAAAAATTGTAATTAGGAGCCCTTTACCACTATTGGTTATAGTCATATGTCCTTTAACGTGATAGGACCATGTTCAATTTGCAAGCCATACATCATTTTGGAGAAAACAAAATTTACAAATCAACACAATGGTAGAAAGGTGTCTCTTTACATATTAAAAGGCATTCCTATATTTTCTAGTGTTCATCCGCCATCTCTCTGTCCAGAGTCACACGTATTAAGCATATGCATTTACATAGGAGAGGTAGTTTCCGTGGGGACAAATGCCCGCAAATGGCTCATAGTTATAAGAAAAGGTTTATTTTGGCTTTTCTCTCCCTGCACCTGGCTAGCCATTCACCCCTTTCCCCACAGGTGTGGTGGAATGTCTGGGAATCCATGTTTTCCTCCCCTTTGCATTTATAATACAATGCCAAGGGCCATCCTGGTCATGCCAATCACACAGTACAGAGACTATTCTCACAATTTCTCTGCATACCTTAACCCAAATTGATAAAATGTTCTTCAAGCCTCTTAAAATATTAATATTAATTCTGTAGTTTTTGGTACCTTACAACACCTGCGGGTGAAGTGGCGCAGTGGCTCCTCACTTGGGACAAATCCCCGACTTCCGCCAGTGTGAGGCTGTGAGGGGCCCCAGGTCCACTGGAATCCTTCTCTGGTGTGGATGCAGGAGGCTCCCAGGAGTGTTTATGACCAGATAGAGCTGGGCTCCAGTGACCTTCCCTCCTTGTGCTTCAGCTTTGTTAAAGAGACAGCCTCTTTGAATTCCTGGTTCCTTTTCAGCAACTGAGGATAATGATAGCATCTGTGTGCCGTTGTGTCTGGGGAGTACAAGAGCTAATACATGAGGAGTCTCAGAGCAGAAGCTGTGGTACTCAGCAAGTGTTCAGTACATGCCTGCCGCCTGCCTGCCCTCCTCCCTCCCTCTCTCCCTCCCTCCTGCCCTCTCCCTCCCTTCCTCCTTCCATTCTTCCTTCCTTCCTTCCTTCCTTCCTTCCTTCCTTCCTTCCTTCCTTCCTTCCTTCCTTCCTTCCCTTCCTTCTTCCTTCCTTCCTTCCTTCCTTCCTTCCTTCCTTCCTTCCTTCCTTCCTTCCTTCTTTTCTTCCTTCCTTTCTTCCTCCCCTTATTCCTTCCACCTGCTTTCCTTTCATCCATTCTCATTATCCATCCATCCATCCATCCATCTTTTCATCCTTCTATTCCTCCCTCCTCCTGTTCATCTTCACTGGCTATGTGGCTTTGGACACATTCTCCTTGCCACAGTTTCCTTCTCTGTACAATGGGTACAAGTGGTGGAACCCACTTTACAGAGTTGTGAGGATTAGATGAGATGACAGATGCAGGCAAGATGCTAACTGAGGGGCCAGGAACACACAGGACACTTAGTAAGCAGCAGCTGTCACCACCGCCCCCTCCCTTCCCACGGTGTCTGCCCCCCTAGTCTTCCCTTGCATTGTGGGCAAAGTCAGACTCCTCAGATCCAGAGAAAGGAGCTGTCTTGGGCTCGCCTGGAAAAGACCCGCTTCCCAGACTGGTGGCTCTTTTCTGCCTGGAAGTCTGGCCCAGCTGTCTCATTACCCTCTGAGGGAGCAGTGACGGGGACAAATTTGGGTCATATTTTGCAGAGCAGGAAATAGACACAAAGAGGTCCTGGGGTGGGCTGGCGGCAAAGCTGGAACTGAAACCCCGATCCCAGCCCCTGGCTCCTTCCAAGCCCCCCAGTCGCAAAGCCAGATATTCTGGGGGACAGCGGGGGACACCAGGGTCACGCTGAGGTTTGAAGATCTGAGGGGGTCCTGTGCCCTTCCTCAGGCACTCTTGGAGTTCCTCAGGAAGGTGGTGGCCCGGGAGCAGAGCAACAAGATGACACTGTGGAACGTCTCCACGGTAATGGCCCCTAACCTCTTCCTGCACCGGGGGCAGCCCCCCAAACTGCCCCAGGGCAGGGAGAAGCAGCTGGCGGCGGGCGCAGCTGAGGTGGTGCAGATGCTGGTGCACTACCAGGATCTGCTCTGGATGGTGAGTGCTGGGGGCCGCCTGCAGGTGCGGCCTATTCGGAGAAGTGTCTGCTCAGGTCCTTTGCCTCTTTCTTTCTTTCTTTCTTTTTTTTTTTTTTTTTTTGTATTTTTTTGAAGTGAGAAGCAGGGAGGCAGAGAGACAGACTCCTCGCCTGACCGGGATCCACCTGGCATGCCCACTAGGGGGCGATGCTCTGCCCATCTAGGGCATTGCTCCATTTCAACCAGAGCCATTCCATTGCCAGAGGTGGAGGCTATGGAGACGTCCTCAGCACCCGGGGCCAACTTTGCTCCAATGGAGCCTTGGCTGTGGGAAGGGAAGAGAGAGATAGAGAGAAAGGAGAGGGGGAAGGGTGGAGAAGCAGATGGGCACTTCTCCTGTGTGCCCTGCCCGGGAATCGAACCGGGGACTTCCCCACACCGGGCCATTGCTCTACCACTGAGCTAGCTGTCCAGGGCCTCCTTTGTCCATTTCTTAATTTTTTCTTTGGGGAGTGGGTTGGTGTTGACCCTCTACTTATTCTTCAAGACCTGTATATTTCAAGGGTCAGCTCCCCGGTGGAAAGCCCTGCCCCTCCCCCCATGCCCCTTATTATCAGGGTCCGTGGAGACATGACTCCTCTGACTCCCTCTGCTGGCTTCTGATTGAGAGAAGGGAATGAATGGGTCGATCTGAGGGTCTTTGTGGGAATTTGTCAATGCAGGGCTGTCTGGGGGATCTCCAAGCATCAGCCCGCTCCAGGTGTGTGTGTTTGGGGGACATCCCTGCCTCAGTGTGGCCATGAGCAGCCATCCCACAACAGGTGTAGGACCCTCCAGCCTCTGTCTGGGGAGACCCCTGTCCACTAAACCCGAGGGTGGGCTCTCTCGATGGCTTCTATGTATTGGCAAGTCCCGTATGGGGTGCTGGGACAAGGAAGACGCCACAATGACTCTGGCGGGCTCTGCCTCTCGCCCCGGCAGCCCCGTGCCCCTGCTGAGACCAGATTCTTTCCGGCCAGGTCTCCTCTTTCTTGGTCGCCCAGGTGCGAAAACTGAACGACAGCAGCAGCCGGCGTCCCCAGCTCTGCGACGGGGGCCTCAAGACTTGGCTGCGAAGGATACATGCAGACAAAGACAAGGCGGAGGGTGGCCGTGAGGCGGTGAGTGCCCACCCACACCCCACACGTCACACCCCACACCCTCAGACTGATGGAGAAAGAGGCGGCGGGACCTAAGTACATCCTCCAGGTACGCCTTTACCAGGCGGTCAGGAACGGCGCTGCCGATTGCGGCCACCAGGGGGCGCGCCAGCCCCACCGCAGCGAGGGAGGAGCAGATGTCTCAGAAGTCAGGGAGAGGGCTAGTCTAAGGAGGAACCTGGTGCCTGCCCGTTTTTTTAGGCAGCCCTATGTGTGCCTGACCGAGGGTTGGGAACGTGGGGGTTGCTTTGTGGGATGTGGGGTGATCGGGAGCGGGACGAGGTAAGAGAAGGGAAAGGCCTTCCAAGAATATTGATGGCTCCTGGGATGAGTCCTGAACAGTATTGTGTTGTGCATGATGATCACGGGTGATGGGTGTTTATATAAACCTATGTGCATGTGTTTGTGGGTGCATTTCATGCACTCCTGTTGTGTGTACCAGTGTGAATGCACGTGCACGCATGTTTCTATGCCTGTGTTTGTGTGTGCACACCGAGGGTGCGTTCTGTATGTGGACCAGGTATGATCTGTGCACAAGCGGCTGGTGTGTTGTGTATGCTGTGTTGTGTATGTATCTTTAGCGCATTTGTGTAAGTGCACGTGCGTGCATATTTATGTGCATACATTTGAACTCCAGGTAGGCACCTGTGTGCCCATGCATGTGCCTCCTTCTCTCTCTGCAGACTCCCAAAGTGGCAAAGATCCAGGTGGCCTGGCTCATCAAAGACACCCTGGAGGTGCCCCTGACCCCCAGCACCAAAGTGGCTCATGTCCTCAGGCAGTTCACAAGGCACCTCCGCTCCAGTTTACAGGCTCAAGAGGGCAGTGAGGACAAGGAGAGCCTCCTCCCACGGTAAGGGGCACCTCCCAAGACAGGAGCCTCTCCCTGCAGGGAGCAGGTCCAAGGAGGGGTCAGCACCTCGGAGCTGAAGGCCATCAAGGGGCGTTGCACAGGCTGCTGGCCTTTCCCTTCGTGGGGTGGTTGGAACTGGGTTCTCCAACCTTCTTAGAGAGCTTCTTGGCCTCAAATAATAATGATAAAAGCATTCATTTGTTCAATTTAACAGGTATTTAAGTGAATGCCTGCCATAGGCCGTGTACTATGTGGAATGCTAGAATCACAATGAAAAGAACAGATGGGGATCTGGACTTACAAGGTCATAGCCCTGTGGAAGAGACAGATATAATTCAAATAGCCACAAAGTCAACATCAAGTTGCAAACTATATTCGGTTTTATAAGAAATACAGGGAACAATGTGAATGCAAAAGAAGGTACCTGGTATAGGGGATGAGGTAAGACTTCCAGGCACAGAAAACTGCAAGTGCAAGGGTCCTGAGGCAGCCTGGCCAAAGAGCTGCAAGAGGATCAGAGGGGCTGATATGCAACTATCATTACAGTATACCAGGAACAGCTTGAGCTCTTGGGAGCCTCCTGGATGGAGTTGGCAGGAAAGCCTCTTGAACTGTCCATTACTAGCCAGTGTTTGTACAGATGGGAAAATTAAGGCCCAGAGAGTGGAAGAGGCTTGCCCAGAGCCACAAGGCAAATTGGGAACAGATTGTGTAACTGAACTCACATGATACTTATATGATAGCTATAATTATCACACATAATCACACAATATCCACAATTCATTTTGACCCTAAATTTGCCCCTCACAGCTGACTCCTGTCTCCACATGTCACACCCCCATCCCACCCTCATAGCTTCCATTCTGATGCCCACCACCCGGAGGCCTTGTGGTGGGGACCCATGACTGGCAGTCCCTGAGTGCTGTCCACCTGCCTCTTCCATGTCTCTAGGGCTGGGCTCCTGCATGGCTCCAGCCTTCTCAGGAGGGTCCGTGTGTCTCATCTCCTGGCTGGGACCAAAGATTAGTGAGGACCGCCCCTTGCAGGCCTGGGGTCCTTACGCAGTTGCTGGTCTTGCAGCCGGGAGCAGAGGAGGTTGGTGATTCTCTCCTCTCTGTCTTGCTCTTGCAGCAGCAGGTTGAGGAAGTCAGCCGACTTCTTCCTCTACGAAGTTGGAGGGAATATCAGTAAGTTTCCATGGGGAGTGGGTCTGAGCCCAGGTCCCTGGGGCTCTCTGACCTTGAGGGCTCAGGGGGGTCCCTCTGGGGGAGGCCAGAGCCCACCTGGGTGGAGCCTTTCCCACCTGGGCCTGTTTCCCATGAAACCAGGTGGAACCCTGCTATGAGGTCAAGGGTCAGCCACTCCTTAGGATTCCGTCTTGGAGTCTGGAGTGTGGCCTGGAGTGGCCCCCAGCGTGGTGAGGCCGAATTTTTGTTTAGTGTGATGGTCATCCGTACCACCAGTGAAAGTGCTGCCTCTGGGCCACCCTAGCCGAAGTGGACCTGCTTGTGGGCCTATGGCCATGGGTTCCTTCTGTCCAGCTCCAGAGGCCCCTGCGTCGTGGGAACCGAGGATGCAAGGCTGTCCACCGCTGCGCTCTCTACAGCGATTCTCAAACTTTAGGGCTGGGGCCGAGTCACCTGGAGAACTGTTAAGATACAGGCGGCGGGGCCCTGAGAATCTGCATTTCTAACAAGGTCCCAGCAGCTGTTGAGAGCCCCAGGCCGAGGAGCAGAGGCTAAGACAAGGCTTGCGGAGTGGTGATGCGTGGAGGCGGGGTGCTGCTTAGAAAGAGCCTGAAAGGGAGGGAAGGACAAGGGTGAAGTATAGCCTTGGTCACAAGGGGGCGCCGGAGCGCCGAGTGCATCAGCGTAGCTCCATAGAGGCTGCTGGGAGGACGGTCTTCTTACCTCTGTATCAGTCAGTCGTTGGCTGGGGGCGGCCCTGGGGGCGGGGCCGTAACCTCCACGGCGGCCAGGCATCGGACCAAAGCGAAGGGTAGCTGTGAGACTCAGCGGCCAAGACTGACACAGCCTGGGCGGTGCGCTGGCCCCGGGAGGGGCTTTGGGCAGGCCAGCATCCTCCATAGACACTGCCGTCAACCTCCTTGTCCCCTGCTTCCCACAGGTGAGCATCGCCTGGACCCAGACGCCTACCTCTTAGATCTGTACCGCGCCAACCCCCATGGCGAGTGGGTCATCAAACAGAGCCCCACCTAAGCCTCGGTCTGTAAGGAGCAGCCCTGGATGCCACACCCCGCCCCTGTGCGGTGTAGCCGACGTGGGAGCACAGCTGCTTAAGGGGGAGGTGTAGCCCTTCCTGCAAGGCATCTTCTCCGCAATGCCCCTCAGGCCCTCCCTGTAGACCCCTAGCCCCATGCCCTCCCTGGCAACCAGGACGGTCCTACACCGCTCTTGATTATGACCGCCCCACTTGGGCGACCAATTTTTGTCCGTGATTTCCAGCCCCGAGGAGAATAAAATATGCAACACCTCTATCGAGAGGCAGGTGTTATTTTTGTTTCCAGGGGGAAAATTGTTTTCAAGGAGCCCTACATGGAGAGTGGGACAGACATGGAGAAAGGCCAGGAGAGCTCTGTGGCCTTGGGCCAGCCCCTGGCGGTCTCTGAACCCCCTGGAAAGCTGAAGGGTGTTGGGCCTCAGGAGGGGAAGGCTAACACTGGAGCCGTGCATGACCCTCAGACAACGGGGAAGAGGACAAACCTTCCTTCACAGCTCTCATGCGTGCAATTTTGCTTTGGGCAAGCTTGTCATTTTGTAATATGATATTTAAATTCTGTTTGAATATTAAAGACGCAAGTTAAACGTCACTTTTTCCTTCAAGTTTTTCCCTTTCCCCAGCCCAGCGCTCCACGGGCTGGGCGGGGCGTGGGCCGTTGTCCTTGCAGTGAGTTAATATCGAGCTTGGGGATGAGAACGCCTTCTGATGTTTCTCAACACGGTCTGGCCACACCTTGGACCTGCAGCCACGTGGAGGAGCCCAGGGGGAGGAAGGGAGTCATAAGAACAGTCGTTGGGGACGGGCACTGCAGGGACAGCTTCTCTGAGATCCTGTCCTCACCCCCTCATCTCCTGTGGTCCCAGGTCCCCTTCCTTCTTTCCTCTATCCCGAGTCTGTCTCCTCAGGGCAGGGGAAGCCTCACTCACTCATTTGTTCAACAATGAATGTCTCTAATATTTGCCAAGAGTTTTACAAGTTTAATTTTCACAATAACCCAGCGCCTCTGTCTGTGTAAGAAGCAGGGTCTGGAAGAGTGGATGAATGAATGCACCCCTCTCTGCCCCCCCCCTTGGGGCCCTGCAGGAACTGTTCCCGCCCCACCTGACTTGGTTTGATGTGTGAAAACGAGGCAATACCCCTGAAGTACCTACAGCAAGTGCTCATTCAGTGCCGTCATTAGTTTGAGTGATTATTAACAAGAGTCAGGCAACCTGGAATGGTGGCTAATGATACCATGTGCCCCATGCTTCCCAGCATGTGTGCTGGTCCCCTGGCGTGCCTCACTGCATCACTTCCAGGGCCGGGGTGACAGGGAGCTGTGTAGTTGGAGGAACAATCCTTCAGCGTGGGCAGGAAGAGGGACAGGAGCCCCACTGGGTGCCCAGAGCCCGGGCCTGGCTGTGCTCACTGTGCACGCAGAGCAGGTCGTCAGCTACCAGCGGAGGGTCCCAGTTTAATCACATGTCAGTGTGCCCATTCATCTTCGCGCTATCTGAGGGCTCATCGTTCCCCCCCCATGGCATCCTAGTGATTGATGATCCTGCACCAGCCCCGCTGCTGGGTTAGCACAGCTCACAGTGAGCGCTCAGCTTCTCTGGGCTCTTTGCAGGCTGGGGCCAGTGAAGGCTGGGATCATGTTTCTTTTGTGAATGCCTGTAGGCCCTGGCTGGTTGGCTCAGTGGTAGAGCGTCGGCCCAGTGTGGATGTCCTGGGTTCGGTTCCTGGTCAGAGCACACAGGAGACGCGCCCATCTGCTTCTCCAACCCCCCCTCACTTCTCTCTTTCTCTCTCTTCTCCTCCCCTCCTGTAGCCATGGCTCGATTAGAGCAAGTTGGCCCCAGGTGCTGAGGATGGCTCCATGGCCTCCACTTCAGGTGCTAAAAGTCTCTAGTTGCAACAGAGTAAGGGGCCCCCAAATGGGCATAGTATTGCCCCCTAGTGGGCTTGCCGGGTGGATCCCAGTCGGGGCGCATGCGGGAGTCTGTCTCTGCCTCCCTTTCTCTCACTAAAAAAAAAAAAAAAAAGTATGCCTGTTAAGGACTAAATTGTGCACCATCCCCCCAAATTCACATGTTGATGTTGGAGCCCTAGCCCCCAAGGCGACTGACTGTATTTGGAGATGGGGCTCTTAAAGAAGTAATTAAGGTTAAAGGAGGTCATGAGGGTAGGGCCCTAACCTCATAGGACTAGTGTCCTTATAAGAAGACAGTGAGACAACAGAATGCCCTCTTTCGTGCACACAGAGGAATGGCCATGTGAGGACACAGTGAGAAGGCGGCCACCTGCAAGCCAGGGAGAGAGTCCTCACCAGAAGCCAAAACTCACAGCACCTTGATCTTGGACTTCTAGCCCTCAGAACCGTGAGAAAATAAATGGCTGCTGTTTAAACCTCTAAGCAGACTGTGACGAGCTCTCTCTGCCTCCAGCTTCTGGGGGGAGGGGGGTTGGAAAGATGCCACCAATGGGAATGTTTCCTTGAGCAAAGGGCAGAAATGACCCCTGAACCAAGAAAGTACTTCACCTGGCATTCAGGTGAGTGCCTCTTGGGAAGAGTTAGCTTTTAGAGGTGGTCACACGAGGGTGGAAGGCAGACCTCGGGCTCCAATCCACCTCCGTGGGGCAGCAGGTAACCTGCCCAATCTCCCTCGGCTCCCAGAGGTTCAACCTGCTGTCCCTCCATCACCACAGAGGGCGGGGAGCGAGACACGAGGGAATCTGCAGTCACTTGACAATGACATTAAGTGCCCACCATGAGCCCCGCCCTGGGTTAGGCTGGACCGGAGCAATAATCAAGACAGAACGGGTTCCATCCCTCGTGGAACTCACAGACTATCGAGAGAGACCCAGTGACTTAGAAACCCAATGATCTCACATCGTGATAAATTCTGATAAAGGAAAGCACAGAGAGGGGAGGCGGGTGTGTGGGCAACGCGGGTGGACCTTGGTTTCGACTGGCCCGGGAAGGGTCTCAAATTGGAGGCCCCCCGGAGACTGCTCTGGGGTCTGGCTGGGCCCCCTCACTGCCCCCAGAGGAGTCTCATACATTCTTTGAGGCCTTCATTTAAGTTTCCCCTCTGAGAAGCCCTCTAACGTGAAATCAGAAGGAAGCTCCGCCTCCCGTGACCTCTCCAGCACTTGCCTCTTTGGCGTCTGCTGGGCCCTGGGAGCAAGGCGAACGTTCCGCAGGCTGCCGCTAGGGGCGGGGCAGCCCGGCCTCCGGCTGGGGGTGCGGCCGGGGGGAAGG
The DNA here is from genome assembly GCF_036850995.1 of Saccopteryx leptura. Lineage (NCBI taxonomy): Eukaryota > Metazoa > Chordata > Mammalia > Chiroptera > Emballonuridae > Saccopteryx > Saccopteryx leptura. Next base: position 209,791,785 of record NC_089507.1, on the reverse strand, counting down.
GGGGCGTGGCGCCTGCGCCTGGCTGTGGACACGTGACTCTCCTGCCAGGCCCAAGAGTCCCTTCTCCCTGCCTGTCCCTCACACCTGAGACCGCAGAACACGTGTAACTGGGATCCTGAGGGGGGTCTGCAAGAACTCCATCCGCAGGCTCAGAGGTCTCGGGTCTTGGTTCTCAGGCCTGGATAGGGAACAAGAGAATGTAGCTGCTGTGCTTTGCAAGTCCCTGGAACCAAGGCTGGGGTGGAGGGAAGGAAACCCTTCCTGCTGGTCCCCTGTCCCTGGGATGGGGAAGGTCCGGGGCGGGAAGGGGGGGTACTGAGATGTCATCTTTTGAGATCGTCACCCCCCACCCCCCGCCACCTTGCATTCTGTAGGGAAGGGAATGGGAGCCACTTGTCATTGTCCCTGAATACTGGCTGGCAGGAGGCCCAGGGAGGGGCTCCGCAATAGGAAATCTGCAGCTGCCTGTCTTTAAGGTAAAATTACCGTAATTATTCCAATTACCAAATCCATCAAGAGCTTTGCACAGAGGAGGCCGGTGAACAATCGGGTCTGAGAAGCGTGACTCCTGCGGGTGGGGGCATAGAGTATGGGAGGGGGCAGCGACTGATGTGAGGCCAGCCTCTGGACTGGGGTGGGGGTGGGGAAACGCAGAGAAATCATGATTAGCTGAGACCCCACTCTGCTCCCCCAGTGAGATTTCCCTCCGGTACTGAAAAGAAAAAAAGAAAGCTCTGGCTCCTCTTCTTTTCCAGAACTCCGAGCCCAACGGCCAACGGACTTGGACCCCTTTACCTTCTCCGAGAGCCCGAGTAAGAAAGCCAAGAGCGAGGCTAGCATCTCGAACTCTTGCTCTGCCCCAGGCCCAGTGCAAAGAGCTTCCCGGACTTCACCCTTTCATTCCGTGAGGCAAGTTCAGCCCCATTTTGCAGACATGGGTGTTGTGCCTGTCCTCGTGGCCCGGGTCCTCGGGAAACCAGACCCTGGGTACGATGTGCCCCTGTGTTCCTCGCCCGAGCCCCACCGGTAAACCTGTGCTTGGTGCACACTCAAGAGATGTTTGTTAAAAGGAAATGGATTTGGTGGGTTATGGCAAAAATCACCTAAGTGGACATATCCCCTTAACTCAGCCCCCACCCCCTCTTGTGACTTCTCCTTCCAACCTGTGGCTTGGACCCTGGTAAACGGGGCTCCTGGTGGGACTCACCCAGCATGGGATAGGGCTGTGACTGCCAGGCCACCCCACTGAGACAGCGGGTGACGCTGATCACCCGTACAAATGATTTCAGTGCTGTGGAGTGGTGTATACTTTACCACAACTATAAATAATCACATAACATAAAATTTACCATTTTAACTATTTTTAAGCGTACAGTTCAGTGGCATTAAGTACATTCACATTGCTGGGTCGCCATCACCAGCACCCAGCTCCAGAATTTTTCATCTTCCCGAATAGAAACTCTACTCATTAGGCAAACAAGTCCCTCTTCCTTCTTTCTCCCCTCCTACTATAACCACCGTGCTATTTCCTGTCTCTGTGAATTTGACCGCTCTAAGGTACCTCCTATAAGTGGAATCATACACTTTCCTTTTGTGACTGGCTTATTCATTAACTATAACATCTTCAATGTACACATTTGCCCAACTCAAACTGTCCACTGAAAATGGGCGGTTTTTACTGCATGTAATCGATACCAGCAAAAGAAAAACTCCAAACCTTACCTCAAAGGGTTAAAACTAAGGTTCAAGTTTGCCTGTTGTCAAGAGTAAATGAGTTCATGCCTGCAAAATGCTCTGATTGGAGCCTGGCGTAGAGTAAGTGTGCAAGTCAATGGTACCCTAAAAACAAGACTTTTGCTCCGTAAACGGGGCAAGAGAGAAATAAACACAGAAGGTGCACACGGGGAGGGTGACAGGGGAAGCGGATGCTGGGATCTTGGCTTCCTGGGGTCGGTGGTTCTCTGTTGGCCCAGGGGAGTGGGCCCATTGCATGTCAGTGTCTTCTGGGCCCAGGGACAAGCCACCTGCAACTAGTCCTTGCTTAGCCCTGTCCTGGTGTTCCTCATCCACCCACCAAACATGCACACTGGGCCATCACCCGGTATGACAAAGCACAGGAATAGCTGCTTCCATTTACTGAGTGCATCTTATGTGTGGGATGCTGCTCAGTGCTTGACGTTTTAGGGTGAACCAAATAAAAGCACCGATATTTGACCAGCTTTCAGCCCCAGAAGGAGCAGCTTACTATAGGGTTCAACCTGATGTGTGATCGCTTTCGTCCCAGTGGCAGGCCTGTAGAGGAGATAGTGTTGTTCCACCTGCTGTGGCTGCGAAGACTGAGGCTCAGGAAGGTGACAAGACCAGCCTGTCACACAGCTGTAAGTGGCTGGATTGGAACCCAGGTCTGACTTTGAAACCCTTGTTACATGTTCCTTGCACTCGAAGTCAGCTAGTGGGGAGATGAATGCATGTATCTCTCTGGGTCTCCCCACACCCCTACTACTGAGCAGTCTCTGACTCCCCAGACAGGCTTCTTCCTGCGGTTCTTCAGACACTGGAGATGAGTCCTTGGCCATCCAAGGATGACAAGGTCCTGCCACCCCCTGCACATGCCTCTCCATCCACCAGGGAGTCTTATTCTCTCCTGACCTGCTTCTCCCTGAAGCTTGGGGGGCTTGATGTGCGGGCTGGGCCCTGGCCGGGTGGTATTTGTGCTTCTCTGTTGCCCCAGGAGCTGGCCTCATTCTGCCCATCTTGTCCTCCCTGGAAGCCAGCACCTTACCAGCTCTTCCTCCTTAAAGCCTCCCTCAGATTGGGGTTTGTCTTAATTCTCAGCTCATTAGCAGATCAAAGCGGACAGAGATGCCCTGCTTCTAAGGGATCCTCAGGCAGCCCCCTCCTCACTCTGCATAAGTCGCCCCCACTTGGCAGGAGGGAAGGGTCTTCCCTTTGGTTGTTCTTTGTGGAGCCGGAGAGGGGCTGGGACCCGGCTCCAGTTTCTGCCATCCACAACTGGGCCAGAGATGCAGCTGGCAGGGGCTGAGGCCCGGGCGCTGGGAGGCAGCAGCCCCCTCCTCCAGAGCCTGAGCAGGACAAGGACAGTTAATTCCTCTGGTGTTATCAGCTGGGCACAGGCACTGGTTGCATAGCAACCCAGATTGCTCTCCGTCTCCACTGCTCAAAAAAAAAAAAAAAAAAAAAAAATCAGCATTTTTCTCCAACTCCACATCAGTAGGTTGGAAATGGGCTGGGGGCAACCCAGACTCCCTGCCCCCAAGTGTGGCTCATTTGCAAGAAACCCCCACCCATACCCATTGGCAGGGTACTCAATCATCAGGCCAGCACCTCCCTCTTGTGTCCTATGTCTGGCGGGAGGGGGGAGGGGGGAGTTCACCAAAATTCACCAAGCACCCTACAGCTGCTGCGTGGAGCTCAGTCAGGAGCTAGGTCTGGGTTTGTATGAGGGAATGCTGGGCAGGCTTGGGATATGGGTGACCCGGTGTGAACTGGGGAGCCCCAGCCAATCTTGGCAATGAAATAGATTTACTCATTCATTAAGAAATATTTATTGAGCACCTACTGGGAGCCATAACCCTAAACTCCCAGATTTGGTTGGATAAAGGTGGCTGCAGATACTTTTGGCTTCCTTTTTGGATCAGAGTTGACTCAGTGACCATTTTGACCAGTAGAACGTGACAATAGTGACACTGTGTAACTCTGAGGCTGGGTCCTAAGAGATTAGCAGCTTCTGCCTTTACTATTTGAAATGTTCCTTCTATGAACCTAACCGCCACGATGTGAGGAAGTCCAAGCAGCCACGTGGAAAGGTCTTCCTGAAGTCCGGATCGTTTGCCGGCCATGTGAGAAAGGTATGCGATGCCGTGTAAACAGAGCCCCGACCAAACCCTTGACCCACGGAATCACAAGCAAATAAAGTCATTCACTTTAAGATAGTAACTTTTGGAGTTGCTTGCTATGCAATAACAACCAAGACACTGGGAGAGCTTACTTTTCCATTCAGAGACTCTCAGATATTAAGAAACATTAGGTTTAAGTACCAAATGTGTGCTGCTAGGCGCTGTGCTAAGCTCCAAAGCAAAATGCCACTCAAGAGAGCCGACGTCTAAAATGTCAAGGGGTTGGGGGTTACGGGGGACAGGACAGAGGTGGGAGGATGGAGCCAAGAGACCAGGCACAGAAGGAGATAAAGAAATATGAGCAATTTGCAACGAACGGGGTCAAAAAGGAGGTGGGAAAGGCAACCTCAGTTCCTGGTAAGGTGGTTGGAATTCAAGCACCAGCTCTGTTTATTTAGACAGGGCTGCCTGGAGCTTAACGTGAAAGATTCTGAGGCTCCGTCTGAGCTCCAGGGCAAAGAGAGTGTGATTGATCAGTGATTTCTGCAGTGGGCGGGGCCAAGCGAATCTAGGCACATGCGCTGTACACGTGCCCCTTGCAGGCACACTGTTGGCCCCCGTGACCCCGTCTCCTTTGCCTGCTTCGGTCACACTTTCTTGACTCTTGCTGCATATTGAAACCACCTGGCAACTGTTTTGAATCCTGAGTTTGGGCCACTGGCATGGGGTGGGCCAAAGGTGTGGGGTGTAGGGGCATGGGATAGAATTAGAGGAGACGAGGCTGGGGAACTAGGTTCTTGAAGTGTGGTCTACGAACCTGCAGCATCTGCAACCTGGCAGCCTGTAAGGAATGCAAGTTCTCGGGCCCCACTCCAAAGCTACTGGATCAGAAATAGTTCAGGTGGGGCTAACAGGTCCTTTTGGTGGTGCTGACGCATGCTCAAGTTTGAGAAGCCCTGGGCTGAGGGAGCAGAAGGAGAGAGCCACGGGGGTCCAGTGGGTGACATGGAGGTACACCAGGGAGCCAGCCAGTCCAGGGTTCCTCCTTGCTGCCTCCTTCATGGGGGCCATTTTCTCACTCCCTTTAGGGAGCACCTGATTCTAACATCTGTCCTTGTCTGTCTCTCCTTCTGGAGAACTCTTTTGTCATATATTGCAACATCAGTCACAACGACATAATCGTGGGTACTTGTGGGCAATTCCCTAGTCATGTGCCTGTGTTGTGTACAAGTGTCACATTACACAGCCCTACAGGTCAGTCCCTGAGCCCTGATTTCTGGGAGAGCTGGCCAGCTTCATGTGTGTGGTGAGTGGAGAGGGTTCAGCCAAGCACAGATGAATTTGCTGATGGGACATCTATGGAGAAGGATTCCCCTGGAAGCAACCCCAACCCCTTCACCCCAGTCTTTGTCTGACAAATTCATTCTTACCCTTCGCCTTCCTGAGTTGCCACTTCTTCCATGAAGCCCTCTCTGCCTCTCACTTCCCCCTGCCCACATGTGGATTATGCCCCTTATCACTGTGAGCCAACAGCCCCCTCAGCTTTCCCTATTATAGTCCCTCTGGTGCTCTTCTCTTGTTTAACTGTCTCTTGCTCTACCACAAGGCTGTGACTGTGTGCTTCTTACTCAGCGTGATGTCCCCAGCACCCTGTTCAGTGTCACTGCTGTTCCAGCAACTGGTCATCCCATTACGGTGCCAAGGGGCTACAGGGCACTGTGTCATTTAAACTTGATAATGGCGCTGCTCTTTTCTTCCCTGTTTTACAGATAAGGAGACTGAGTCACAGGAAGTAAAATCCACAGGGCTGGTGAGCCACAGGTAGCCTGACTCCAACAGGTGAACACACTTTGTTTTTGTGAGTGCTGTTCATATTTTTGTTATTGTTCCAGGGAGGGAGGAAAAGATGAGAAATTTCCTGAGCCTCTTCCCCACCCTTGGAGACTGCAGCCCCTCTGACCGCTGGCCTGAGGTCCCTTAACTCTGAGGGACACTGAGGAAAAACCTGGCAGAGCTGAGTCTTGTCCTGAACCAGAAGCCTCTATTTTGGGGACAAGGAGCAGCATCTCTACCTAGACCCAGCCAGGGTCCTGGGATCTCCAGGGAACTGTCCCTGCAGGGCCTGGCTGACAGCATCGTTCAGCTCCTCACTCAGAGCTGTAGCCTGTTAGGGCTGCAAATTAGCATTGTAATTGCCTTTTAACTATTCATAGCTGGAGAGAGAACAAGTCGGCCCACCTCTCCCCCACCCCCTCCCTGCTCAGCAAGCCATGCTGGATTCATTCCCCTGCCAGCAACACCCGAGCCTCAGTTTCTCCGTCGCCTAAGTGAGGGCGATGATCCCAGCCTCAAAGGCGTATTGTGAAGTGTGTAAAATGCCTGACAGTTCCTGGCACACAGTAAGCTCTGTCGCATTATCGTGGCATTGTTGTTGCTGTTTGGCGACTCAGGGAGGGCAAGAATCTGTAAGTCAGCAGCACAAACAGAGCTAGCGCTCAAGTCCTCGTCGCTCTGGGCACAGGGCTCTTCTTGTCCCACTGTGCCGACTCCTTAACTTTATCTTTCCCTGCCCATGATGACAAGATGACTTGTATTCATGTGAGCAGACAGTAAACAAGGCTTTGCCTAAGGGCATTCACCTTTCTCATCATAGACGGGTTTTTGCTATAGAACAGTCAGAACTTAATTAAGCGAGGAGACTTACTCTAGCTGTGTTGCAACTACTGGGCCATCTATATATTTCATCCACTATAAATGTGGAGATACAGTAGAGTAGTGGGTCAGGAGACGGATGCTGAAGCCCAGCTGACTGGGTCCAAATCCAGTTCTGTGACTCCCTACAGTGTGACCTAGGGCCAGTTACTTAACCTCTCTGTGCTTCCGTTTCCTTCTCTGCAAACAGAAGATAAAGATAACTTTCCTTTAAGGTTGCTGTGAGACATAAATCAGTCAATATAGCTGTGGTGACTAGAAAGGCACTAAGACATAGTAAGTCCCGGGTGTTTGTTCTTCCTACTTATGAGGCATCTTCGTGTGTACTTGCTTGTGTGGCTTCTGAACTGCTTTTAGGAGGCAGTTTCTGCATTGATGATTAGTGAGATGCTCCGAGGCCAGTCACCATCACAGGGACAAAGCGCTTTCTTCCCCTTGGTTTCCACTCGAATGGGATGGCACAGCTCTACCGTGCCAGCTGCTCAGAGCCTAAGGCTGTGTCTGGGTGAGGACAAGAAAGTAGAGGGAGATGCAGGAGGGAGAGAAGGAGGAGAACTTGAGACATGCCAGGTACTCAGCTGGGTAATTGACAAAGGCGTGGTGAACAAGAAAGAGGCACCCCCTGTTCTTATGAAGCTTTAAATAAACACCTGATTACACATTTGGATGCATGCCTTGAAAGAGAAGGAAATGAAGAGGGAGATATAGAGACTAACCGGGGTGGGCGGGTTCCACTTCCAGTAGGACGGTCAGGGAGGGCTTCTGTAAGGAGGGGATATTTAACCTGAGATGGAAGGAGCCAGCCAGACAAAGAATAAGTCAATAACCTTCCAGGCAGAGGGGACAGCAGGTGCAAAGCCATGGGGACAGGAAAGTGACTGATTTGTCCGAGAAACAGAAAGGAGGACGCTGAATGTGTGAGGGAATGTGTGAGGCACGGTGGTACTGGATGGGTCGGAGCAGCGGCAGGGCCGGATCGCACAGGGTTGAGGGTTTTATTCAACTCAAGTATCCAGATAGGGCACTGTGTGTCTGGAAATAGTCAAGGCTGGGCCCAGGCGGGAAGGGCCCTGGGGCTCTTGGGGGCCCCTTCTCAGGCCGCGGGATAGCTCCTTCGCCTTGCAGCTCCCCAGCTCTCCAAGGGCAGGGCGGGAGGGGACGCTCTCGGCCGGGCCATCGGCATCCTGGCCCCTTCCTCCATTGTTCAGTCGCGGCCTCTCATTTTCTCGGCAATAGGCAATTTTTTTGCGCGGCTCCGCGCCGGCCAGTAAATGCAAAGCAGGGCTGCTCCTCGTCTGCTGATGACAGCGGAGCGGGCGCCGCGCAGCTGGGAACGGGCACGTGGGCCGCCGGCCTCATTACCCACCCGCGTTCGCGGCCGCTGGCGGGGGACGGGCGGCCATCCCATATCCCGGGAACCCCCTCCGAGACCCCGATACAGACCCACGGTCCCGGAGTCCCCGGCCCGCGCAGGCGCAGAGCGCGGCTGTGGCGGCGGCCCGGCCCGGACAGGGGGCGGGCAGTCCTGCTCCCACCGCGGTCTCGGCTCTTTGTTCTTGAGGCCCCGGGGCCGAGCACTGGGGTGCCAGTGGTCGCGGGCGGTGCGCCTCCGGCCCAGCCCCTTCTCCTGCCCAAGGTGGTGGGTGGGAAGGGATTTTAAGTTGAGTTTTGCGCAATCCTATGCCAGACTCCCCACCCTGTGCTCACCCGCTCCATCCGTTCCTTCATTCGGTGTGACACCCATATTTAAGATTGAGGAGGCTCTCAAGTACTCCGGGAGCCCCAGAGCAGAGCCCCCAAACTCAGCCTGTGGGATCTGGAAGGCCTCCTGGTGGAGGAGGAGGAGGAGGAGGAGGAGGAGGAGGAGGAAGGGTAGGGGAGGGAGGGAGAGAGGGAGAGGGAGGGGGAGGGGGAGGGGGAGGAGGGGGGAGGGGGAGGAGGGGGGGAGGGGGAGGAGGAGGAGGAAGGGTAGGGGAGGGAGGGAGGGAGGGGGAGGGGGAGGGGGAGGAGGGGGGAGGGGGAGGAGGGGGGAGGGGGAGGAGGAGGAGGAAGGGTAGGGGAGGGAGGGAGAGAGAGGGAGAGGGAGGGGGAGGGGGAGGAGGGGGAGGGGGAGGGAGGGGGAGGAGGGGAAGGGGGAGAGGGGAGGGGGAGGGGGAGAGTCCACAAAGCCCAGAGCCTGGGTGGGTGAGGTTAGGTCTTGGAGAGCCTTGAATTCCAGGCAAAAGGCCTGGGACCACCCAAAGGCAGCAGGGATCCGCAGGGAGACAGTGGTGGAGGTGGATAGGGGGTCTTGATCTCACATTTGTATTCTAGAAAAATCCCTCAGGTTTGGGGGACTGGAGGCCAGGGGACCAGGGAGGAGGCCACTGCTATTATGCAGGTGGAAAAGGATGCTGTGACTGGGGCAGGGTACATCTGGGGGACAGAGGAGAAGACTTGAAGAGCTATTTAGGAAGTAACATCTACAGGGGAGGAGGGAGGAGAACTCGAGGACACTTCAGGACTGTGACTTCGGTGACCACTGCTGCGAAGCAAGGGAGATGCAGGGCTTTGCTGGATTCAGCAGAACCGTCCCCATGGCTCCCGATGCCCTTCCCCTGCCCACTGTTCCTTCAGAGCCGTGACCACCTGGAGTTGTATTTGGACTTGTCCATTGGTTTCTTGTCTGTCTCCCTGACTAGACTGTGAGCTCCTTGTCTGTCTGTCTCCCTGGCTAGACTGTAAGCTCCTTGTCTGTCTGTCTCCCTAGCTAGACCGGAGCTTGTCGAGGACAGAGGCTTTATTCCCTTCTCTGCTGTGTCTCCAGGTCTTGGAGCAGCATTGGCTGGTATTTGTTGAATGAATGTATGCATGAGGCAGTGTAGGGACCAGGTCTTACAGGTATATCACTGCATCCTGGGCCCAACACTCAATGGCAGGTTCTTCTGTGATTGCGCGAATGAATGTGTCCTCCAATGAGTAATCACTCCAAAATCTAGCAGATAAAATCTAGCATCAGAATGTGAGAAGTGGTGCTATAAGGTACCATTGGGGATAATAGATGAATAACAGTTGGTGTTAATGGGGCACCTTCTTCACCCTAGGGCTGTCCCACCAGCTGCAATAATAATCTCATTTAGCCTTCCCATGGACCCTCTGAACTAAGCATTGTTGGGGGTCCTGTTATACAGATGAGGAAACTAGGGCTTAGAGAGATAGAGTAATGTACCCAAATTCGCAAAGCTAGTAAGTGGCAAGGCCAGGATTTGAACCCAAGAAGTTGGCTGCAGAGGCTACATGATTACCAAGTCACAGAACAGTAGGTGAATGCTATGGCTTGTTGGAAAGGGTCAAAGTCATTCTCATAGCCTCATGCAAAGCTCCCCCCAGCAAATATGATCTCTTCCCAAGGGATCAAAGGCCCCATGTTTCCCCCACCCAGGCCCAGAAAGTCAGGACAAGTCTGAGTAAGTGGAAACACTGGTACCAACCAAGTTAGCTGGCCCCGGCCCCACTGGGACCAAGCTCAGTGAAAGTCCACTGTTATCATTATCCCCATTTTCCAGAAGGAGAAAGTTAGGCATGGTGAGGTTAGCCAGCTTATCTGAGGCCACAGAGCTACCACGTAGGCGAGCTGGTGTCCAGACCCAGGCAGGCTGGCTCCCGGTTCCACAGTCTACACAGACCACAGTGGGAGGCCATACACAGTGGGTGTCGCCAGCCCAGTCCAGCCAATCATTCTTTGTGCCAGGTGAGGGCTGCCAGGTGTGGCTGGAGCAGCATTTGTTCTGTGGCCATCCTGCCTCTGCTCAGTGATGGAGCAGCCCCTAGGAGCATCGCAAACCCAGCCGAGGCTGAACCACGATAGCGATCGCATCCTCCATCCCATCATCGGACATCCTGTATTCAATCACCCACATATTCATTTCTTTTCATCGTTCTCTTCTTGACTGTGATAAAGTCATTTTTATAGCGCCGAGAACGTGCGTTTCATTTGAATTAAGCGTGCTGAAAGTGGATCAGTTTTGTCAGAGAATAGGCTGATAAAGGAGGACATATTTCAATGATTTCCTTTCTTTTAACTGATTGTTCTCTGGGGCACTCTTATAAGAGTCTCCTTCAGGGAGTGTATGTATGTGACAATCTGCGTACCCACTTCTAGAATTCTGGATGCTAAGGAAAGCTTGGAGCCTCCAGAGTGAGGGACGGCTATCACATGTGTGATTGTGCATGTGTGTGCATGCATTTCGTGCCCTGTTATGGATGTGCATGGTGTGTGCATGTGTGGTATACACTCTGTGTGTGTTCTGTGCATGCCTCTGCATATGTGTGTGAGTTATGTATGTATACCTGTCCCGATCCCAACTCCTGTGTGACGACAGGAACTGGGACCCTTGGATAATGGGGGAAACTCCCCCTCCCACCTCACCTGCTCTGACAGCAACGGGACTTGTATGTTGGCTGAGAACTATACTTTTGTAGGAAGGACCAGCCACTGGGTGTCCCAGGAAGCCCTAGTCAGAGCCTGGTGTTGGCTGCTTCTCTACCTCAGAATTCTCCTGCATGGTCAGATGGAGACAGTGACAACCTTGGTTTATCTGTCTGAAGGGACAGAGCAGCCCTGGCCCCGGACTTTCCAGGATTCTAGTGTCTCTCTTCTATGGGCCACTGACTGCTTCTCTTGCTTCCACCAGTGGGGGAAGGGCATCCATCCTGCAGGAGGCCAGCAGTTTTCACCTGCCTCTGCTAAGACCTTAGAAAACTCATTCCACCTCTCTGAGCCTCAGTTCTCTTATGAGAGAGAAAACCTCACAAGACTGTTGAGAATTGCATAAAATTAAATCCTGTGCAAAATGAGAAACTGCCCTCTGATTGGGGCATCTCCTGAAGGCCTGGGCCATGTGTTTTTCCCTTTGTTTCTAGTACTTTGTAGGGAGACCTGATGAAATACAAGCTCTTAGCTTATGTTTCCTGGGTGCATGAATGAATGATGAAGGAAGAATAGTGTCTGAAACACAGTGGGCACACAATAAAAGTTTGTTTTAATTCCCCCACTTTAAGGCTGAATTTCTTAACTGTGTTCCATAGAGCATTACTGTTCCTTAAGGATCAATATGGGGGAAAGTCATTGTGAAGGACTACCTATGGTTAAATAATTTTGGAACATGGAAGGCCTTAGAGCTTTCCAACACTAGTCAATTAATTCAGTACACTTTTATTGAGCATCTACTATATGTCTGACACCATTCTGGGTGTTGGGGTTAGATAGAGCTTTCTTTAATTCAATATTTTTTAGTATTTCCATATTTTACCCTTTTTAATGAATGAAAATGTGATCTTGTCTCATTTCTCATTACCTGTCCCACTCCCAACTCAAAGAAGGGGTATGGAATATAGTAATTAAAATAACCAGTTCTAAAGTCAGTCTTCCAGGGTTCTAAATCACATCCCCACCACTTACTAACCACATGACCCTGAGGAAACCTCAATTTCTTCAAGTGTAAAATGGCATTAATAGCAAGGATTAAATGAGGTGATACTACATCTTCAATGCTCAGTAGTGTGCCTGGATAGTAGTATTATTTTAAATAATATTTACCACTATAAATCCTCTCAAAATCTATACAGTAATGGTCAAGTCCCCTACCTAATTCCTCATGCTCTTCTTACCTCACCAGAGGCATCTGAAATTCTTCTTCCTAATACCTGGTCATTTAGAGTCACTTACCAATCTCCATGGCTTCCAAACAGTCCCCAGTTGGTATATCCATTTGCTCACATGCTGCTGTTTATCACTAAAATGTTCTTCTCAGTGCTGCTCACCTAGGAGACACAACTTTAGACCTATGCTTGGCATCTTCTCCTCCATTAAATTCATACTCAATGGCTGACCCTCCAGCCCCAAGGGCTCCACTAGCTGGTTGCAGTTGCATGAATTTCTCAGGCAAGGCTAGTAGAAGAATTATCCAATCAGCAGAATAGCAATAAACAATTATTGCTTTATACCTCTAAAGTTTGGAGGGGGTTTGTTATGCAGCAGTGCAAACCTAATAAAAGCTCTTTGAAGCCAGCAACAACTGGCTTCTATTCATCTTTGTCTTGACCATTGACATGCAGAGTACACAGGCTATCCCTAGAGCCGCTGCTGAAGCCAGTGATGTCTTGGCTTATCCCCACTCCCAATGATAGCTGCCATAAGTGAGGGACCTCCTGTAAATCATCAATGGAAGGACTCTAGTAAGCGTGAGAATTGTCTGAAAGTGTACCTACCGACGGGGTCAATGGCAGATGCTATGAACTGTCCAGGGTGCTGAATCTAGGGGAACCCAGTACTATTTTCTGTACCTGGTCCCTGCTGCTGCTCCAGGGTCATCCTTCTTAACCCTTAACCTAGGTTTGACAACCTCCATTCAAATAAAATTTAAGTAGAACGTTTGCATCTTCGCCCTCCCTTATCCCTTCCACCCTCCCTCTCAGGAACCATCTGACCATTATAATAAAAATCCAGCTTTATGTAAATACCCTATTCTCCAAGTAATAAATGCCATTAGCTGAGGCTGTCTGAGCAACTGCAGGCTTTTAAACATCCATTTGAAGATCTTTGAAAGCTCTCTCGAGGCCCTTGCTCATAATTCACTAAGTGGGAGTTGGTAATAACTGTGTTAAATGGCCAGACCCAGCAACTCGCAGGAGGTGTATCTGTTTGTGTGTTGTTATTGGTGGTGGTGGGGTGTGCGCTGAGAAGAGGATGCCCTTCCTTCCATGCTGATCAGTTACTTAGTTTTAAGAGTCCCCCTGGGAGCTCACAGTCCTTTGATGAGCTACTAATGAAAAAGCCAGATCTGACAATTAATTTCCACAGAGTTATTATTTATTGTTTTGGCAACAATTCTCTGAAAAGCCTTAATACTCGCCTTGGCTTTCTCAATGGTTGAAGGGAGCCATGAGTTGAGGGGATTCCATTTGTTTTTTTATTAGTCACATGTTGAACACCTACTGTGTGTCAGGCACTGTGCTAGATCAAGGTGCACCCCCTGCTTGCAGAGAGCCCTCAGTCTGGTATGTGCACGCGTGCTTGTGTGTGTGTGTGTGGGTAAGACAGGCAAGTGTATAATAGGAAGTTACAATACAGTATGATACATACTATGAAGGAGATGATGTAGGGGCTATGGGAGTATGAGAGGCACATAACTCAAATTTAAGTAGTCAGGGAAGGCTTCCAGGAGGAATAATCCTTAATGATCACCTAGTAGCAAGATAATAATAAAAAAAACACCCTAGGAAATAAATGTTCTTAGGGGAAAAAATAAGCATACCCAAAGACTTCGAGAAGAGAATGCATATCTGGAAAATTTTGGAGAGAATTTCAAGTACAGTACTAAGACTTCTAAGTCACTGTGGGTGTGAGTGTAAATTCGTACATTTTAGGAAACATCTGGCCATTATCAAGCAAAATGGGAGATAGGCAAGCCCTGAAACCCTGAAATTCCATATCTTTCTAGAGACACTGTGTAAGTAGACATACACACAGTGATCCTACCAGCATGGTTTGTAATACCCATGATAGGAACAACCCCAAACACCCATCAAGTATAGAAGGATTAATTGTGGTGTCATCACATAACAAAATACTATACAGCTGTGAAAATGAATGAACTACAGCTACTCAGAGCAACATGGATCAAATTATATCATTACTCTATAACTTGACATTTCACATTACAATATACTAAAGACAGGATCAGTGCTTCCAGATTAATAGATTTCCCCCCCATAACTATGGAATATTCTTCAATTTAGATGTAGCACAATTTACTCAAGCAGTCCCTTGTTAATAGGCTTTTAAGTAATTTTCTACTCTTGCCACTAAAAAATAATGTCATAAATGTCCATTGCTTATATCCATATGTCTTGATACTTTTTTTTCTGTAGAATAGATTCTCAAAGTCAAATTGCTGAGAGAAACATGTACTTTTAATTTTAATAAATTATGATATTACCTTATCTAAATATTATAGTCATCCCCACTTTTACCAGCAATGTAAGAGAATCTTTATTTGTTCACTTCCTTTCCAACAATGGGTGTCATCAGTTCACACAAGGTTTCCTCCTTCCAATATGATAAACAAGTGAGTAAAAGAAGAAAAAAAATAGAGATCAAAACAAAGAAACTACCAAACAACAACAACTGTAATTGTTATTTTTATTTGCATTTAACTGGCCATTCTCAAATATTTGTTCATCATTTGTATTTTCTTCTCCAGGAAATGCTTGTTCATACCACTCGTCCATCTTTGTATCAGGTGGTTGGTCCTTTTATTATTTATTGATTTACAGAAGATCTTTGCATGTTAAGAGTAATCCACTATCCACCACATAGTCCTTCATTCATGAAGTTAGAGAAGATGTAACACAAAGGGTAAGTGAGTCACCTGAAGACACCAGAATGCATGTACCAGAGCTAGACAGAGTCCCACTTTCTAGATCCCCCGCACAAGGTTGCATCTCTAGCTCCATAGCTTAGACCCTTGTGGTAAAATTTCTTGAAATTGCTGGAACAAACTTCCTCCGAGTATGATTTCCCTTCATCAAAATTATCTGATGCTTCATTAACATTCAGATATTGAGACTATCCCCAAAACCGATTGAGTCAGAATCCCTAAAAGGGTCAAAGAATCTGCTTAAGAGAGTTTTTAAAATAATTTTTCTTGTATTTACTAAAATTAGAGAACCTCACCCTAAAAGCTCAAAGTTCTTACATGAGCACAAAGGGTGCTGTCTGGGAAGATGGGGTGGAGAAGTCCAGGGGAAAAGGGTTATTACAGTAACTCTCCCCCACCCCACCATCAGCAGCTGGAGAGAGAGCCCTTAAGGCTGAACCATTGAAACAGAGCTATCACTGGGGACCTGTTGGCCTCATCCTGCCCTTAAGCCAAAAGCAAGCTTTTGTGGCAATAGGGGTGAATCTAATATATCACTTTCTTGCTTGTATAAAGGTGTAACTGTCAATTTCTTCTCGTTTTTGAGAAGATTTGACAAAGCACTTAGAGCAACACCCATTTTAATCAACAAAGCAGCCAGAAAGATCACAGGGGGGCAAGTGTACCATATCCTATCTGAGCTGTGGGTGGATTTGAAAATTGCACTTTTAATTAAAATTGGCATTTCGGAAGCCCGGGTTGAGAGCTGACCATTTTGCTGGGGAATTGCAGGCGGTGAGGCAAATAATCTGAGAGGGAGGTTTAAATGAGCAAAGAAGAAGGCTCGTGTATGAACAAGATATGCTTGTTTAAATAATGAAGCAGAGAAAAGATAATGTAAAAATGCCTTTGTGTTTAGTTAGGTGTCTTCAGAGACCCACATAATTATAGCTGAGCTGTCCGAGGTGCTGACATCTGGGTAAGAGGATTTCTTGCCAGAGCTAAATGTCTGGTCTAGACTTCTCTGCCCATCCAGTTTGACCTCTTTCATCAGTTTCCTTAAACACACTGTCAGATGTTATACCACAACATCATTCATTCATTTGACCCACAAAAGTTACCAATTACCTACTATGTATAGTGGACGGTGCTCTGAAGAATGGGGAGAAAAGAGAGTCAACCCAGAATCACTGGATCCTGTTTATTTATTGTAAATAATGCAATAAACCTTGAAGTTAATATTAATCCAATAGTTAAGGATTTTGCAAACCATTAAAGTTTAAAAACAATCAAGGACAATGCCAAACACTGAAGGCATTTAAGAACATCAACTACCACCTCCTCTCACCATCTTTTAATAAAAAACAAAAGAAATTATAAGTGAAAAAGTAAAAAGGACATACTCTCAGAATAAATAATAGTTGTTGAGAATGGCTTTATAAAAACTCACTTCATTTGACTAAGAGCCACAGACAATGTCACCACACACTGCCATCAGTTTCAAAATTGGCATTTGGGAGTAATTGAGCCATCACTCAGGTCATCAGGAAATAAACAGAATCTCTCTACAAATGTCCTGATCAGTGGTCACCTAGCTTCTGGGTACACATATGACCTCCATGGTCAGCCTGTTGGACAGTCTTGGTATAAAGTACTTCCTTTTCCATAGTTATAGCACCTGAAACATGGATGGGGCAAGTGTCTATGGGAGTGAGTGGAGACAGATGGAATTAACACTTGTTGACCCACTATGTGTCATAACTGTGATTGTGACAAATGCTATACTTTATCTCACATGATCTGATCGTCACACTCATTTTGCAGGGTGGGCATCATTAGCATCCCAAATTTTGAGATGTGTTATGTGTAAAAATTTAATTTTATAATAAAATAACTTTTAAAGATCAATTTAGAGGGAAGCAGCTAGTCAATAAATGGTACAAGGATAATTGGTCAGAAAAACAATCTATTTCCACCTTCACACCAGAACAATCATCAAGTAAATTCCAGATGAATTAAATACTTAAATATAAATAATACAAACATATAAAGTTTTTTTTAAAAACAGAAAACATGAAGTTGAAACATTACCAAATCACAGGAGGAAAATGAATTTGCAAAGCTTAGAAACAATCAAAAAATTTAAAAAGGAACGATAACGATTTTAGTATCCTAGAAAAAAGAATTCTACACTTTTAAATCCTCTTTTACAGAAGGTGATCATTTATAATAGCGGACATTGAAGACTGAAGACCAAATCCCATACTGATCCCATACTGACTAATTCTGCAGAAGAGGAGTTGACCAGGAATCTTATAGGGAAACCATTCTCTATTTTGTTCTGGTGCAAATTGATCAAAAACTGGAAATATACTTGAGATTATTACAATTTACTGTGTATTAGGTGTACCTTGATTTTAAAAAAATTTAAAAAGTAAAATCCTATGTAAATGCAATACCCCAGTTTTAGACTAGGGATACTAAGTCCTTGTGGCAGTACAGCCACGTGAGACCATTGTCTTTGTGTAAATTCAGACCAGACAATATTGACTTGATCCCAGTTCATATGAAAAAGATTTGGAGGTTTTAGTTTACCACGAACTTAAGAATGACAGCCACGTTGTTCAGCTAATATCAAGAGAATGCACAACCCGAGTTTTTAGTTGTAAAGGCATAGTACTCCCCTCACTCCAAACAAGGAAAGTAATAGACACCCAGCTAAGGGACCACTGCCCCACCAGACTGGCTGATGTTTGAATAAATTAATAAAACTGATTTACTGTCTTACATGGCAAAGTGTAAGAAAGAAGGCAATCCTGCCTGGGCTTTGGCATAATACTGGCCTGGGTTTGAATCCCAAACCTACCAAGTACATGTTGAATGATCTCGGGAAGATAATGTCACTTCTCTGAGCTCAGTCTTCTCTGCTGCAAAATGGGAATACCAATAGTACCAGCCTTGAAAGGCCATTGTACGAACTAAGTGAACGAAGTATGGAATCCACTTGGCGTAGTGCCCAACATAATCCTCCTCCTCTGTGTTAGTTATTATTACCTATCAATTTCAGGGTGGGACCTCCTTGTATGCCATCTCTGTGGGGTGTCTGAGGAATTCCCTTCTTTAAGGACCTGGGGAAGTTGTACAGTCATTTGCCAAGAGATCCAAGTTACCTAGCATGCCCCCAACCCCTGCTACTGACCTAGAGGCACCCCAGAGCCCACGTGCTCTCATTTCTCTGCATGAGCTGCTGAAATCAATATCCAAGGCAGTGAGCAAGGCAGGGGAGGGGGCAGTGCAGGATCGAGAAGATGAAGAAATCGAGAAGCCGGTGCAGCGGCGACAGCAGCTCATTGACTCCCTGTCCCCAAGGGCCTGCTCGGCCAGCTGGGGAGGCCTGTCATTAACTCTCTTTATTGTCTACATTTTCTGCCTCACTGGCTCATCTGAGAAGGCAAATGGAACTGGCTTTAAGTCATCCCTTGCATGGACATTGCTTCATGGCTTCTGGAACTGGGAGGAGCTAGAATCACCAAAAGCATCGACCGCCTGGGAGGCATTCCAATGTGTGAGATGGGAAAGTGGGTATGCACACAACTTGGGGTTTGTCCAGGGAATGCATCCTAAATGGATTGTGGTACTTGCCACTAAACTATGCCTTATTCTGAGCTCAGAGTCTCTGACTGCTGCTATAGAGAGGGGTAGACTTGTGCTTTCTGTACAGACTCATAAAGCTCACCCTTTGCA
Source organism: Saccopteryx leptura (assembly GCF_036850995.1). Taxonomy (NCBI): domain Eukaryota; kingdom Metazoa; phylum Chordata; class Mammalia; order Chiroptera; family Emballonuridae; genus Saccopteryx; species Saccopteryx leptura. The sequence goes on along the minus strand of NC_089507.1, from coordinate 209,773,073 downwards.
TTGAAAAAAAAAAGTGTGTAATTGGTATTTCCCCACAAGGGGAAGGGTATTGTAGCATAAACTTTGCATGTAGACATTGAAGTGCTACTTATTAGCTGTGAGGCCTTAGACTTTTTAAGCCTCAGTCACCTTGTCTGTACAATGGGGTGATTACATCTGCCTTGAATTACTGGGTGCAGATAATAGCATTACTCTCCATATTGAGCATTTATCAGACCTGAAGTGCTTAAACACTAGTTATTTTAATCCAAACCTCAGAATAATCCAACAAGGTTGATACTGTTATCATCCCCATTTTGAGGATAAGGAAACTGAGACACGCAGAGTCTAAGCAACCTGTCCAAAGTACTGCACCTCTATCTCCCAGTCTCCCATAGGAGACTCATTCATTTCCATGGCTTTCAATATTTGCTAGAGACAATGAGTCCTATGTTTATTTTTCTAGCCCCATCCTTGCTTCTGCAGAATAGGTTTGTGCATCCAATGGCCTACTTGACTTGTCAACTTGGGGGTTAAGTAGATTTCTTATGCTTACCTGTCCTCAGACAGTTGAAGACACTGAAGGAATTTGCCCAAGGTCAAACAGCTAAGAAGTCATCAAGCCATAATCTGAACCCAGGCATCTGTCTACAAAGCATAACTCTTGGGTTCATACTATCTATCTATGAATTGATTCTCTTTTCAAAATACTCTCCTCCGTTTCCTGGCTTATACCCTAAGTCACTTTAGCAGACCTTACCCCTGGACCACTATGATATTCACTAAAACCACCCCAAATGCTCTCTCTTGTTCTCAAGTTAAAGAGGCCATGGATACCAGCCTCATGGGGTACTGAGAAAGTTTTCCATAAGGACAAAGAGGAATCCCAAAGAGGGCTTATCAGAAAATCATGAGGATGAAGAGCTGTGAAGACATCTTAATTCCTTTCATCAAAAGTTATATCCACCCCCCCAGTTCTGTGACTCAAGAATTATGTCCCTGAGAATTCCAGTGTATTAGGGAGGATCTCAGAGCTTCCCTAAGAGTTAGAGTAAGTGGTCACTCTCATTGGTCCAGGCTTCTCCAGCCTTCTCCCCACTGCCCTGCACCTACCCCCTCATGCCCAGTGTTTTAAGCTATCCCATAGGAGATACTCTGTCATCTCCTTCTCCAGTTCCAGCCCCAGTGTGGAACACAGGCTCAGAGTCTCAGATGGGGCTATGCTACAACACAGTGAAGCCCGTCTTGACTTTCTAAAGAACATTAGGTAGAGAGAACTCACACTTACTCACTAATTATGCCAAGTGGCCCTGTTTAAAATTGTGGGGCCTCCATGATCTCCCTTTGTGGCATAGAGACAAGAAGCATTTTGCTCAGGGTCACCGACAGTTGACAGCAAAGCCAGAGCTTGATCTTGGGTTTATATTGCTTTCTGACTACTCCTTTTGCATTGGATCAGCCAAAGACACATGGCCATTTTCTGAGATAAGCTTATACTTGACAATATCAAAGGTCTATTTACATGCATTTGAGCCTTGCCCCTCCTTGAGAATTAACCACAGTGTGACCACGGGCAGCAAGTCAGACATCAGGGCCTTCCCTGGTCAGCTCTTTCTTTGCCTCAGAGCATGGAACCAAACCATGCACTCATTGGCTGATTCCAGCCCAGGAAAATCTAAAAGAGCTTTTTAAAGCTAAAAGATGAAATGCAGGACTCTCCTCTTGCAAACATGGGGATACATCAGCCACTTAGTTAAAGGGAGGCTAGCTTTGTATGAAAAGTTCGAAGAGATACGGGCACTCAAAGTGGATGGAGGGGGGTCAGGAAGCGTGAGTGGAGGGGAAGCTAAACAGGTTTTATAGTCCCATTCTAGTCACAGGCATGCCATCTGCTGATAGTGTGACTTCAACTAGTTATTGAGTCTCTCTCATATTCTGTTCCGTCATTTGTGATACAGAGGATATAATAGCATCTACATCACAAAGTTGGTAGGTGAATTATGTGAATTGTGGCATATAAAGAACTTAGTACAGATGTCACAGTAAACTAACTTTATTATTGTTATTGTCACTTCCTTTAAGTGCCTTCTTTGGCCACTATGGTTGTGAGATATCTAATTGCCCCAAGTCCTGCTTGTCCAAGGTCAGAAGGACTTCTAGCCTCACTCAGCCTGCCTTGAGCACTGGGCAAGTTGGAAAGTCCAAAGCCAGGAATAACACAGCATTATTTGGCCTGCAAAAAAAATTTCTCCTTTCCTTCCCTATAATATTCTCTCCTCTCCCCTTTCCTCTTGGAAAGCTTTGCGATGCGCTGTCCTAGGTGCTGACTCATTTTCACCTAGTTCTGCTGGAGAAGGAAACTATATATATGTGCAAATGAAGAGGTGTAATGCCACACAACTAGCGAGTGTTGAAGCTGGGGACATTCCTCAAGCTAAATTCTGTGCCTTTGGTGTGGCCAAGGCTGCCTGAGCGACCTCAGGAAGATACCCTGTGACGCTGACCTGGACCAGCCTGGAGGTTGCCCTTTCCCAACGCCATTGACTTCAGAGCTCAGCGCACAGGCAGCTAACTAACGCCTTATCTGGGAGCCCCAGGGACTACTATTGGCACAGTGATGGCTCCCCTGGGACCCTGAACACGGAGCCCAAGCAGGATACACAGGCCAGAGATAAGGCCAAGAACAGATTCCCTTTGGCACTCAGGTGCTGTTCATCAGAAATCGACAGCCCCATAGCCCTGGCCAGTGACAGGCACAGGGTGATAACAACATCATGTGATCAGCAGCCTTGGAGGACAGGCTGTCACTGGCTTCCAGAGATAAGGGAACAATGAGCAGCCCCTCCACGGAGGGAGGGGCCTGCACAGGGTCTCCAGGGCAAAGCACCAGGGGCTAAAGCTTGTCTCTGACCTCTATACCTCACCAGGACCCCTTCCTCCCAGCAGGTCCCTGGAGTTTCTTCCTGTCACCCAGGGAACTCTGGCCCTTATTATGTGCCCACTCTTCTGCGCCCTGTTCTCTGGAGTTAATCATGTTATCTCTAGAGCAGGTAGTAATGGACAATAACATATAGGAAGTTCCCTTTCCACCTGCCTGCCCCATAGAGGCTGCTGAGGGAGTGGAGTTGGGAGGCAGGAACAGAGCTTCCTCCGGATGGTTTCCCCAGGCTGTGGACACCTCATTAACAGCTGCTTTTTACAATCAGAGCCATCAAGTCAGCCTCAGAGGCCAACCTGAGACCAACCTGGGACTCTTGAGGAGTCAGACGAGTGGGGACGAAGGGGCTGCAAGCAACATTTTCTGCTGTTTTGCCATTGCACGCTCTATGGAGCAAAACTGCTGATCCCACACTTGGGACCTAGATTGGGAATAGGTTCTTCTGCCCTGGCTCAGCTCTGCCCCTCCCACAGCTGCACACCACCCTTCCCACCCCCCTTCCCACCACAGCCACCATGCAGGGCGGAGTCAGGATATCTGAGCTCTAGCCCTGTCCCTCACCTGACTTTGATGAGTGATCACAGGGAACACAGGTGAGTCACTTCACTCTCCGGCCTCGGTTTCCTCACCTGTAAATCAGGTTACTAATGTGTGACAATCGGATCTGCCAGTTGGCATAAAGTTCTAGTTGGGAGTTCTCCAGTTCTTCAAGGAGCATTTAGAGGGGGTCCGTGACTGAGCGCTGGGGAGCACTGATATCTAAGGGGCAAGCCAGAGAGTTTAGGGAGGAGATGGGAAGGGGCAAGCTAGGAGGCAGGAAGGAGATCAGAAGATGGGTGCATGCTTCTATCAGCTGTGGGAGGATAAAAATGGGGCCAAAAGCTGCAGAGGCCACCTAGTGATTGAGAAGCATGAGGGTGACATTGGAGGCCCTGATGAGGCCGTTTGGGAGATGTTGAGTGGGTCTCAGCTTACAGCGGGCTGGGAGATGATGGGAGATATGTCAGCAGGTGTAAACCACTCTTAGGAGAGGCTGGCTGTCAATCAAGGGGGAGGCTGCGTGGTGAGTGCAAGGAGAGAGGGAGAAGGGCCACCCCAGCACAACATGAGTGACCCAGGACAGATCCCAGCCTGGCCCCACCTCTGGCCCAAACCAAGTCCGATAAACTCTACCTGGCAAAGGCTTATTCTCGATCGCAGAAGGAAACTCCACCCCCAGGGAGTACCAAGTGAGGCTTGAAGACACAAATATTTGCTTGGCTTCTGCCCTTCTTGTTCAAATAGGGCATTCGCTGTGGGGCTGGCGGCTGGCTGCCATGACAGGGAAGAGGGAAGTCAGTGAGTGTGGAGAGGATGAAGGAAGGGCATTCACTCCCGCGCCAATAATGAATCCCGCAGGCTCGGAGCTACTGGAATCCATCAGCTCATCAGAGCAGCTAAATAACATCCCAGCTCCTTTAGCAGACATCTGTTCAAACAAAGCCAACCTTTTCCCTCCTGTCAGCCACCATGGCACCCCATGCCTGCACTGCTGGTTGGCTGTGGCTGATTCAGTCCAGTTGGATTGTATGATATATAACATGGTTACAGTGAGACTATAAGATGGTGTGTTATTCTTTTTAAAGACTTTATTCCATTTTTAGAGAGAAGAGAGAGAGAGGCAGGGGGGGAGAGAGAGAGAGAGAGAAGGGGGAAGGAACAAGAAGCATCAACTCCCATATGAGCCTTGACCAGGCAAGCCCAGGGATTCGAACCGGCAACCTCAGCATTCCAGGTTGACACTTTATCTACCGCGCCACCACAGGTCAAGCTGACGGTGTGATATTTAAGCAGGGTATTGTTATAGCTATGACCTTGGCCATGGGCTTCTCTGGGGCCACGCTGAGTGGGTTTCTTTTTGCCAGTATATAAAAGTCCATGTGCACTGCTGTGTGTGTGTGTGCGTGCATGTGTGTGTCTGCCTTGCTGTACGAGTGTATTGTGTAGTGTGCGGCTATGTCACCTTAAGACTCTAAAGTGTCTTTTTCCATGCTGTGACAATTTGTGTGCCCCTGTGTTATTGTGAGATGCTATGTTGCTGTGTGTGACTTGGTGGTTCCCTGTGAGACATTTCCTCTGTGTGTGTCTGTGTGTGAGCACGGACTGTAAAATTGTTGCAGAGTTTGTACCTAGCTATGTGATGCCATCTGATCACATACAAAGGTACTTGAATCACAGTATGACTGTGTATAACTCTGTGAGCCGGCTGTTATACGCATATAGTCCAGTAGCTGGACAAGAGGATTCTGGAGAGAAGTGAGGTGGTCAGATGGTGGCAACCGAGCCCAAGAGGCAGGTGGTCAAGTAGGGGCAAGGGCGTGGCCTGGAGATTCCCACAGCCCAGCCAATGCCCATTGCCACCAGGATGTAGTGGATTAGACGAGCAGCTTTCGCACACATCAGAATCACTTGGGATATGTGTTTAAATACAGTTTCCTAGGCCCATAACCGAAGGTTTTGCTTTAGTAGGGCTGGTGTCTACATTTTGAATAAGAATCCTGAATAGCTGAGTGAGCACACTTTCAGAAACACTGGATTCCAGGCACCTTAGGAAAAGATGCTGAGAGGATGCGGCACAAGGAGAATCTGGAGGTGAGGAGTGGAAAGCAAAAGAGGAAACGAAGAAGAAAGGGGAGGAAGGATGGAGAGGGTGATGTACCAGGTGTGGTCAGTGCCCCGCCCCCGCCCATGTCTCCCAAGCACTGACGCGCCGACTCCCAGCCTCGCAGGTTGAGGATTACCCCCCACCATTCCCGGCAATTCTCAGTATCCCCAGCACTGGTGCAGCCTTTGCCCCAGTGCTGGACAGTGGGGGCTCTGGGTCTGATCCATGGGTCCGGGGATCTTGGAATCCCCCATCCCAGCTTGCACTGAGTCCTGTGGGCTTCTCACCCGAGCCTGTGCTGCCCTGGAGTTATTGCCCTGCACAGAGCAGCCCTCGGCCGATGATAGGTGGGAGTGGAGAATAAGGAAACAGCCCACCCCCTCATCCCTCCGCTGGTACAATCAGAGGAGAGCTCTGCCTCCCAGAGCCCCCCAGTGGGACTGAGCCCCAGCTGCCTTCAGCAAAACCTGCTCAACAGCCCCTCCCATTTGTGTGCTGGCTCCCCCCCCCATCACTTGCCCCCAGCTGGTGCTTCCTGGAATCACCTGCCATCTAAGCTACCAGCACCCACATCCTGTTGGCTTCTCAGAGATCCCAGCTTAAGACAGCGAGGAGAAGGGACGCCCAAAGCTCAGTGAGCAGAACCAGGGGTGCTAGATGGAGCTGGAGGAACAACCGGGGCGGGGGAGAGTCCCGGGCTCCCCATTCCATTGGCCGTTTGAGACCTTTCTTGTTTGGGGAGGGGATGGACCACAGCTGCCTGCTAAGCCTTCTGAGGAACAAGTAGTGAAGCTTCTCTAGATAAACCTGCTTCCTTTCTGGTCTTTGAGGTGATGAATCAATTTGATTGATTCTTAGATGTCTCCACCTCCCAAATGTTTTGGAGGCCATCGTCTGTGGCCCCCCAGGCCAGGCAGCCAGCAGTTCCACTCAAAAGCAACTTCCAGAACCACCCTCGGAGCCCCTGGCCTGGGGAGGCAGCACCAGCCACGGGCGGGATCTGCCCCATCTGGACGGGTTCCTCCGCTCAGACCGCCCGGGAGCGGGATCTGCACGGGTTCCTCCGCTCAGACCGCCCGGGAGCGGGATCTGCAGATGCCGCTGCTCTTTGGCAAACCCTGCCTCTGTCCCTGGGCAGCCCCGCCATCTGCCCTGGCAATCTCCTGCAGGAATGCACTGCATGAGAGAGACCCCTCCACGAGGGGGCCCAGCTGCCCAAAGGTCAGCTCCTGGGAGTAGACAGTTGGGGCTTCGTTCTGGGGTCACGTCAATGACGGTCTCTGACAAATGCCCAGCGCGTGTCAGTCGACCCAGCACCGTTCCAGCCTTCCGCACCGTGGAATCAATACTTGACGTTCCCTGTTCCTGAACCTTGTCCTCAACTCTTTCAGGTGAGTGGACAAGAAGTGGCCCGACATGTCCCCTGTGCCACCGCAGCCTGTGCCCCGCACAGAGAGGGCGGGGCTGGATGACCAGACACGGAGGGATGAGAACCAAGACCCCGGCATGGAAGTGAGATGAGCGTCCAGCTCCCACCTTTCGGTGCAGGAAGGACTCCCGTAAGCCCTGGCTTTGACTGGGTAAACTTCCCCCTGTGTCCTGCGGGCCCGGGGGACAGCAATGATAATGGTGATGGTGATGATTGTATTCAAAGATCTACCACATGGCTTGAGGCTTGAGAAGTACTATCAGCTACGTTATGTCTATAGCTCACACCTACTACTTTCAATGGTAGGTAGGCAATAGTATTATTCACGCCTCTTGAGGTTGTAAGTGACAGGATTTTTTTTTCTCTGACATGCTAGGAAAAAAGGCCTCACAAAGAGTACTGATGTCTAGGCCAGGGTCACATCTCTGTCCCTGGGGTCTGCAGGGTTGGCCCCACTGAAGTCATACATATTAAGGAGGATTATTATGAAATGAGGAGAAAAGCAGGTGATTCTGCAAAAGAACGGATTCCGGAGGTACAAAAACCTTAAGTTCACAAGAGTCCCCTCTGCCTCGTTTTTCAGAGGTTTGGTAGCTCAGAGACGGCAGATGCCTTGTCCAGAGTAACACAGCCACTAGGTGGAAAGCCAGGACAAGACCTAGTGTCCTAAAACTCCAAGTCTAGGATGCTTTTTCCTTCACTAGAGCTGCTCCTCAAAGGCTAAAGCAAAGCATCACTTACTACCTTTGAAGGAGCCCTTGAGACAGAGGCAACACTGACCAGGACCAGAAGGTCTTGTTATCAAAGCGGACAGAGGACACCTCTACTCTGCCATGCTCCCTCCCCAGCTGGCCTGGGCATGGACTCAGAGGGGACAGTGGAGGCAGGATGCGCAGAGAGACTCCTCTCTCTGATGTCAGCCAGCCCAGGCCGTCCAGGAGGGGGCTGTCCTGCATCCCACCCCCCCATCCAGGCGACAGCAGGAGTCCAAATAGACAATTAATTACTGCCTGGCGGGTGTTGGCTCCCTTCCCCTCTGCTCAGCCGAGTGTGTAATGGAAATGGGACCAAAACAGACTCTTCTGCCCAGAGGGACCCTGGCCCACTCAGCAGAGGGTAAGTTCCGGGGGAACCAAGCAAAGGGTAGAGACACACAAGTGACTTCATTAAAACAATGAGCTTCCCCTCATCCCTCCCCTGTCCCTGACTCTTGGCTGCAGGCGTGCAACCTTCTCAGAGCCCTGCTCAGAAGTGGCCCTTTCCTGGCAGCCTGAGTGAAGTAGTATGTTTGATATTAATCTTAGATTATATTAATGGCAGTGTGAGGGGCAGTGTCCTACATACTTCACAAGCATTGTCTCTTTAAATCCTGACGTCAGTCCCTTGATGTACTTTGTATCCGTTTTACACACGAGAAAGACTGAGGCCCCAAGAGGTGACAGGTGCTCTCAGAGCATGGTATCCTGTAGTGGTTGGAGCACAGGTTCTAAAATCAGACAGACCCACTCAGGTCCCTTCCTATTCATTTGCCCCGGGCAAGTTGCTGAACTTCTCTGTGCCTCAGTTTCCTCACCTAAGAAGTGGTTGTGATGGTCATACTCACTTCATAAGACTGCTAAGACACTGTGTGGTGTGCAGCAGTCAGTAAGTGGTAGCGATGTGACTTCAGAGGGTAGGTGCTGTTGTTATATCCTGTTTGACAATAGCCTAAAAAATATTAAATGCACTATTTTAAGGTGGATCCTGATATGAACATGCTATTTGCATCCTCCACACATGTATCAAGGAATGTTTCATTTACAAAACTTCAGGCATCTTCCGAGTCTTCTCCTTCTGCCTCTGTGCCCCCACCTGTCGACACCTCAGTTGGGCATCATTTTCTGTTTGTGTTTTTGTTGTTTGTATTAAAAATATAATGGGGCCTGACCTGTGGTGGCACAGTGGATAAAGCGTCGACCTGGAAATGCTGAGGTCGCCGGTTCAAAACCCTGGGCTTGCCTGGTCAAAGCACATATGGGAGTTGATGCTTCCTGCTCCTCCCCCTTCTCTCTCTCTGTCTCTCTCTCTCTCTCCTCTCTAAAAATGAATAAAAAAATTTTTTTAAAAAGAATATAATGGGAATTTTTGCTTGTTCCTAGACAAACTATGTAAATTCTAATTATGAATTTTCTTTTATAAAACTCAGACGCCCTTGCTAGAGATTCTTAGAAATTGCCCAACCTTGTTGGAAGATCTTTGCCCTAAAATGGGGGAAGTTGACTTCCCCACAGCACCCTGATGGGCAGACTTACAGGCACTCAAGGGAGGAGAAGAGAAAAACCCAGCTCAGATCAATAGCGTGCGAAAGATAGGTCACACACAACAAAAGTGAGCCAGGGGTCACCCTCTCTCCCACTCCTGGCTTTCTGGAGTGCCTTGTCTCCCTGCAGCCTCTAAGCCCAAGCACAGGGGGCGGGGGCTGGGTTAGTTCATTTCTGCAACCCCCACACCCTGCATGGGATCCAGCACGGAGCTGAGTAAAGGAATGAATGAATGAATGAATGAATGAATGGCACATCTAAGCTGCAGAGTATAAAGAGGGAAGGAGAAATCATTAGAGAGTGCTGCCTAACCCTAGCACCTTTAGAATGCCAAATAATCTCTATATTCTTTGTCAAAGATCTCCAAAGGTAAATTAAGTGGAAAGAACAACCCCAATAGTGTACAGCAAGGTATAGGATGTGTTACCTCTTGTGTAAAAAAAAGGAAGAGAGAGTGTGACTATGTCTTTGCATTTGTTCATACACTCGTACTTGTTTAGGCCAATGGAAGGCCACTGAAGGAAGCTGTAAGGGTGCTTCAGGAGAGTCAGATGAGGGGTGGGTGGGAAACAGGAGTTAGGGAAAGACTTTTCACTTTATATATATATATATATTTTATACATATTTTATATATATTTTATATATTATATATATATTTTTAATTTCTGAACCACATGAAATAAAACAGAAAAAGAGAACAGGAAAACAAAAAATATGTAGAAAAGTTCTGCTCCAAGAAAACATTGAATAAGAAGCCACCCCCTTCCCTGACGCCAGGGGAGAGACTGGGACGCTTAATTAATACCTCATCTTCTCAAGGACTTAGCTTAATTAAGGGCTTGGTGATCTCCTCACCTATTGATCTCGGACCAGAAAGCATTAGATACGTTCCCCAAAGACCCGAGGTTCCCGAAATTGTTTCCATGTCTGTAGTCAGTAGCCCCTGCACCCTCCCAGATGGAGGAGGGATAGTCAGTCGTAGCTACCGGGATGGAATGGAGATGGCAGGAGAGAAATCTGCCTGCCTTTAATTAAGGGTGTGTTCTGAACCACAGAAGTGAGAGTCGGTGGGAGGGGGCTGGGAAGCGGCTCACCTAACTCCGAGTGGCAGTGGCAGTGGCAGTGGCAGTGGCAGTGGCGGGGACAGGGAACCAGTTGAACTGCTGGAGAGGCTGCTGAGGCCGCATGGGGTCAGGAGGACACACAGGGCCTTGTAGGTTGTGAGTTGGGGAACTTGGGCTTCAGCATGAGGGCCGATGGATGCTTGAGAAAGCCAGGTTTGGCTTTAGAGTCCAACCAAGTAAGCATCATGCCCAGAGATGCAGGTTCCAGTGGCTGGGGATGTCAGTAGGTAGGCCTGGAGGGTGGCAGGGTCTCTTCCTGAGCCCCCCTTACTAGGCCTGGAGGGCCCCCGCTGCCCTGGGTGGCAGGGTCTCTTCCTGAGCCCCCCTTACTAGGCCTGGAGGGCCCCCCCTGCCCTGGGTGGCAGGGTCTCTTCCTGAGCCCCCCTTACCTCTTTCAGTGCCCCCGCCTTGGGGCCCAACGCTGGAGAGAAAGAGCGGAGGAACTGGGTTTCCAGCCTATTTGCTCAGACCCTCTTCATCTTGAGTGAGGAACAGGCTGGGGCTTCTCAGCCAATCACCGAGCCCACCCTAATGAGCCATAATGAGTCCTGATTGCTCCTTTGTGTCACTGGGCTGGCTCTCAGAGCCCCTTCCATCTGAGGCTGTAGGGAGGGGGGATGGGGCCGTGTGACTAATGTGCACCACTGGTTTCCTGTTTTAGGATGAACACATGTTGGGAGGAGGGGGGCTGAGTCTCCCCACCCCCACTCTCAGAGATCCAAGTGCCAGGCATAGATGAGAGGGGGTGGGGGTGAAGGCAAATAGAACAAGTTCTCACAGTGGGCAGGACTTTCCAGTTTGCCAGACATATCTCTGACTATGGAGCAGAATAAAATCCCTATTTAACTGAGGCCCAGAGAAGGGTAAATGTACAATTACAGTAGACAATAGAACCAAGTGAGTTTCATTCATTGATTCAGTCAACAAACATTTATTGAACATCTACTATGTGTCCGGCACTGTGCTAGGCATTACATATAAGCCCAGCGCTTTTCCAATGGGGACAACAATAAGCATATAGCTAGCTTTTATTGAGCAAGGACTCTGGGCCGGGTGCTTCTCTGTCTACTGTTTGTGTGATGTCTCCTTTATCCTCCCCCAACACCGTGGAGCAGAGTGAAGCAGGTGCCCGGATGGGGCAGGAAGGGTTTCTCTCTGTCTCTATCCTGGAGGGTGGCATATGCCCAAGCTAGTTCACAAATAGGGGCATTTGGCGAGAACAGGGGCCGAGGAGCTGAGGACGGGTGACCTCAAGATGAATGAAATGACCACATGGGCGACCCCAGGAGATCCAATCAGAGAGCTCACACCCTATCCCGAGGTGGATGGGGAGCTGATGAACTGATGTGAACCCACACCCACAAGCACACACACGCACACCCACAAGCACACACACGCACATGCACACACGCAATGTACTGAAACATCCTACTTGAACATAAAGTAAAAGTATCCTCCACATCTTCCTTTGGATTTCACATGCAATTTTGTGCACAGATCGGTTTAATCAGGAGTGTCTCAACTTTTCCGTATCTGAAACATGGTTTTAGGACAATCATTTTTATCCCCATTTTACAGATGAATAAACTGAAGCTGAGACACCTCGAGTCGCATGCCCTGGTCACTCAACCAGGAGTGGCAGAGCTGACTCCTGAGCTAAAATCTGATCCAACCTCCAGCTGTCCCTGGGGCCACTGGTCCTGAGGCCAGCCTGGGTGCCTTTGGTACCCGGCAGGCAAGGCAGTGGGTGGAACAGCCGAGCCCCTCACTGTCGACAAGAAAGCCCTTCCCCCTCCAGCCTCTCCTCCCACAGCCCAGCTCGGCTCAGAGCTATTAACCAGGTCATGCTGGCTTGTCCCAGTCCAATAGTTCCCTTAATTGCCTTTTTATACCGCGTCGTACAACTGTTCATTACGCTGTCATATTTCCCCTCGAAGGCAGCAGTGGGGGAGCAGAAGCGAGGACGGGGACCCATCCAGGTGGCGGGGGCTGTGTGCGGGGCGCCAATGTGTGAAGCTTATTTTCTACTTGGTCAGAATGAATTAAATGCATGCTTCTCACACTCGAGTAATACATGAGCCCTTTTTAAAGGGGAAAAAATAAATCACAGCCCCCTCTCAACATCTGACAAATTAACTTTATTGCCATTTTACTAAAATAGGTACGCACACAAAGCTAGGTATAAAGCCTTACTTTACCCCTTCAGTTCTCTACAACTGGAAGGAGCTGAGAAAATGTACCGCTTGATACAAAGAAAGCTCCAAAATCAGACATTTCAAAATAACACGATTAATTTAACGTGATGGATGATGTGTTGCTAAAATTAAATCGCCACTTGCACAGTGAGCAGGGTTCTGTATGCTTCAGCATTTAGCCCCCCTCTGTTCTTTTGTCATGAGGCCCATGACAATCAAAGCAGAATTTGGTCATCCAGGAGACTTAGAATCTGCCTGTAGATTTTTTTTTTTTTTTTTTTTTAGGTATAAAATTAAGCAACTCTGGGTCAGAGCTCACATATCCCAGGTCAGGAAACAATTCATGTCCCAGGAACGTTTATGAGCCATGCAGGGCTGTGCCATCCTGTGGGAAGAGCCATGTATTCTTGAGGCTGGAAAGGCCAGGACACAGAGTTCAGCCCTCCAGACTCCATGGAGACTTCAGTGAAATCCACAAGCACCCCTGAGCACCTGCTCTTCACCTGTCCTGGGCCTCCCCACGCCCCTGTCCCAGAGGAGTTGCCCGTGTGGTCAGTAGGAAGATGAGGATCACCTGAACGAACACATGTAGCGGTCAGTGCCGGGAGAACGCCCAAGAACAGACGTGGAGACCTGTTTCACCAGTGGGAGTCAGATCGGGAGTGCAGCCTCTCCCTGGAGGCCAAGGTCCCAGCCCTTGCTGGCAGACTCACCTAGAGAGCTGAGGTTACAAGGGCAGCTCTGATCCTGGGTTCGCATCCTGGATCTGCCACTACTTAGCTGCGAGCCCAAGGGCAAATGAATGAACCTTTCTGTACTTAAGTGTCCTCCTCTGTGAACGGACATGAACCAGCCCAAGCTCACGGGACACTGTAAGGCAATAATGAGAGAACACATGTGAAGTACTTCTCCTAGAATCTGGCCTAGAATAAATATTTGTTAGATGTTAACATTGATATCTCACCTAAATCCAGCTCTCAGTGGAATTGGGTGAGAAAGAAAGTCCTCGATTGGGCCCTTAGGCTGGAGGCCATACAACCAACACAGGTGGGCTATCGAGGATTTGAAGCTGAGTGGTATTTTGAGGCTGTTTCTGGAGAGGGTCTTCAGTCTCATCAGATGTCCAAAGCGGTTGTGACCTAGAAGAATCTTTGGCCACTGAGCTAGTGCTGGTCAGGGGCTGGCGGAGGCACTCGGGGTCTTAGTCAGCCTGAGTTCCATAACAAAATACCACAGGCTAGGTCGCTTACACAATAGGCAGTTGTTTTTTCACAGTTCTGGAGGCTGGAAGTCTGAGATCGAGGTCTGGCGAGGACTCTCTTCCTGGCCTGCAGGTGGCTGGCTTCTTACCCTGCCTTCACATGGTGGAGAGAACAAGTAAGCTCTCTTCTGAAATCTCTTCTTATAAAGACACTAATCCTACACAACAGGGCCCCACCCTCATGACCTCATTCAACCCTAATTACTTCCTTAGAGACCATACCTCCAAAAACAGTCATATTGGGGGTTAAGGCTTCATCATAATGGATTTGGGGAAGGGGGTACAATTTGGCCCAAAGCACTCAGTGAGGCAGGCAATTCTCAATCTGTGTGAGAGAGCAAAGGCTAACTCTTGATCCTTCTAAGCAAGGAACACCCACATCTTCCCTAGCCCAAATAATCCAACACCTCCACCCCCACCGCTGTCCCTCCGACCTCTCCTTTCCCCTGCTGGTGTTCATCCAACGCCACCTCCCATGTCTATGCCTGCAGTCTCTACCTGCAACCTCCAAACATGAAAAAGGACTAACTAAGGACTGTACGAATTTAAGAAGATAATCCTGAGTGCTTTCAACAGGGCTTGGCCCACGAAGTGTACTCAATAAAGTTTAGATCTGCACCAACAGCTCGGAGGATCCAGGAGGTCAAACCCACAGCAAACCCTCTACACTCCTGGAATCCAAGGTCCTCGTCACAGGGCTCAATGGAGTCGCAGCCTCCTCAACACTGTCACTCTCAGCTGTTATAACTGGTGATCCACAGATTCCTAGGGGTGCAGAGCAGTCTTGAAAGGAGTGTCTGAGTCTGGGGTGTGGATCCCAAGCCTGATCTGAACAAAAATCACATTTCACACGGGTATGTATGAGTGGCTTTCAACTGGGTAGACGGAATGTGAGCGTAACTGGAAATTCCGTTTGGAAGAGCTACAGAGCTCAGAATTCAGAGCTGATGTTGGCCATTGTGTCTGTGTGTTTCCTCCGCCAATTATCCTAGAAGTTCATGGAGGAAAAGGGTTTTGTGACATCAATTTAATTCAAACGCAAGAATATTTATTGAGTGTTTACTATGTGCTGGGGACCCAGTGGAGAAGGAAGTCACCATGCTGTCTGCTTCCCAGCATAATATGAGGCTGTGTTCTCAGAAAAGGGTGGAAACCATTGATCTAACCCACCAAGTCTGGTCCAGCTCCTCTTTCAGTTCCAAGCAGCTCTTCCTAGTTTCAAAGGCTTCTGAGGGCCAGGCCCGGCCAACATCCCTGGCTGCCCTGGCCTTTCCTAGAGCCATGTACACAGAAGGCTTGACCCTCAAGGCCCAGAAGTAGTGAAACCCAGCTTCCCTTGCCCTGAGGCAGGACTCACCGGGACGTGACCTCGTGACCTCGGATGGGACATCCAGCCTCTACCTGCGTGCCTCCAGAGACGGGCTGCTCACTACCTCAGCCAGGGAAACGGCTAATGTTACAAAGTTGAATTTTGCTCTGTTTTACCCTGAACCAGCAGAGGCAGCACCTGCAGCCTCCGTGGTCCTGAGTTCTCCCACCAAAAGCAGAAGAATCAGGGTGTTTGTTCTGGGCCTGGGCTGCCCACGTGGCACCGTCAGCCTTGCCGCCCTTCTCTTCCCTTGTGCCTGTGGGCACAGGATGAAGCAATTGGGTTTTGGTTTGGGGCAAGGCGGGCATGGTTTTCTCCAGGTGCGAGGAAACCCCACCAGTGCCCCAGCTGGACGGGGAGGTGGGTTGACGTTCAGAGCCAGGGCCCATCCGCTCAGCAGGAAAAGACTCATGGATAGAACGTGCTTTGGGAAAGGAAGAGGAGGGGGGTGTCTGCCTGTGATCATTCAGCCCCGAAATGATGCTCATGATGTTGGCTTTCCAGGCCATTAAATCAAGGGCTCCATGCCCCATCCCCATCCCCCACGTTGCTGCCTGCTCTGGAAGATAAGCCCAGTTCTATTTAACCCTATTTATTCCCCCCAAATGGCCTCTATCTCCATTAGCCAGGCATTTAACCCCTTGGGTACCGAAGGCATCAAAAATAAAGAGCTTGATCTCGTGTGGGGAGACGGGTGTGCATTTCCCCTGGGCGCAGGCTGCAGGACTGATCCAGAAAGCAGTCCTTGATTCGTGGGGCTTAGCGGGAGTCTCAGGAGCCCCTCACCCACCCCTTTCAGGCAGCCCAGCCCCCACCTCCAGCCCAAGACAGCGGGAGGTTGTGTGGCCCTTGAGGAGAGCCTCTGTCCCTACTCGAAGGTCAGCAGCAGGGACAGCTCTGGCTCCCTCACTGCACATCCACCCAACCTCCATTTTCTGTGTCACAGATCTGGGTGCTGGCATTGGCCCAGGGGAAGGCTGTGGCATCTCTGTGTCTTTTGTGCCCTGCTGCTGGCGCCTCTGCCCGGAGCTCTGTCTCCCTGCTGCCCTCTTCCAGCCTGTTCCTTTTATGTCTCCTCTGCCCCTTCCCTCCCTTTGTTCTCTGCTCTATTCCCCTTCCGTGATCATATAGGAGTATTCTTGCATTTGTGGGTGCCCGACTGTTTGTCTCAATGTGGATCGTGTGTGTGTTCCCGTGTCTGGGTGTCTGTCACTGTGTGAATGAGTCCCCGTGTCTATGCCTGTCCTCGCACTGCTGTGTGTCTAAGCCTGTGACCCAGTGGTTCTGCCTATGGGGACGGATCTAGGGGTGTCTCTCCTGGTTTCTTTGTGTGGCAGACAGTCTCAGGGCAAATCTTGCACGTGTTTGTTTGTGTGCCAGACCATCCTTGACCTGTGTGTGCTGCTCTGTCAATCTGTGTAAATCTGCTCATGTGCTTGAATCTGTGTATTGGCCTCATTTCTTTGTGCACCTGTCAGTTGGCTTGTCATTCTCTGTGAGTGTGTGTGTGCATGTGTGTGTGTTGTGTTTCAACACAGGGGGCCAGGCTGCTGCAAATTCTTCTCATGAGGGTGCCCCTAGAGGAGCTATTAGGAGAATTTGGAGGTTGATGGTTTCACCGGAGCACAGCCTAACTCATTACCAGCTAGGTAGGTCGTCCTGTTTGTCTCCTAGAGCTGTCTGCCAGGTCCTCTGCCCTCTGCCCTATTCCTGCCTTCCATTCTTTCCCCTCAGGTCAGTGCAGGACTGGAGGGGTGAGGACAGGGGGTGGAGTGCCGGCAGAAGAGTGTATATTCCATCTCACACCCACTCTTAGACCAATCGCAGGCTTTATCTTGCACACTGACTTTCCCCCAAACAACGAGAAATGGCCATTGGATAGAGCAATAGCAATAACAACAATAACAATAATAAAATAACTGCTTCCACATATTGGTCACTTAGCACATGCTGAGCATTTTATATGCAATATCTCATAGGAGCCTCTCAATGTGCGATTGTTATTATTTTCACATTTTATTGATGAGAAATGGAAGCTAAGAGAAGCTGGGCATGTATTCCAATGTCACACAGCTAGTATAGGATGGAGCAGGACTTTGCAATGAGGGGTGGGCTCTGCCCAGGAGCTTGGCACCCAGGAATGAAGGGAAACAGAGGCATTCCGCCCCCAGTGGCTGGCATCTGATTATAGCCAAAAGAACGAGTCTAATTTCATCATTTTTTTTTTTTTTTTTGACAGCAAAGTGGTCAGATACCAAGCAAGCAGGGAGAGGAGATGGGAAGGAGAAGATGGGTCATGGAAGGGAGGCACAGGAGGGGCATCAATCATGATTCCTGGGTCTTAGCTCAGCCCTACCCTTGACTCTCCCTGACCTTGAGCAGGGCACCCACAGCCAGGTCCGGATTTGCTTATCTGCACATGAAGGATGACAGTGAGGCCCTGCTAGGCGGTTTGGGGGATGGTTTAAGCATTGCAGAAAGGATGTTTGGATTGAATGTTCTCCGAGGTGGCCCCTAGACCCAAGAATAGGGGTGGAGAGCATAGACAGGTCATCGTGGTGATTCCCACAACAGCCAGAAGAGAGCCACAGGCATCAGGCATCCTAGGGCAGTGATGAGGTCTGCTGAATGAATGAATGAATGAATGAATAATGAATTTCTCACTACTCAAAGAACTTCACAGTCCACCTTGAGTCCTACAGCAGCGACCATCATAAAGGAAAAGGAAAGAAAAGGTAAACACTTTGGACTCTCATAAAATCCTCATTTAGAAAATGAATTGGCAATGACCAGCTGATACCTGTATGTCATTGGCTCACTTGTCAGAGGAGGCCTCGATGACCACCCTCAGGTCTGGGAGTGTCTGTGGGGCACTAAGGAACCCTAGTCTTTCCCCAGGTCAGCCGGCGGGGGGCCAAAAGGGAAGTGGAAGGAATGGGGGGTCCATCCTTAGCGGTGAAGAGCTTTGTCTTTAGGAATTTGGGTAGAAGGCTCTTTCTCCTCGGAATCTAGGGGGTTGGGGTGGGAAGGGGCTCTGTACCAAGGCAATCTCCGGGATGGGAGATCAGTTCCATTTCAAAGACTCTTTGGAGGAGAATCTCTGTCTGTGGTAGGGAGGATCTCTGTCCTGTCTTTGTACTGAGTCCTATCATGGTTCCGAGGGTTTGTGTCCGGGGAAGGTCCCTATGGAGAGCTTTCCTTTTCATAGTGGGTGTGGGGTGGTCTTCAGGTTCGAGGGAGGGCTTCTGTCTGGGTTTCCACCAGGCAGGCTCATGGGGGAATTGAAAGGGTATATTGGGAGGGATTAGGACCATCTCTGTCCAAAGTGGTGGAGGCTTCCTAGCTGGAGAGGAGATTCTGGGAGACTGTGAGCCAGTGGGGAGTAGGGGAGGACTTTGGGGGTGGGAGCCTGTCTCGTCCTGGCAGCTCGGACACGCTGGTGGCTGGTTGAAGCCCTCGGGCCGCCCTACTTGTGCGCTGACGTGAGCTAATCTAGAAATACTGCAAGGGGAGAGAGAGCCTGGAGTCCTCCGAGAGTCAGAGCCTCTGGAAGGGAGAGACTGACAGGCCCCTTTCCTTCCTTCAGATGCTGCCAATTTCATCACACCCCCCCCCCCACAGTCACAGCTGCTAGTCCTCCTTCACCTGGGCTGGGACAAGAGGGTCACAAATGGTGCTGTTTCCTGCTTAGGAGGGGTCTGGGAGGGAGCCGAGCTGGGGACACATACCCGGACCTATCCCCCGAGCAGCGGGCCGCACCGAGGCACAAGTAGGGAAGGACTCATACAGGCAGAAACGCAGACGATCCATTCGGAAACATGCACAGGAAACCCAGGACGCAAGCTCTGCACACACACACACAGGTTCAAAAGCGAACAAAACTAGATTTACAAAATAAACACGGTTACTAGATCTAATCCTCGGAATCCTCTCAGATCCAGCCCGTATCAATATCTGATGCAATATTGGTCTTTGTCTCTTACTCCTGCCTGCGCAACACACACACCCCACTCAATAGAGACAGTCCAGGTTTTCACGGTCCTGCAACCGCCTTGCGAGCAGAGCCGGAGCGCACCGCGCGCCTCCGCGCCCTGGGCCCGCCGCTGCGAGCGCGTCTCTCCCTGGCACCCCCTGTGCTCCTCGGCGTGTGGGCCTTCGCAGACCCGCCACAATGCTGTCGAGAGGTGCCCTCACTAAATCCTGTCTCTTTTCAAACCCCCCAAACGAAGAGAAAGCGAAAAGCCAACCTTTCGCCTCCATTCTGCACACATTTGGAGAGCGGTTGGTGGAGAGCGACCCGAAGACTTGCTTCCACCGCCGCAGCCTGGACGGCTGGAGACAGTCCCGGTGGCCGAGGCCAGGCTGAGTATTCTCGAGAGCGGTCGGTCCATGACAGACATTTCTGCCTTCAAGGGGGACTTGCAGCCAGCTTTAAATGCCAGCGACGGGTGCCAGGGAGGCCGATGGGCCCCCAGGCGGCCCGCCCAGGCGGAGACAGGTAACTGTCCGGCTGCCTTTCAGTGTCTCTAGACCTGTCCTGGGCCGGAGAATCTGGGGCCGAAAGCTTCCCGGACTCTGGAGGGGGTTGTCTCGCCCGCGTGGATCCGTGCACCCCGGCCCCTCCCTCCCTGCGGAGGCGAGGTGGGAAGGGCCAGGACTCGAGCTTAGCACCTCCCTCGGAAATGCAGCACTCGGCCCCCAGCCCGCCCCCCGCCCCCCTCCAGCGCACGCTCCCTTTCCGTGGGCGCCCTCTGCCCCACCGCAAGTCTCCTGAGTTCCTGGGTGACCCGTTCTCTTACCCTTGCCCCCTCCTCACACCCCCAGCCTCCGGGTGTTCCCCGCCCACCCCCAGCGCCTGATTCCGAGGGGCGGGAGCGCACTGGGCTGCGCGCGGGTGGGGGCGCCGCGCCGGCTCCGCGTAGCTGCTCTGACGCCGCCACCGCCGCCGCCGCCGCCGCAGCCCAGCCCGCGCCCCGCGGCAGCTCCGCAGTGCACTTGCCGCCGCCGCTCCGCCAGCCCCGCTGCCCACCCGCCGCCCTCCGGGTCGGCCCCGAGCGAGCCTCCAGCGCCGGCTCAAAGGGTCATGAGCCAGAGCGCCCCGGAGCGCCGCGGCCAAAGCAAGCGAAGATAGCAGCCTCGCGCCCCCCGGACTCTCGAAGCCTTGCCGCGCGCCCCCCGCGACCCCAGCCCCCTCTGTCCTTTCCCCGGGCCCCGCCGCGGCCATGGCCACCCTGCTCCGCAGCAAGCTGTCCAATGTGGCCACGTCCGTGTCCAACAAGTCCCAGGCCAAGGTGAGCGGCATGTTCGCCAGAATGGGTTTTCAGGCGGCCACGGACGAGGAGGCGGTGGGGTTCGCGCACTGCGACGACCTCGACTTCGAGCACCGTCAGGGTCTGCAGATGGACATCTTGAAAACCGAGGGAGAGCCCTGCGGGGAGGAGGGTGTCGAACCGCCCGTCGAGGGAGACATCCATTACCAGCGCGGCGGCGGCGCGCCCCTGCCGCCCTCGGGCTCCAAGGACCAGGCTGTGGGGGCCGGTGGCGAGTTCGGGGGTCAGGACAAGCCCAAGATCACGGCGTGGGAGGCGGGCTGGAACGTGACCAACGCCATCCAGGTGAGCGCGGGATTCCCAACTCTGCCTCCTCCCCTCCCCCACGCCAACTCTGCGTCTCAGGCGCTACCTTCCCACCCCCCGCCGAGCCCTGGGCGGCTTGGGCCTCGGGAAGCCCTCCAGTCCCGGAGGTCTCCCCTTCCCCCATCCCCGCCAGCCCCGAGCGGGAGTCGACGCCCCCAGGCGGTGTCTCCCGCCCTGCTCCGCACTACGTCTGGCGGCCTCAGCCGCAGGACAGCTAGGTTGAGGTTCTGTCAGAGACACCTCTCCGGGGCCCAGCCAGAAGGAGAAAAACAGGAGGTGGGGAGCAGGGAGGGGCGAGGGAGAAAGAAAGTCAGGATTGGAGTCAACGGTATCGCTCGGGACTCCGGAATGGATTCCCAGCTTCCTTTTCAGGAAGAAAGGAGAGGGAAAATCCGCTGCGCTGGGACTCTCCTCCCGACACACAGGCCTGTACACGCACGCAGGTATCCAGGCCCACAACCCACACATGGCCACAGCCATCCTCCCCCAGGAACAAACGTCGTTTGCACAGTGCACACGACATGCACAATATATAACCCACGAGATGATCCTCAAACGCACCTTCCTCATCCCTGCACCGCCAACACACGGAAGCACCTCTCTGTACACACCAAGCACACACACACACACAAACCCGTCTGCACATAACGCGCGCACACAAGCACCGACTCATGCAGACAGCAGCCAGCCCGCTCTCTCGGGTGCAGCCCTGCTGGGGACATACAGGTGTACACAAGCATACGCACACATGTCACGTGTGGTCACGTAAGCACATATGGTCCGTGGAACCTCAGTTTTGCCTACGCACAGATTCACCCCTCTCTTCCGAAATCCCGGCTACACCGCAAAGAGCAGACGACAGCTCCTCTGCGCGTGACCTTGGCGAAGCCGCTTCCTAACGCTCTGAATCACCCGCCACCCTGTCACCCTTACTGTCTACACCACTGCCCGCTACTCCCCACCAGGCGGCGCCGGACTCCCCCGTGGGGAGCTGGGTGGAAGTCCACACCTCGATTCCGGGGACTGGAAGCCGGCAGGCCACCGCTATCCGGCAGAAGAGGGCTCAGACCTAGGCGCCCCCGAGCCCTGTGGCTTGCCTTCCCCGATGGCGTCCCTGAAGGGCACGGTCGTTAAAGCGCAGAACGTGGGGTTTCCCAGGAGAGGAAACCGCGGCGGGGTTGCCTGGGGTCCCTGCGCACTAAGTGGTCGGTCCCGGGTCCCCAGGCGCCTCCCTCGCGAGGGCCCGGCGAGACGGCCAGGCGAAACCAGGGACTGGGTGGGGGGTGGGGAAGAGCGGGGACGCCCTTATCAGAGGCCGTCTGCGCCCTCGCCGGGGGCGTCTTTGAAGGCCCCGTTCCGTAGGCCCCGAAGGAGGCCAGAGCAGGAGGCTGGAAGCCCGCAGGCCCGAGGAACCCTGGATTTCCCTGGATTTCGTTAGCTTTTCCTCCCCGTATGAATTCTAAACCCTCCTTCCACAGCTCCCCGCCCGATCCCACTGCTTCTAGTTAAAGATCCCCACCTGATTTATTTAGCCTTTCACATAGCGCTCTTCCTACTTGCCTTTATCTTTCCCACTTACTCCCTTTCTTAGGGCGCCAGCTCCCCAACCCAACTCCCACCTTACCCCTAGACTCCCTACTTCTAACCCGGCCTCCCCTACCCCTCGCCTCTGGCCTTACTTCCTAGAGCCTTTCGCAAAAATCCTCACGTTCCCTACGTGCTTTCTTCCCTGTGGCTTGCCCCACACTCTGCCCTCCTCTCTCCCTCATCTCTGCTCCCTCTCACTGCCACCTCGGTTTCCTCCTCGGTCCGGCCTACAGGCACCGCACTTCCCTCCTTAGATTTTCTGCAGCCCCGCCTTAAATCCCTCGCCCCTTCTTTCTAGTGGCTCAGGCCCAGCTCTCTACCTTTATCCAAGCCCTTTCTGGTCACGTCTCCCTCCAGCACCTCCTTCCACGTCCCCGCTTCCGCTTCTCTCCCCAGACACTCAGCCCCCTCCACTCCTTCCCAGCCATTAGCGCGCCTTTCCATCGCTAGTCCGTCCTTACACACTTCCCTCTCCACCTCTGACTCAACAACACCCAGGCTCCCCATTTAAGTGGCATTGCCCCCCCCCCCCCCGTTTCAGCCTACCCTTAACTTCTGCTCTCTGCCGCGTAGGTGCAAAGCTCACTCCTTAGCGCCCCCTATTGGCTATATAGCCTTAAGCTACGCCCTCAGCCCCCCCTTTTCCAAGGCCCCACCAGCTCAGCCCCGGATCTGGTTGCTTCCTCGCTCCGCAGGGCATGTTCGTGCTGGGCCTACCCTACGCCATTCTGCACGGAGGCTATCTGGGCTTGTTCCTCATCATCTTCGCCGCCGTGGTATGCTGCTACACCGGCAAGATCCTCATCGCCTGCCTGTACGAGGAGAACGAGGACGGCGAGGTAGTGCGCGTGCGGGACTCTTACGTGGCCATCGCCAACGCGTGCTGCGCTCCGCGCTTCCCCACGTTGGGCGGCCGCGTCGTGAACGTGGCGCAGATCATCGAGCTGGTGATGACTTGTATCCTGTACGTGGTGGTGAGCGGCAACCTCATGTACAACAGCTTTCCGGGGCTGCCCGTGTCTCAGAAGTCCTGGTCCATCATCGCCACGGCGGTGCTGCTGCCTTGCGCCTTCCTTAAGAACCTCAAAGCCGTGTCCAAGTTCAGCCTGCTGTGCACTTTGGCCCACTTCGTCATCAACATCCTAGTCATCGCTTACTGCCTGTCGCGGGCGCGCGACTGGGCCTGGGAGAAGGTCAAGTTCTATATCGACGTCAAGAAGTTTCCCATCTCCATCGGCATCATCGTGTTCAGCTACACGTCGCAGATCTTCTTGCCTTCGCTGGAGGGCAACATGCAGCAACCCAGCGAGTTCCACTGCATGATGAACTGGACGCACATCGCCGCCTGTGTGCTCAAAGGCCTCTTCGCGCTCGTCGCCTACCTCACCTGGGCCGACGAGACCAAGGAGGTCATCACGGATAACCTGCCCGGGTCCATCCGCGCTGTAGTCAACATCTTCCTGGTGGCCAAGGCGCTCTTGTCCTACCCGCTGCCCTTCTTCGCTGCTGTCGAGGTGCTGGAGAAGTCGCTCTTCCAGGAAGGCAGCCGCGCTTTCTTCCCCGCCTGCTACGGCGGCGACGGCCGCCTCAAATCGTGGGGACTGACGCTGCGCTGCGCTCTGGTCGTTTTCACGCTGCTCATGGCCATCTACGTGCCGCACTTCGCGCTGCTCATGGGCCTCACCGGCAGCCTCACGGGCGCCGGCCTCTGCTTCCTCCTGCCCAGCCTCTTCCACCTGCGCCTGCTCTGGCGCAAGCTTCTGTGGCACCAGGTCTTCTTCGACGTCGCCATCTTCGTCATTGGCGGCATCTGCAGCGTGTCCGGCTTCGTGCACTCGCTCGAGGGCCTCATCGAGGCCTACCGAACCAACGCGGAGGACTAGGGGGCGAGGGCGAGCTCCGGCGCCGCGCCCTCTCCCTGCCGCCCCACCCCGTCCACCCCGTGCGCCCCACCGCCGCGCTTGGGAAGCCGAGCTTTAAACATCTCTGGTTCCTAGTTTCTGATTTATCGGGGATGGGGGGTGGGTGGGAGGGGATAGGGATCCACAATCCATCATCTCGCGTCTGCGTTTCTGTTGTCCTTTCTTGTCCACAACACACGCTGGTCTCGGGGAAGGCGGGGCGCATTGTGGGCAGGGTTATCAGCCCTTCCTGGAGAGGCCCCGCGACAAGTTAGCCCCCTGCCAGCGAGGGGACCCGGAAGTGAGGGAGAGGGGGCGCAGCTCGCGGGCGCAGAACCTTGACCTTAGGGGGACATTTCACAGGCGTCCAGTGCTCAGAATCTGCAGAGGTCAGCCATTTCCAGCAAGAGCGCTTCCCATTCCGGAGACATTTCAATCCTGCAGCGGGAAGGCTGGCCGGGAAATCCGTTTCGGGTGGGCGATTTCCAGTGGCGAGGCGAGAGGCGGGAAGCCGCGGCTGGGCCCCCTGGCCTGAGGGTTTTCAGGAATCCAAACTCATCTTGTGCAATTTATCAGGTTGTGGAACTGTTTACTGTGTGTGTGGTGTGCTCGTGGTGAATAAGATGAAATGTATATCAGAAAAAAAAAATCTATAATTTAGAGTGCGGTGCATAATTATATCCGCAAATAAAGAAGAAACAATGGTGCCCGCGGCCTGGTGTCAGTTTGGCGTTTGGCGTGGGTTGGGGATCCCAGCACTGGACGGGCAGCAGGGGAACTGGATCTGGCGCCCTGGTGAAGCAGGTGGGTGTGACGGGAGGAAGGAACTGTCGTTAAAGAGTCCCGGGAGGTCTCCGAGGAAGGATGGGTCGGAACCAAAGGGAGGCGCTGTAGGTGCTTGGGGGACTCAGTGGGGAGGAGCATGTTTCTCCCGTTTCTGCCCCTCAACTGCCAGGACAAGATTTGTTTTGAAATCTCTCTCCAGGGTTAGATCCATCTGAGAATTTTTGCTAGATGCTCTCATCCTTCAATCAAAAAAAAAAAAAAAAAAAAAAAAAAAGGTTTTATTTATGTACAAAGCCCTACACGTTTGTTCAATGAATATTTATTTATTTATTTATTTATTTTTATATTTTTCCGAAGCTAGAAACCGGGAGAGACAGACAGACTCCCGCATGCGCCCGACCGGGATCCACCCGGCACGCCCACCAGGGGGCGACGCTCTGCCCACCAGGGGGCGTCGCTCTGCCGAGACCAGAGCCACTCTAGCGCCTGGGGCAGAGGCCAAGGAGCCATCCCCAGCGCCCGGGCCATCTTTGCTCCAATGGAGCCTTGGCTGTGGGAGGGGAAGAGAGAGACAGAGAGGAAGGAGAGGGGGAGGGGTGGAGAAGCAGATAGGCGCTTCTCCTGTGTGCCCTGGCCGGGAATCGAACCCGGGACTTCTGCACGCCAGGCCGACGCTCTACCACTGAGCCAACCGGCCAGGGCTCAATGAATATTTATTAGGCAGTCCATCACAGCTGGGACCATGCTAGGTTCCATGGGGAACAGACTCAGGCCTGCCTTCTTGGAGCTTCCCATTTAATGAAGAGTCGGACAGTAAACAAGGACACGCAGAAATTCACAACACGACTGCTTGGTCTGAAAGGCACTTCTCCGCCTAGAGAACCGCCCCGCCCCCAAGTCCGAGCTGAGGTTTACACAGCCACAGGGAAAAGATCTGGCTGTTGAGTAGCAACAGTCCTGAGCCACTTGGGCCCGGACCTCCCCCTTTCTTGCACAGCTTGTATGAGCATGCGTTTGCTTGAATGACCCAGTCCTTTTGGGGGGGCAGATCCTATTTCAGGGGCATCACTCACACTGCCTCCATGGGTGCCAGTTCTGAAATGGTTGGAGAGGGCCATAGACTTTCCAGATGGGATCTGAGAGTGCAGGAAGGCTGTACGGTTTCCGGGGTCCCCTCTCACTACTAGAGAAGCCACGTGGGAGGTTCTTGGTGTCCACCATCAAGGCAGAGGCCTGTTTGGAACGACTTCTCCAGGTGCCATCGGTGTGAGGAAGACCCTGGAGAACGCCTGAGCACAGTATCCATTTCTCCTTGAGGACTGCTGCCGGCCTGGGTGTGTCCGTGTAGGAGAGACAGCACTGCTGTATAAAGGTGTGTGTGTGTGATGGGGGAAGGCCGTATTTATATCGTGTGAGAGCTTTGATGAATGTGTGTGCATTTGTGTGCAGAGTATTCGTGTGAGCGTGCCTATGTCAACGGTCACTTCCAATCGCCTTGATTCTGCAGCCACCGAATGGGGGCGGGAGAGGAAGAGGGATAAGAGCCGGTCCTCTCAGCAGCTCGAGGTTCTGACGATTTAAACGGGTCATTTAAGATGTCTGCTGTCACCCCCCTAACTCCCTTACGTCACTAGTGTCCCGCGTTCAGGATTCGGAGCTAGCCGGAGGAGCCCGGGGAGCCGGCTGTTCTTCCCTCGGCCCCGCCCCCCACTGCTGCACAGCGGGGCCCGGGGCCCTGGGGGCGGCGCTCCGACTCCGAGAGCGGCGTGCAACCGTCAGAGAAAGCCCGGACTTCTGCAGACGGGAAAGTCACGCTGCATCAGCTCCGTCCTTCCCGTCTTTGAGAGGGCAGATGAGACGCCGCCGGGCTCGGGACAGCGGCTGTCCACCTCCGCGGACTCGCCTGGCTTCGCTCCACATTCCCCTGGCTCCCGGCTCGGTGCTCAGCTGGCCGGAGCCCGCGCGTCCCCTGCGCGGGGCCGGAGGGTGGAAGGGGCGAGGGAGCCAGGCTCCTAGCGCCCCAAGGGAAGTCCTGCACCCTTGTACCTAAGACACTCATCCCGGGCTCGCTTTTGGGCTGCCAGGAGAAACAGGGAGCAGGGATAGATGGGACCGTCTCCGCATTCCTCCCCCCGGCACCAAAGTGCGTGGGTAAAAGTGGAAGGGAGAACTCTGAAGCTCTCCTTGGGTCCGCAGTGAGCTCGCCGTCCGAATCCGAGGCCAGGCCAGGCAAAATCCATCAGTATTTCCTCCCTAAACCCTTGGGCATGCAGCAGCAGCGAACCTGCCGTTCAGATAGAGCAATGCCAGCAGCAGCGCTATATTAAAGCCAGATTGAATCTGAGGCCAAAGGAAACATGAGCAATATCAATCCTGTCTTCATTTCAAATGTTACTATTTTGTTCATCATGTTGTTTTGAAAATCAGTTAACTCTGTTTTGTTGTTGTTGTTGTTTTTGTTTTTAAATGTCCAGCTTGGGACATTTCAGCGCTAATTTGGACTGGTGGTTTTTTGTTTTTTTTTCTTTTTAAATCCTAAGCGTTGTAAATTGGTAAGGTTTTACAATCGGACCAGCAATATTCATGCCCTGATCACTCTGCACAGGAAAGCGCATTCCAAGAATATGAACTAAGTCCTTCTGCCCACAGTGATTCTGTCAGCCCTTGTCCTAGGCATTCCTTTAATCAGCGTGAGAAAGTGCACCCAAATGCTAAAGCGTACCAATAAGATTCTGAATAAACTTGACCAGAATATTTACAAAGGCCAGTGGAAATGGGAAATGGGGTAGAGGAGAGTGTGCTCAGTCTTTTTAGAGTTGAAATTTGGGGACTTGGTGTCCAAGGGGGAGGATGGTCCTTTTCCCTCCTCTTTTTTCTCGGAAAAGGCTATACATTCACATGATTAAAAATGGAAAGTATCAAAAAACATGCAGTGAAAAAAATCTCTCACACCTGACTCACCGCACCTCCTCCCCTCTTTATAGGTAAATACTTTTATCTTGTCTATCTGCATGAAAATACAAGCAAAAGCATACGTATTTATCTCCCATCCTTTCTTAAAAGGAATTTTTTATACACTCTACTGCCTTCACTTATTTCTTTAAAAAATGTATCTTGGTGATTTTCCCACATTAGCATACCTAGATATAGTTTTTAAAGTTCCATTCGCTTATATTTACTGGCCTCTGTGTTCTGCTGGTCCCTGCTCTCTTGGCTTAATGATGTATACCTTCAGGTGTCTGAAATAATGGGTTGTGTTGGAAGGTAACACTTTCAATCTGCTTTTGTCACTAAGCTAGTTCCAAATCTGGCTTAGAAGTGTTTATAGAGGTTCTTAAGAAAGTTTTGGGGTCTCAACCTCTTGTTAAGGATGTTTATTCACAGTCACTTTTTATAATTAACTTGCTTTTATCTCTCATAGTTCAGTGTTCCAGAGCTGGGAGGGTGGAGACAAGTGCAGCTCTAATTCTTTTTATCCCTTTAGCTAGTGGAAACGGGAAATGCCAGGAAAATGGGGTAGGGGAGTCAATGCCCAATCTTTTTAGACCTAAAATTTAGGGGCTGGGTGTCCACATCACCTCCACTCCACCCCCACTGGCCAGAACTCATGATTACACCAAGCTAAATGACCACAAGGGGAAGTTATACCACTAAACGGAAGAAAGAGACTATACATATTTAGAAACAGTTGTCATTACTTTTCTTAGTGTTTGAGATCTCTGGTTAGAAGGCAGTTTTGGGGAGTTAATAAACACAAAGCTATTTTAAGACTTTATGCTGTATTATAAGATAAAATATACATGCATAAAAATGCACAAATCATAAAGGGACAGCTTGATCAATCTTCACAAAGTGAACAGTCCTGTCCTGCGTAGCGAGTTCCACGGTCAAAAAACTTAACAGTAACCTTAAGTTTTAAGTTTTCATTCCTGACAGGCTCAAGGCGACAAAACCTATGGAGGCGGAGCTAAGGGCGGTTGAAGATGAGTTACCCAAAGTATAGGGCGTGGCTAGGCGAAAAGGCGGGGCCCATGGAGCTTAGCCCCCAGTTCCAGATGCCAGGAGAGGGCGGGACTTGATGGCGTTACGCACTGGGGCGGGCCTTACTGCTCAGGATCCCGCTAGAGCGAGTGGGCGTGGTCAGGATACATGCTGGAACTAGGTTAAGCAAACGAAGGACCTATCAGCTAGGATGGACGGGTCTTTAGCGATCGCAAAGGTGGCCTGGGCCACAAGGGCTGAATCAGGTGAGGAGGGTCGCGGGGTCGAGCGACAATATAAGGTTTAGAATCTTCTTAGAACCTGATCTGCGCAGCGTTACGCATGGGGGCGGGGCTCCGTGCCGCCTGGCGGACGCTGCGTTGAGGGGCGGAGCCAGCGCGCGCGCTGCAAGATGGCGGCGCCCGGTACCGCTGGGCCGGCGGGCAACGTGTTCCCGTTCCGCGATGCCCGTGCCACGCCAGATCCAGTGCTGGAGTCTGGTCCAGTGGCACACGGGCCATTGTCGGTGCCCCTGGTGCTGGACAACGGATCGTTCCAGATCCGTGCCGGATGGGCGTGCCCCGGGCCAGACGCTGGCCCGGAGCCGCGGCTCCAGTTCCGCGCCGTGTGTGCTCGCGGGCGTGGCGGAGCTCGCGGCGGGGCGGGTCCGCAGGTGGGCAACGCTCTGGGCAGCTTGGAGCCGCTGCGCTGGATGCTGCGCTCGCCCTTTGACCGCAACGTGCCGGTCAACCTGGAGCTGCAGGAGCTGCTCTTTGACTACAGCTTCCAGCACCTGGGTGTCTCCTCACAGGTGAAGGGCCGGAGGGGCGGGAGGTGGGTTGTGCTTGAGGCGAAGGAATGAGGTTGTATCTCCTCTCACTCTGAGCTCGGAGAAGTAATAGTCACTCCAATAGTGCTCATTGTTATTTAGTCATTCATTTAGACACTCGATCAAATACTAAGCTTCTAACGTGGTTAAACTGCGCTAGGCTCTTGGGGTACAGCAGTGGACAGAACACCGCCCCTTTTCTCTTGGAGCATACATGGGACATATTGCTCGTTTGGTTATAAATTCATTTTGTAACCAATGTGGATTGAGCACTTACTCCGTGTCAGGCACATTTCTAGGCGTTTGGAATACATTCGTGAATGTAACACAAAATTTGTGCTCATGGAGCTAGTATAAGACGACATTCTAGTATGAAAAGACAGACAGTAAGTAGAATTGAGGAGTAGATTCTATGGCATGGTAGAAGGAGAGGAGAGGGTTATATTTTCTCAATAAGATGGTAAGGGTACAACTCAGGGTACAGGTGATGTTCAAGCAAGGACTTGAAGGAGGTGATTGAGGGAGCAAGCCATGTGTAAGAGAGGTGACCAGGGGACAATTTACAGACTAGGCTTTTACTGAGTGAAATGAGGAGCTATGGTGTTGAGCACAGGGACATGACTTGTGTCCCAAGAGCATCACTGTAGCTGCTACAGGGAGAATGGGCTGGGTCATAGGGTAGAAACAAGGAGACCAGCTAGGATGCTGTTGCAATAATCCAGAGAGAGAATGGTGACTTAGATGAGGGAGGTAGTAGGAAAGGAGGGATGTGGTAAGAAGCCTTTGGATTCTGGAGATATTTTGAAGGTAGAGCCAACATGATTTGCTGATAGTTTGGAAGGGTCTTGACTTAACCTTAAATTTTCCCTGTGTCTAGGCCCTGGCCGGTTGGCTCAGCGGTAGAGCGTCGGCCTGTTGTGCGGGGGATCCGGGTTCGATTCCCGGCCAGGGCACATAGGAGAAGCGCCCATTTGCTTCTCCACCTCCCCCTCCTTCCTCTCTGTCTCTCTCTTCCCCTCCTGCAGCCAAGGCTCCATTGGAGCAAAGATGGCCCGGGCGCTGGGGATGGCTCCTTGGCCTCTGCCCCAGGCACTAGAGTGGCTCTGGTCGCGACAGAGCGACGCCCGGAGGGGCAGAGCATCACCCCCTGGTGGGCAGAGCCTCGCCCGTGCCGGGTGGATCCCGGTCGGGCGCATGCGGGAGTCTGTCTGACTGTCTCTCCCCGTTTCTAGCTTCAGAAAAATACAAAAAAAAAAAAAAAAATTTTTCCCTGCGTCTGTATTTTCCAAAACAACTTCCAATAGAGAGGAGTGTTTTACAATTGCTTTTGATCAGCATTTTGATTGAGGACCAAAAGCAAACTCAGCCCTTGCAATAAGGATTTTGATTTTTTTTATGCTTGAAGAAGAGTACTCTTGTAACACTCATATGTTTGCGCTTTTCTTTCAAAGTAGGGCTGTGTTGATCATCCTATAGTTTTGACAGAAGCGGTGTGCAATCCACTGTATTCACGGCAGATGATGTCTGAGCTTCTTTTTGAGTGCTACGGGGTTCCAAAGGTTGCCTACGGAATAGACAGCCTGTTCAGCTTCTACCACAATCAGCCAAAGAACTTGAATTCCAGTGGACTCATCATTTCATCTGGATACCAGTGTACTCATATTTTACCCATCTTAGAAGGGAGGTGAGTTGCTCTTACAGCATTTGCGTACTGTTTTGAGAAGCATTCAGGAAACGTTTATTGGGAGCCTACTTTAAAGGTAGAGTTGAAAGGGCAAGTACTGGACCATGAACCGGCCTCTGGGCTTACCTCTGGCCTCTCACTTTGTGACCATGGGTAAGTCACTTTACCCTCATCCTTTGTGACCTCCTAGAGGGAGTTGGGGTGGATAGTCTTTGAGGTCCAAATCTGCAGTTCTAGAATTTTATAATTCTGATGTATGGTGAGATAGCTAACACAGTACCTGCAGGTGCTAGGGGATCAATAAAAATTCAGGCCATCTTTGTGTTCTGAAGTCATTTTCTTGTTAAGATTGTATTGTTTTTATTTAAAGCTCTTTAATTACCATCGTTTAGATCCTTTTCAGGTACAGTGCCTGGCACATAATAGGTACTTATTAAATATTTTGAGTTGAATAAAAGGTGAGGGTAGCTTTTGTCATGTTTAAAATCTGTTCTCATTTTGAGGCCCTGGCCAGGTAGCTCAGTTGATTAGAGCATTGTGTCGGTACCCCAAGGTTGCAGGTTCAGTCCCTGGTGAGGGCACATTCAAGAATTAACTAATGAATGCATAAATAACTGGAACAACAGATTGATGTTTCTCTCTCTTTCTCCTTTACCCTCTCTCTCCCACCTTTCTCTCTCTCTAAAATCAATCCATTAATAAAATAAAAAAAACAATCTGTTATCATAGTTGGGCTTTTGTTGTCTGATAAGAGACTAAGCCAGCATCATGCTCTTCTGAGAAGATTCCTCATTGAGTGAAGAGGGTGTGTAAGTGGGGAAATAGCCCTGGCTTTGGAGTTGAATGCCTCGTTTGCAGCTCAGCTTAAGAAGAGATGCTTAACCTCCTTGCTTAGTTTCCTAACATGTACAGTTGGGAAAAACTGATTGCTCAGGGTTACCCTGAGACTGAAATGAGACAATGTAGATGTTAAACTTTGGAAACGGTAAAGCAGTCTGAACATTTAAATCAAGACAAATGCCGTGGACTATATAGAGCCCTATAGTGGGAGTTTCTCTTGAAGAGAAAATTAGTTCTTAGACATTGCCAAACACTCCTGTACGGAGTTGTCTATATTATGTAAAACAGTATGCACAACTTTTTTTTAAACATTATTTTTATCTTGTAGTGAGAGAAAATGATTTTACCTGAAGGCTGAGAAATAGATTGGAGTATATCTTGTCCTGTACTGGCATCTGCTGGTGAGATGTGCTATCGCAGCGACATTTCAATGTGCAGCAACTTCGTGATGCTCTGCTACTTTCTCACATTAAGGAAATCAAATTACTCTGGTTCTTTCCCTTCAGTTCATGTGAAAGGGACCTGGTACTCTTATGAGATTACAGCAAGCCAGTATATGTGTTGTTACTTCATGTGTTTGTGTTGACAGAACTGGACTGTCTAGGGAAGGGGTTCTCAATGTCTGGCCCACACTAGAGTTTCCTGGGAAGTTTGTTAAAATGCAGATTCCCAGACGACCCCAGAGCAAGTGAGTCCTGGGAATTGGTCCATTTAACATTTTCCCCAGCTAATTCGAGGATACGTGGTTCTAGGGCCACAGAGAACTACATGGCGAGTCACGTAAGGGTCTGAGTTCAGAGTACATGTTCTTCCCATTGAGTCTGGTTTCCTTCTGAAACCCTTGCCAGAAGTTGGATGCCTACATGTCTGCCTGGGGGTGCACTAGGAATTTTGCATCACTTAAGAGGTTGGACCAAGGGAACTTTAAAGTCTCTTTATGTTCTCCCAAGATGGTCTGTTTCTTCCTCCTTCATCTACGTTTAAATTATCCTTTCTCTCCAAAGGTGCTCCATATTCTCCTTCATTTTGCTAAAAATCGAGTGCTGATTTCCATTTCTTCGTTGTAGGTTAGACGCTAAGAATTGCAAACGCATCAATCTGGGAGGGAGCCAAGCAGCTGGCTACCTCCAGCGCCTCCTGCAGCTGAAGTATCCTGGCCACCTGGCAGCGATCACTCTCAGCCGCATGGAGGAGATCCTGCATGAGCACAGCTACGTCGCCGAGGATTACGTGGAAGGTAATGAAGAGGTCCTTTGCTTGCAGCCTCTGGATGTTGTCTACCTTTGCAGGTGTTCCTTAAATTGTTCTCAGGATGCCCCCTTTGCTTTTTTACTCATTACCTTTACTCATTACCCTTCCCCTTTTGCTATTTACTTTCATAAACTGTTTAGTTAACTGTTAGCTTATACATGTAGGTTATTTGCAAATTGTTTTGGCTATTCTAGTCCCTTTGCCTTTCTGTATAGATGTTAGGATTGGCTGGTTCATCCATATCTACAAAAAAGTTCTGTTGGAATTTTGATTGACAGTACATTAAATCTATAGATAGATATAAATCCAGATATAATATTAAATCTATCAGAGAATTGACATTTTTACTATGCCGAGTCTCCCAGTTGATGAACGTGGTATGTCTTTCCATTTGTTGTGGTCTTTATTGATTTCTTTCATCAGTATTTTGTAGTTTTTAGTGTGTAGACCAGGGGTAGTCAACCTTTTTATACCTACCACCCACTTTTGTATCTCTGTTAGTAGTAAAATTTTCTAACCGCTCACTGGTTCTACAGTAATGGTGATTTATAAGTAGGGAAGTAACATTACTTTATAAAATTTATAAAGCAGAGTTACAGCAAGTTAAAGTATACAATAATAATTACTTACCAAGTACTTTATGTCGGATTTTTGCTAAGTTTGGCAGAATAAATCTTTATAAAACAACTTACTATAGTTAAATCTATCTTTTTATTTATACTTTGGTTGCTCCGCTACTGCCCACCATGAAAGATGGAACACCCACTAGTGGGCGGTAGGGACCAGGTTGACTACCACTGCTCTAGACCCTGTACATGTTTTATTAGGTTTATGCCTAAGTATTTATTTCTTTGCTTTTTTTTTTCAGTTTTCAGTTGCTCATTGCTAGTGAATATAAATGCAGTTAATTTTTCTGTGTTGACCTTGTATCCTGTGATTTTGCTAAACTTAGTTCTAGTTCTTTGTAGATTTTTTGAGAATTTCTATATGGAGACATGTCCTCTGTGAATAGTTTTATTTCTCCCTCTCCCCCCCCCCCCCCCTTAGTTCTTTTTCTTGCTTAGTTTCACTGGTTAGGTCTTCCAGTGCCGTATTGAATAGGAGTGGTGAGAGCGGGCATCCTCGTCTTGTTCCCAACTCCTTATCCTGCGGTGGTTGGGGGACCAATTTAGTCTTTTGCCAGTAAATACATGATGCTAGCTAGCTCTAGGCTTTTTGTAGATGCCCTTTATCAAGTTTAGGATGTTTCCTTCTGTTCCTAGTTCTGCTGAGCATTTTTACTATGAATGGGTTTTGAATTTTGTGAAATGCTTTTTGTACATCAATTAATACGATCCTATGGTGTTTCTGCTTTGGACTGTTTGGTATAATGATTGCTTTTCATATATGGAACTAGCCTTCATTTTAAGGGAATAAACCCACTTGTTCATGTATAGATACATGTTTTATATATTACTGGATCTGATTTGGTACTGTTTGGTGGGGTATTTGGTGTTCGTGAGATTGCTAGGTAGTTTTTATTGCCTTTCTCTGGTTTTGATGTCAGGGTGATGCTGACCTCATGAAATGAGAGCTGGAAAGTGTTCCTCTTCTTTCTAGAAGAGATTTATAAGTAATTGATATTATTTTCTTTAAACGTTTGGTAGAATTTGCCAGTGGAACCATTGAGCCTTGGGATTTCTTTTTCTGAAGGTTTTAAATATGAATTTAATTTCTTTAA